>NC_069383.1:83225000-83825000 GCF_027475565.1 Acinonyx jubatus
CCAATAGCTATTCACTGGAAAGCTTGACGGACAAATTTAAGAACTAAAGCTTAAATTAGGAGAGGCCATGCCCTGCCTAGTTTTTGAGAGTGTTCAAGGCATCTACAGGAAGAGAAACGGAGGGAGGGGGCTGGAGCAGTGTAGATTCATGAACTCTCAGAACTGACCATCAGTTTCCTTCCTGAACAAGACTCTACCTTTAGATAAACCACTTGGAATAGCAATAAAAATTGATCAGGCAAGAGACAAAAGAAGAATGTGATGGTCTAAAGGCTTGGGTGGAAACACTGAGCAGTGTGTGGGTGTTTTGAACTTTACAGCATGACTGGGTGGATGAACCATAAGTGTCGATGTCTTTAGCACTTCCCTTTTGAGCTGGTCAGATTCCCCAGAATATTCTCTTCAATCTCCTATCTGGTAGCTAACAGTCTGGCTGTGAGTTCCGGGAACTGAGAAGAGAAAGAAGGCTGGAGGTTTTAGCCCAACCTACAACATGCATCAGGTCACTGTATCTCCCACTCTCTGTGTGATACCAATGCTGTATTTGTGCCACTTGACCCCTACTCCGAAGACCTTCAGTCTTAACTTTCTCAGGAAATAATTCCTTGTCTTCTGTCCAGTGGATTAGTTGGGGAGAGGAACCAGAGATTCACTAGTTTGTGAGCAGTTTTCCCCGGTTTCCCTCATTTTAGCTTTTCTCCCTTTACTCCTAGGCCCAGTGGCACATAGTGTTGCCTATTGCTGGCACTTTTGATAATTCTTTGCTTTTTTTTTTTTTTTTTTTTTTAGTTTATTTATTTTGATTAAGAGAGGGAGAGAGACAGAGAGAGCGTGTGCGCATGTGCAAGTTGGCAGGCAGTAGAGAGAGAGGGAGAGAGACTCAAGCCAGCTCCTCACTGTCAGCGTGGAGCAGAATGTGGGGCTCCAACTCACAAACCATGAGATCATGACCTGGGCCAAAACCAAGAGTTGGACGCTTAACCAATTAAAGCCACCCAGGCGCCCCAAAGATTCTCTGCTTTAAATCAGGGAGCTTTTCAGATCGCTCAGATTATTGCTGCCTGAAGATTCCTCTTTCTCAGGACTGCTCAGTAAGTTACCACTGGCCCATCTGTTTCCCAGCCTGCCACACACATTGCTGTTAGCTTTGTAAATGTCACAGATTTCCAGGTCTATAAATTTCAGTTCTTTTATCCCAATTATACTGCTTAAGATCTGCATTTTCCCCTGAGACTCTCTGTTGGTCATTTGAGAATATGCTCCTAGGAGTATATCCCTGAGCTACTCATGGGATTAATTGCTACAAAAGGGTTATAGGTATGCCATGAGATACAGATCACTTAAGTCCTTAGGATGGCCAGGTAGGACCTGGAATGGTCTCCAGAGACCCAGCCCTGAGTTCTACAGATAATAGCCCCAACAGAAGAAACCTGAAAAGTATGCCCAAGGTCCATGCAAGCAGTGAACATCCAGCAATTACAGCTTTACAATCAGGAAGGAAATCTTTTACCATGTGGACATCTCATCGGCAGCCACTGTGGATGTGGGGTCAGTTGAACAGCTGCATGTTGAGTGTCCTAGGTGCCCAAAGAGCATGGTATGCAGGCCATGGTTAGGGGTTGGATCTAAAACGAAAACTGTCCTTACATCCATCAGAGGGTTCTGTTCATTTTGCAATCCAAGTGCATTTTTAGATGCATCCAAATGCATTTTTAGACCTGTGGCCGGGTCACAGCAATGTATATGTATTCTGCAAATGGGAGATTCACCATTATATTGAAAGTCTTGATTTGGAAAAGTTTGAATGGATTTAAAATCTATTACAGTTATCCCAAGAATTTTTATCATTATATTATTAATAAAATAAAGAATATCTGCAAGATCATTTAAATACAATTTCAATAGTTGCAAATTTTCAAATCATTTTAAAATGTACTTAAGTGATTGTATTTTCATGTATCTATGTGAACAAAGATTTTCTTTGGTGGAGACTATGAAGAATTTGAAAAGATCACAAAAAAGTCTGATGAGAAGTTCTTTGTAGCCCTTTCAAGCATAAGCCCTAATTCGTTTTTAAAAGATCTAAGCTCAAGTTTCTTCTTAAAAGTTTTCAACAGTATTATTTTCAAGTTGCACATACATTCAATGTCTAAATATCCCCCAAACATGGTACTTTATTTCCTTTCATATAAAAACTGTGAAAATTCAATACAGTTTTTATTACTTACTTACTTTACTTACTTACTCCAGTTGGAACTCTAGAGCCGTGATGACGCTGTAGAGTTGTCTCAAATTGATGTAAGGGGCTGGGCCTCTAACTCCCCCACCATATCAGCCATTCATTACACCTGCTGGGTGGGTGTGTAATCTCATGTGAGACACAATATAACCACTGGGAAACTCATGTCTCCATCAGCTTGCATATGGGTAAGTCAGCCCAGGACCAGGCACCAAAGAATTCACTGCACAGAGAGCTCGGGGAAGCACTGCTGAGTTATCATAGAAACTGACTTTACTTCTTAATTTCCTTAGGCTTCTACTGAGAAACATCCATTTGGACTATGGTTGACCCTTGGACAACATGGAGGTTAGGGGTGCTGAGCCCCCAAGTTCATGTAATTGAAACTCTGCATATAATTTTGAATCCTCAAAAACTTAATTACTCATAGCCTACTGTTGACCAGAAGCCTTACTGTTAACACAAACAGTTTGTTAACACATATTTTCTATGTTTTATGTATTATATGCTCTGTTTTTTTAAAGTAAGCTTGAGAAAAGAAAAATTTATTAAGAAAATCATAAGAGTAGATTATTTACAATACTGCACTTTATATATTTATATATAGATAAAAATTCTTATATAAGTAGACCTGGCAGTCCAAACCCATGTTGTTCAAGGGTCAACTTTATATTGGGCCTACTTTTTCTGAACTACTCTACCTCTTGATTTTTCATCAACACTGTAGATGATAGCTGTATATATTTTTCATAGCACTTACTATGATCTAATATTATAAATTAATTTATATGTTGTTACATCTTTGTTACTACCATTATAACATAAAAATGTGAGATGTTGACAGCTTCATTTACTACTATATTGCCAGCACCTAGAATACTGACATATAGCAAGCACTCAATAAATAGTCTACTAAATGAGTGATAAACCAAATGAATGAGTAAATGTAATACCTCTTTTTTCTGATTATTCTTTTTTTAAAGATTGTTATACATTTATATTATTATTATTATTATTATTATTATTATTGAGAAAGTTCAAGAGTGAATGTGAACTGGAGAGAGGCGCAGAGGGAGAGAGAAAGAGAGAGTGGGAGAGAAAGATAGACCTTAAGCAGGCTCCACACTCAGCGCAGAGTCTGATGCAAGGGCTCAATCCCACCACCCTGGAATCATGACCTGAGCCAAAATCAAGGGTTGGACTCTCAACTCACTGATCCACCCAGATGGCCCATATTCTTTTTTCTAATTTACATACTGCTTCTCAGTTTCTCATTCTGGTATAAAATGTATTTGAATGGCAATGCCACAAAGCCAATCCTAGTAACTCCCTTGGACATCAAAAGAATTCAGATTCTTGAAAGATTACCTGATGATTTGTTCTGTCAAAAAATGTACTTTTTACATTTTAAGGAATATCATTTCCTTAATTTCAACCTATCCTTGCCTCAAATTTTAAAAGTGCTGCTTTTTTGTATTATAATTCATATTTAAGAATAGAATTCTTAGTTCTACAGAAAATGAAGTTCGCTGTGTCCATACACTTTTCAACTGTGCAATTACTACCTTGAGTATATTTAGAACTGAGGAACACAGGCTAAAGAATATTTTCCACCTCTTATCTCTTTCAGGATGTTGGCTTACTCTGATAATTCTCTAACTTTCTTTGTAGACTTATAAATTTCCCTTCTGTGTGTTGATAACTTATCTGGAAATGCTATAGTACAATTTATACCTTCTGAGTGAATTTTTTGCTATTAATTTGTTCAGAAACTATTTTATCTACTTCTGCTGTATAACTAGAGATAAATGGTCACAGTGGCTTTTTTTTCTGGTTTTTAATCACTCCATCAAAGCTAGCTCTTTTCTAAAGTTTTAAATTGTTTCCCTTTTTCCCTTTTTCTTCTCTAGTCATCTAATTAGTTATTAACTTGAGAAATCTCTGTTTCTTTTACAATCCACAATACGTCCAAAGCTACTGCAATGTTTTATGGGACTTGCAACACATTTTAGGGACAATCTTTTAGTCATACAACTCTAAGACATTCTTAATACAAACCAAACACACACAGATTTCTTCAGATGGACTGATGATATTTCTGTTGACAAATCAATTACTCTGCTTTCTCAATTTTTCTTTAAGTCTTAATGTCCTTGGTTCTATGTCCAAAATTATCATTTACCTACAAATTTTATTGTCTCCCTTTCACACAGTTGTTGACCTTTTATATATACTTCTTTTTGTTGCTCTTACTTTCAAAGCTTTCTTTCAAACCAATGTAATAAGTCACATTTCCACTGTTTCAACTACTTAAAAGTATTTTTTAAGTTTATTTATTCATTTTGAGAGAGACAGAGCACACAGTGAGGGAGGGGCAGAGAGAGAGAGAGAGGCAGAGAGAGAATCCCAAGCAGGCTCCACACTGCCAGCACAGAGCCCAATGCGGAGCTCAAACCCACGAACCATGAGTTCGTGACCTGAGCCGAAGCCAAGAGCTGGATGCTTAACCAACTGAGCCACCCAGGCACCCCTTAAACACTTTAATTCAGTCAAGATTCCAGATAATCAAGCACCATTTACAAGAGGTATCCTTTATAGAACTCAATGTTTTAATGCTAATCTTCCTATGAATATATCAATAAAGTACTTAGAAAAAATTGGCTGAGTTTGTCTCTGTCCTGATTCTATTTAGATCTTAAATTTTTTTGTCTACAAACTTTTATGCATATTTTTATATCCCATGGAAACAGTTTATTTATTTCCTGGTATCATGAAGAGTTTTCAGCCTCTTAAAAACTACTCATTAATTGCAATAAAGAATAGCTATTAACATTTATTCCTACTATGTTTCAAGCTTTGTTCTCAGTTTATAACTCATTCCATTATTTCTTTTAGTCTTTTTTGCATTCCTTAGAAGATATTATTATGTTGTATTTTAGGAATGAGAATACCAAGATCAGATCAGCTCACCGATTTTCCATCATCGAACCACCAGTACTTAGTGGAATCAGGTTTTAAATCTTAGCTTATCTGTGATACTTCACTGCCTCTATGTATGATCTATACAATATCAACTTCCCTCCTCCACTAAAGCCCCCTAGCCATAATTCCATTGGTCTTGCGATTCCTATGACTCTGAATCTATGAATCAGAACATGCAATACAGTAGTTGGGAGAGATGTAAGTCTTTCTTGTAACTTCGTGCAGTGTGAATATTCTATGGGAGATGAGTGTGATTGGGGGCAGAAAGTGTTTCTGGAGGGAATCTCCTGGAGGAGGAATGCTTTTTGAAAAATGCTCCTACCTTTCCCAGATCGCAAGCAAATCTCTTTAGGTAAAGAAATTACTTATTTTTGAGGCTAACATTACCTCAGCTGAGCAACATGAATTAACTTACCAGTTAATCATCCCACATCCTCTCTGTGTAAGCTATCAATTCTTTGCCACCACCGCCTCCACTTTCAAAAACTTCTGTTTTCTTTGTCCTTTTTCCAAGCTGCATGTATTCCAGAGCAACTTCCCCATGTCTTTTTCTTAACTCCTGCCCAATGTTAACTCTTATTCATTCAAGGTGTCCTATACAAGCAAAGTTCTATCAACTCTGGTCTCAATATCCAACATTTCTGCGAAAGTAATGACTTCTTCCATGTTTGAAACAAACATTAAAAACAAATCAGAACAGGGGTGTCTGGGTGGCACGGGTAAGTGCCCAACTCTTGATTTGAGCTCAGGTCATGACCTCATGGTTGGTGACATGGAGCCCCACACCAGGCTCTGTGCTGGTGGTACTACCTGGGACTCTGTCTCTTCCCGTCTTCTCTGCAACCCCCTCAGAATAAATACACATTACAAAAACTAAATAAAACCAAACAAAGAAATCAAACTAAATGAAACAGAAAAAAAAAGCATTGGAATTTTTGGCTGGGTGTAGAGGACTTTTTCAGGTTTACCTGGGAAAATTAAATGAATGAGAATTGTAAATCATGTTAAAGAGTGAATTATGCTCTCAGATGTTAAAATTTATTTTATTTTTTTTATGTTTATTTATTTTTGAGAGAGAGAGAGAGACAGGCAGACAGACAGAGTGCAATCAGGGGAGGGGCAGAGAGAGAGGGAGACACAGAATCTGAAGCAGGCTCCAGGCTCTGAGCTGTCAGCACAGAGCCCAACTTGGGGGCTGGAACCCACAATCTGTGAGATCATGACCTGAGCTGAAGTTGGACACTCAACCAACTGAGCCACCCAGGCACCCCAAACTTTATTTTTAAGTTATAATAGTCATTACAGTGTGGTGGCCGCATAAGAATTGAGGGACAGAAAAAAGCATAGCTCTAGAACCATTGTAGAATATCAATAGAAGATTTAAAATGTCGTAAATCTGTAGGAAAAAGATATATGTTTAACGTTGTGTTGGGAAAATATACTATTGAAAATAAAAGTCCAATTCTCAGTTGACATTACCTCTAAAATATTTTTTAAGTTTATTTATTTATTGAGACAGAGAGAGAGAGAGAAAGAGAGAGAGAGAGAGAATGACAGGGAGAGGGAGAGACAGAGGGAAAGAAAGGGTCCCAAGCAGGCTCTGTGCTGTCCGTGCATGGCCCAACAAGGGGGCTCAAACTCACAAACCATGAGATCATTACTTGAACAGAAACCAAGAACCGGATATTTAACAGACTGAGCCACCCAGGTGCCCCACATCCAAAATATTTCTGTTGAAATCTATAGAAATTTTGAAGTTAATAACTGAAACTATGAAATACAAATATTTAAAACATAGAAGAATAGAATTTTCTAAGAATAAAATCATTATAATACATGCAAAGATAATGATGATGGGTTTGCCTACAACATAAAAATTTAAGCCTTTCATATATCAAACACATTAATATATTCGATACTATTATATATATATATAATTAATGTAAAGCAGAAAGCAAAATGGGAAAATTCATGAATAAATATTTTATAGAAGTTGTATAATTAACTGATTGGCATATAACCATCCAACTCATTATGAATCAGAGAGATGAAAATGGTTGAGTACCAGTATGTCATAATGGCCTAAAAATTGGCAGGCAGAAAATTATAGTGCCAACTGTTACCCCTCAGCCACAACTGGCATCACAGGGTGGCAAGTCATATGACAAAAAAATGGGGTTAAATATATTCTCCCAAAAAAAGGGAATGTAAGAGAAAGTAAATATTTCTTCTGGTTCACATAATTTGTGGATCTATATCTCCATTACTTCTTAGTGTAGAACAAGGACAATTTCGAGACAGGTGAGTCCCACTTAGGACACAGAGGTCCTGCATGTAAAACACCAGACGTTGGGGCGCCTGGGTGGCGCAGTCGGTTAAGCGTCTGACTTCAGCCAGGTCACGATCTCGCAGTCCGTGAGTTCGAGCCCCGCGTCAGGCTCTGGGCTGATGGCTCAGAGCCTGGAGCCTGTTTCCGATTCTGTGTCTCCCTCTCTCTCTGCCCCTCCCCCGTTCATGCTCTGTCTCTCTCTGTCCCAAAAATGAATAAAAACGTTGGAAAAAAAAAATTAAAAAAAAAAAAAAACCACCAGACGTTAAGCTTTGGAGTATAGGTGGTATCTCAGTCTGTAACAGAATACTGTAGGCTGAGTGGCTTATAAACAACTGAAACTTATTTTTCATAATTGTGGAGGCTGGGAAGTCTAAGATCAAGGTGCCAGCATATTCTGTGTCTGGTGAGGTTCTGTTTCCTGGTTCATAGATGGCAGTCTTTCTTCTGTCTTCACACGGCAGAAGGGGTGAGTGGTCTCTTTGGGGTATATTCTTAAAAGGGCACTAATCCTATTTATGAGGGCTCCACCTTTGTGACCTAATCACCTCTAAAAGCCCCACCTTTTTTTTTGACTGAAATTCTTCAAAGAACTGCTGGTATCCCCTCTCTCGTAACAGCCATGACTTCATCAGAAAATCTCTTGAGATAGTCTTTAACTTCAGTCTTCAAGTCATTGTAATCACAAATAAGTTCCACTTGATTGACTCTGTCCATGCTGTTAAGAGTGTCCATTAAAGGGTCTCTCCTGTCAGCTGCCTGGTCGATCTTGCCCTTGTTTTAGTAAGCCAGAACTGTGTCCCAGTCCCATAATCCCAAATATAATTAGGTTTCAACATATGAGTTTTGGGACACATACATTTAATCAACAGCAGGTAGCAACCATTTACAGATTGTATAATATATGAATATATGTAAGGTACACTTACATTTAATAGTGTATGTATAGAGATCCAAAAACAATGATTGCTCTTTTAAGATGTCTGTAAGTGCTACTATTTCATGAATGCATGGAAAATTTAAAAATTTATAGCTTTGGTCAAAATTCAGAGATACTAAATATCTTTATATATTCTTTATAGTGAAAAAATCATGCTTGAACTCATGTATTATTTTCCTTAACAATTATAACATAAACATGATCCCAACTCACAAGTTTAATTTTTCTTCCTTACTTAGCTTCTTTTCACATTTTAGTTGAGCCACAGAAATACAAAACAATTGCTATGTATATATTTTGAAACAGATTATTTTTCCAGGTTGCATTTTTACCAGAATCTTTTGTTCCAAGTCATTGAATGCATTTCATGAGAATGAGTCACTTGAAAATTAGATTTCTTGGATTATAAGCATAATGTGCATGTGTTTGGGGAAAAAAAAAAGAAGAAAAAGGAAATAGTTTTCAAAAAAAAAAAAAAACAGATGAATAAGTTAGCATAGCCAAAGGGCAGCAACATCTGATGTGACAGGCTTTGCATGTCTCATGTATTAATGCAGTTTCCATAGCAGCCACCACCTCACATGATAGTTCAAAATAATTTGTAATTGCCAAGATCTCTTAAAGACAAACACGTACAACTCTGATATAATTTTAAAAATCAACTAAATATTTCTGAATCTGTGTCTTTTATTCAAAGTTGACAGTGAAACTTTGTAGAAGCCACAACCTTTAAATCTCTGTTTCCTCTTCCATAAAGGATAGAAAATACATAAAGTAAGGTCCTGCCTCGCAGGACCAATGAGTCGTATGTGCTTTGGAAAGTGAAGTGCGCTGTACAGATATGAGACACAATTTGTAGAATGATAGACTATTATAACTGGATGAAATGTTAGAGGGCACCTTGTCCCAGACCCTTGTGTCACAAATGTAGGAAACAGCACCAGCTTTGCCCAGGATCATATTGGGTGAGTAGCAAGGTCACTAACAGCCCTTGGTCACTTGTCTCCATGCTCACTGCTCTGGGGCTTTACCCCCCTCTGCCCCTTGGTCAGTCACACTCTATGAGAACCATCATGCCCTGCGTCTGACCCACACCAATTACTGACCCAGTCTTCAGACGACACGGTCTGTACAGATAGGGCTCGCTATCAGTTGGCCATACAGAACCTCAGGTTACCTTTTTTCACAGCTGAGAGTCTTACTATTAATCTCACATTGAATCCCAAGCATATATGTCTCCTAAGCTCTTCCAACCTTTATATTGTTTGAGAATGATTTCTGATATAATTGAGATTTTTGATAGAAATTTCAAGAGTCTAAAATTGTCTAGGCAATAGATAATTCTAAAAAGGGGAGAAGGGCTGTCTCCTAAAATAGTATCTGAGTACTCTTAATTGTAATGAGGTTGCATTAGTAGTCAATTTTATTTGTGTATTGTACATTTTAGTTTGAGGGCAATTTCATGTACAGATTTAATTTAATTTTCAAATAAAACTCTTTTTGAGGGAGGTTCCCTCCCGCCCCATTTTGTTGATGAGAATGGTGATTTGCAGAGATATTAACTAACTTTCTATTGTAACACTAATATTGGGGTCAAGATTTGCACCTAGGTTTTTTTGTTTTGTTTTACTTTGTTTTTTCTTAATTAGCTGCTTTTCCATTTCTCAATATGTAATGTACATAATCAGAAATATTTTTGTTGGGTCTTGCCCACTGGCTCAGTGTCATATGTCTTTGAGGCCTAGAATGGAAGACTCCTAACACAGAAGCCAAATTCTTACACAGACTTCTGAGATTTCCTAACCCTTTCCTAATCCATTACCTAACCCATGGCTTCTCTGTCCATCCCTCTGTCTTTGGCTGCTAACCTCAGTTGCTGTCTTCATCTTGCCTTCTCAGTGTAATTCATGATGGCTCAACTCTTGGCTATAGTGCTGATTACTCATTATGACCTTCTTGATTTGACCCTAATGCCCCCATGAACAGACTTCACCTAACCTATCTGGCCACTAAATCTCTACCAATGGCAATTTACTCTTGATCAAGACCTAGGTAATCATAGTTAACAAATTTGCAAGAGGTATCAGAGATACTATAGAGTTTCTTTTATCTTTTTCTAGAGACATCAGGACTTGTTGAGGGAGAAACACTCATCAGATCTCTTTTTCTGGGGTTCTATAGAGACAATGATAAAACAACAGGATAAATCCAGAAATATATCTGGATCATGAGGATCAAGCACATCACTGACTTTGAAGAAGCCTGGGAGATAAGTAGGAGGGAAACTGAAATCCAAAGGTAAAGTTAAATAATAGAAGCTAAAATAAACTTAAAAAAGAAAGGGGGGTCACCTGGGTGACTCAGTCAGTTAAGCATCCCGACTATTTTGATTTCCACTCAGATCATGATCTCATGGTTCATGGCATAGAACCCCATGTTGGGCTCTGCACTAACAGCACAGAGCCTGCTTGGGATTCTCTGTCTCCCTCTCTCTCTGCTCCTTCCCTACTCCCTTTCTCTCTCTCTCTCAAAATAAATAAATAAACTTAAAATTTTTTTTTTAAAGTAGAGAAGCTAGTTGATTCACACACACATATATATAATTTTAAAGGCCTCTTTCCCTTATTGTGTGATCTCCAGGAATAATCTGATTTCCTGTTCACTAATATGTATCTATCATCTAGCACAGTGACTAACACTTAGGAGACATTCAGTGATTTGTGTTCAGAATGAAAAAACAAATTAATATAACCTTTGCAAGAAAATATATGATAGAAAATTAAAAGTAGACTTCCTTATTTATAAATATAACTTTAGTTATTTATACTCAATTCAGCTTATTTATTTGATGTTAATAATTCTCTTCTTCTCCCTGCCTATTTGGAATGTTTCAATTATTTGTTGGGAGGAAAAGAGGGAGGGGAGTTGTCCTGCTGACCTAGGAGAGAGAACCTATTACAGACAGGATACAAGAGAAATGTTGACACCAGATTTCTCAGTCTATTGGCTTTTCCATTGCAGAAATTTAGCAAATGTTCTTTTTTAAATTTTTTTTAACGTTTATTTTTTAGAAAGGCAGAGATGGAGCACGAGCAGGGGAGGAGCAGAGAGAGAGGGAGACACAGAATCTGAAGCAGGCTCCAGGATCCGAGCTGTCAGCACAGAGCCCCACGCAGGGCTCAAACCCACAAACCATGAGATCATGACCTGAGCCAAAGTCAGAAGCTCAACTGACTGAACCACCCAGGCACCACTTATCAAATGATTCTATTTGCACAGTAATAGTTTCAACTTAGAAAGAACATTTGAAACCCAATAAATGCTTAAGGCTCTTAGCTTTAATAGGGCTTTACAAAAGAATTCTTAACAAGCTTTTTTAAATCAGTAATTCAAAGAAATATTTTATTTTATTTTATTATTTTATTTTTCAGGTAAACTGACTAAATACAGGTACTTCAAAGTTTAAAAGTCTCACAAATTTTCAGATGAAGTTGAACAGCAGCAAGCAACTTTTGAAGATATTCTCCAGCCTTCTGATATGATTGCTGCGAAGTTAGTCTTTGAGAGTCTTCTTCTCTTCTATTAGATCTTTGGCTCAGAGGGGCTGCAGGCTTTCTAGGCTGTTTGTCTAAAGACTGTCTTGAAAATGACTGATAGATATTTATTCATTCCCATCGCAAAATAAGAATAGTTCGTCTTATTTTATACTTAAAAGGCAAGCAGTGAGCATACATATGTATGCTATGTGTTAGTGTTTTACACATAGTAGAAGTCAATAAATAATTACAGATATATCCCCACAAGCATTTTCATTGCTTGCAATTTACTTATTTTCTAGGAATAGGTAATACCCTGGCATTTATAGAATACAGCACAAATATTGGCATCCCTAAACTATAATAGATTCTACTGACCTAGTTGCCTTTGTAAATCCCTTTTTTCTTTGTACGTCTGTATCCATGAACTATCACCACACCCTTCCCAACCTTTGCATACTTCATCCCTTCACAACCACTACCAACCATTATTTGTCAGAAAAAAACTTATACTAAGGTGCTCTTATTAAAAAGTGTGTAAATTTTAGAAATGGAAGGATTGTCTAAAAATTATCAATCCCAACCCCACCATTTTATACATTAGGAGTCTGGGTCACAGAAAATGTAAGGTCACCAGCTGGTGGGTGTCAAAGTCCCTGACAATCTATCTTCTTTCTAAAATACCAGTTTTGGGGGCATCTGGGTGGCTCAGTTGGTTAAGCATCCGACTAGGCTCAGGTCATGATCTTGCGGTCTGTGAGTTTGAGCCCTCCATAGGGCTCTGTGCTGACAGCTCAGAGCCTGGAACCTGCTTCGGATTCTGTCTCCCTCTCTTTTGGCCCCTCCCCTACTCACGCTCTGTCTCTCTCTCTGTCAAAAATAAACATTAGAAACAAATTTTAAAAATAAAATATAAATTTTTAATTTATTCATTTATGTTGTCAGCTTTCCCCCTTCTTCCAAAGAATACATCAAAAATACCATGTTCAACAAAGTACACAAATACATTTTACCTTATCTTGCTATCCTGATGCCATCTTCTTGCCCAAGAGTGAAATCATTGAGAGAAATCACATCAACTCTGTAAATCCCCAAGACATGAATACTTATTCAAATAAGCTTGGCATATCTTGGGAAATCACTCAAACATCAATGAGAAGTCCAAGAATGCTTTGGCAAAGAGTGCAGGATTTAAATCTGCAACCATTCAGAATATGTGGCAAAGAACCAACCATCCTATATTCCAGCTCCTTGGACTTTAAGTGATCCTAATTAATGCTGCTACCTGGACTCCATACTTCCTGCTAATCAGACCAACTATACTGTTTCGGTGATAACATATCCCAAGGAGAAAATATCTTTCAGTCTACTTCCAAACTTCATGACGGTTTAATAAATGTTGACGGTTAACTAATCCATTGAACATGTAGAGTGGTGGTAAGTGGTATGGACCCTGGTGTCCAACTATCTGAATCCTGTGTTCCACTCACTAGCTTTGCAACTGGAACAAGTGACTTACTCTTTGATCCTTAGTTTTCTTTTCTTTAAAATGGACCTAACAGTACCTCAGAGGATTATTGCAAGCAATAATGAGATATTTCAGAGAAAGTGTTTTGAAATTACCTGATATAGAGGAAGCACTCAATAAATGTTACCTATTGTTAACCATTCATTAAAAATTTATTTTTCACAGATTTGAAACCAATGCCAAATTCTGTTATTTTTCAGAAAAAATAATTCATTTATTTTCATTTAAAAAAATGGCAGTTTTTACAAGCACAGTTTAGGTCTAAATCCCAGCCACTCCCCTGTTGTATGATTATAGACAAGTAAGACAAGCTTCCTGTTTTTGTTTCCTCCTATTTAAAATAAGCATCATCACATTTGCTACTTTGTGGCACAGTTATGAGGCTCAGATGAGTCACTACACATAAAGCACTAAGTTACTAAGTTGGCCTGTAGTTAACACATTGTAAATATTTGCAATTATTCTGGATCTTATGTATAAAGAAGGATACAGTTAGAACTACTCCCATCCACAGAATCACTTGAATGTGAAATCAAAAGGTTTGCCAGCCATTTGCATTATTCTTGGAATCAATTTTTTTCTATTTCTATTATACCCAATAAAAATTCCTCTCTTTGATAGGAAATGGTGTGAGATGAGAATGCCTATAAATCATACCCCGCCCCGCCCCCCCACAGGTCTACTTTTGAATGACGATTTTGGCCTTTCCTGGATTGTGTTAGATTGGTTGAATGAAGCACCCTCTCTATCACCACCCAATTCCTCTGTATTTGTGAGATTGTAAGTAGTAAAGACTTAATTAAATTACAGAAGAGTACATGTCAGCAATTTTATTGTGCAAGCAAGAGTTCTGCTAGGTGGAATGTATCAGGCATCCTGATACATTACCTGGTTAAGGAATCTTCACAGCAAAGGTGGCAATACTCTGGGTCACTAAAAGCAACAGGGAACAGTTGGAGTAATACTGATGAGAATGCGAACCAGCAAAGAAACAGTCAAGTTCTATGCTCCCCTTAACCTTTTTTGCCAGGACACCTTGATTTTGGTTTTCTGGGTGTTTTGTTTTGTTTTGTTTTGTTTTGCTGTGCTTTGCTTTTAGGCTGTGTCAGATATAATGTGTATGTGTGTGTGTGTGTGTGCATAGAACAAATAATTATACGTATATCATAAAGAAAAGCTTGAAAGGAAAATATGTAGCGCACTATACATGATATTTTTTCTTTGTGTTCCTGTTTCTTTATGTCTCCTTTGTTATAGCAGCAAATTAATACACATGGTTTTGTATCATGATTTTTACTCTTTAAAATATGTTTCCATGGGGCGCCTGGGTGGCTCAGTCGGTTGAGCGCCCGACTTCAGCTCAGGTCATGATCTCGCGGTTTGTGAGTTCGAGCCCCACCGCGGGTTCTGTCCTGACAGCTCAGAGCCTGGAGCCTGTTTCAGATTCTGTGTCTCCCTCTCTCTCTGACCCTCCCCCCGTTCATTCTCTGTCTCTGTCTTTCAAAAATGAATAAATGTAAAAAAATTAAAAAAAAGTTTCCACATGATATCATCTAATAAATACTAGGAATGCTGCCCCCCTCACCTTTGAGTAAAGCATAGCCCTATCCAGTTATTTTATTCATTTTCTGATGCAACTATTCCTGAGAGGAAGAAAGAGCTATTTCATATATATTGAGTCCCTAACACCTTAGAGATTATTCAAAACCTTTCCTCCAGAAGTGAAAGGAAATCTGCAGTCTCATGTTCACATTATCTTATAGGTAGACAAGGCAGGGGGTGGGAATGAAAGGAGGAAACTAAGGGTAGCAAGCTGGCAATAGGAATTATAAGTATTTCCTACTTACATCGCTGCCCAAGCTATACTCAACTCAAGATATTTCCCTGCTAGTCCTAAGAAATAGGAATTTTATTTTCTCTTCCAAGTGGAGACAACATTCTCCCATGGTTTGGAGTAACTAACCATAAGTTATATATAGTCTATACCCATGGTATTCCACTGCCTATGCATTTATCTGTCATGGTGACCTAACACATCATTAGGGCCATTTCTTTTCATGCTCTCTCTCTCTCTCTTTTTCTAGAGCAATGTAGCAAAGGAATAATTACTTCTATGACCAATTAAGAAACCACCTCTATATATAGTATTTCCACTGGCTACTCTTCCAAGAGAAAATCTGCTATGAAACTAACAACTTGTCTGTGTTTGGGAACACTGTGTTGCCTGTAGACAGAACTGAATTAGTGCTAATGGGAATGAGGTCATGAGTTTAATTCTCACGAGGATTCTCTTTGTTCCACAGATGTGCTAACCTTGCCTGTTTTGCTGCCTTGCAAAAAGAAAATGAGCCTCACAGGCTCCTGTTTGCCTCCATAATGGATAAAGAGTCACTGGAGCTGGACTATCAATGATGTCGAGATGAGAGGGATTCAGGGCACTTCTGTGGGATCCCCAGTAACAGACACATGCATTGACAAAGAGTAACCTGGCTTAATAGGTCAGAGCTGCCTAATCTGCAGACCAGGAGAAGCTTCCCCAGAGAAACTCCATCTCAGCCGCCATCCAAAAGGGACCCTCTCTGGGTCAGCTTTTCATTGGACCTGGAGTTTGGGCACCTTGAGGAGCCCACAGTCTGCTGCTTCCTCTTCTCTACGGGAAGATCGCAGGAGAATATGGGCCAACTCTGCGAAGACATCAGCTTCTGCTTGCTTCTCAGAGTCAAAGGGACCACAGACATTTTAAGATTCCCTTTCTCCTTCTGTTTTTTGGCATCAGTTTCAGAAGTTTCTGGAAGATGCAGATGGTCTTCTTCTCCCTGTAAGGTGAGACACAAGGACTCTTTCCGGCATAAAGGAGAAATCAGAGCTCCCCTGGAGAGAGAGCACCAAATGTAGAGCTGCTCTGAGGATAAGCGGGTAGCGACTTCCTCTTGCAGGTGGCCTTTCCCTTCCAACACTCAGTGATATTTGACTCCCCTCCTGGGAGCCATAGTACAGGAGGCACAAAAAGTCCCCTTCCCTCCTCACTGTAGGGGCCCATTTTGACTTTATCATGGTGTGAAACTCTCTCCTCTTCCATTGGGAGATGGGAGGACACAGGAGCCACTTATATTTCACTGGATTGATAGAGAATTCAAAATTTATCTTAAAAGTCAAAATATAAACGCTGTGTATACTAGCAGTAATGAATAACACCAAAAAAAAAAGTTATTGTAGGTAGCCAAACATACTCTGTGGGAGACTTTCCACTCTGCAAAAATAACTATGCCAAGATTGTATATCCATTCCTTTCTAAGTAAAGAGAGTAGTGAATAACATGAAGCTTTGAAAAATGCAAAACCATAGCAACAGATTGTCATGCAATTACCATTAGACATTTTATTCCGTGTGATCCGGATATTGCCAAATATTCCAGTGTAGGTATATGTACTCACACACATGCTCATGAGAAGAATGAAAAACTCACACCCTCTGATCAACCCCTTGAAACGACCTGTGTAAGAGCCTTGCCTATGATACTGAGTTAAGCCACATGGTATATCACTTAGCCTCCTAATTCATATGTTTCCCGAGTGATCTTTGGGCCACTGTCACTCATACTGCTTACTATGGTTTTCTTTTCTTTAAAATAGAATAGGGTCCATGCACTCAAAATTACCCACCCTTTAATTCCGTTTATTTCAGGTAAAATAGCTTGAAGAAATAACTTTTAGATTTCCTAACCCTCACTTTTCAAGTTCACGACAGCGTTAGATGAAAATGAGAATGACTATATATTGAAAAAGAAGTTCAGGCCATCTTCTTCTTCTTCTTTTAATGCTTATTTATTTTGAGATAGAGTGAGAGAGAGAGCATGCACACAAGTGGGAAAGGGGACAGAGAGAGAGGAAGAGAGAGAGAGAATCCCAAGCAGGCTCTGTGCTGTTAGTGCAGAGCCCTGTTAGCACAGAGCCCAATGTGGGGCTCAGTTTCACAAACCATGAATGAGATCATGACCTACATGGAAATTCAATCAGTTGCTTAACCAACTGAGCCACCCAGGGGCCCCTAGGACATGAGGTATCTAAAATGCACATTCAGTCTATCCATCTTTACCACTCCAAATCATAACCAATAAAGCAAAAGATCCCAAACCCAGGACATGTTGAATAAAATTGCTGAAAAAGAAATAAAAAGTTGGGTGCCTGGTGGCTCAGTTGTTTGAGAGTCTGACTCTTGATTTCTGCTCAGGTCATGATCTCACGGTCATGGGGTCAAGCCCACCTGTGCTGCACATGGAGCCTGCTTAAGATTCTGTCTCTTTCTCCTTCTGCCCTTTTCCCCCTGCTTGCCCTCTCTCTAAAAATAAAAAAAATAAAATAAATAAGAAGTTTAAATTATTGTTAAAAAAAAAAGTAACACTAAGTAGGGAGTGTGGTAGATAGAAGTATGATGGAGACTTATCAAAATTGTCACTCCTGCAGGAAAAAGTTAAATTGATAAATGAGAAGTTAACATAATTTTTAAAAGACAAACTGATAAAAGGACCGTCTTCAATCACATTTCTTTAAGTTTTCAGAGCTGAAAGTGACAATTCCAATCCCTCCAGATAATTTGACTAAGACAAATCCCAAAGAAGTGAAATAATTTGTCTAAGGTAAGTAACAGTGCAGTGTAGCTAAGTCCTAAACTCATCTCGTTGGACTCCTACCCTAATACCCTTTCCATTGACCTCTACTAACAATAAAGTAAAGGAAGGACTTGGGGTACCTGGCTGACTCAGTCAGTTAAGCATCTGATTCTTGATTTCATCTCAGGTCATGATCTCATGGTTCGTGAGTTCAAGTCCAGCATCGGACTCTGCAGTAGCCTGCTTGGGATTCTCTCTCTCTCTCTCTCTCTCTCTCTCTCTCTCTCTCTCTTTCTCTGTCCCTCCCCCACTTATGCTCTCTTTCTCTCTCAAAAATAAATAAATAAACTTAAGAAAAAAAAGAAAAGGAAGGACTTTATTATGACTTTTGAAAAGAATCTTATGAAATCTCTGGTACAGTAAACCCACAATATATTTCCATATTAGTCTGCCTTGGTGCTTGGTTCCTATCACTAACAACCACCATGTGTTTTTCAAGGGCTCCAGAAAGTCCCTTCAGAAGATGATACACTTTTGAAGATGATATCATCACCAGACAATAGCAAAGACATAAGTAGATTTTCCTTGCCAGAATTTTGCAACAGCCATGACTAAGTGACTAATCTAAACATGGATAAAATTCTCCAGCAGAAAATGATAATGCATAGTTTGCTAGTGCATGTTCCTTGAGGAGGGAAGTATGGGGAATTAAAAAGAGAATTAGGTTAGATGTTTAAGAGAGATGGTTTGAAATAAATGTTGTATTTACATTTTTGAGGAATTGTTTTCATATTTCTATATAACATGATTGATAATAGAGGAGAAACATTATGGTGCTTAGTGAATAGAGAGCCTGAAAAAACACACGTATTGTTCAAACTGGATTGGGATTTGTAATATCATCTAATTTGTTTTACCTCAGGGCATGGGGTAGGGCTAGAATCCTCACTAAAATTTGGTTCTATTACTAAGCAGGAAAATGCTCAAGTAACTTAAGATGAATGGTGTTTATTTCTCGTTAAAAAATTAATGTGAATGTTGCACTTAAAACATTTATATTTTATATTCTTTAGAATAGAATTTTATTACATTTACACTACAGACTTCCTACATTGTTCCCTGGCCCCACTTTCATCGAAAAGAGAAACTACCCACTTTACTCCTCTAGAGGGTCATTTCATAGGCTGGGAGATGTGGGATTCCAGAGATACTGGCTTTCACTCTGGCAGCTGTTTACTTGAATTCACCTGGAAAATATGAGCCATAACTTGTGGAGGTTTAAGAGTCAAGATCAAGAATGTATCAGGTTTCCACAATAAAGTCACAGCTGGAAATGAGAGATAAAACCAAGATGAGATGCTTAGCAGAGTTTGGGGTGAAGAAAAAGCAGAAAAGCAAGATGAACAAATCAAGTATAGCTGCTTCTGCTGAGAGATTTATCTGATGGCCATTTTAGTGACGAATGACTTACGATGTATCAGGAGCTAAGATTGACATAATGGTCCACTGTGCTCTCCTCAAATCTCTCACTACTAGGCCCTGTTTTACCAGGAGCAATCTGAACTGGACCAAGTGACTCAGATATTGGGAATTAACGCTTTAGGTAAATCCCAAACTTCAATGACAGTGAGGAGACTGCAGAGAAGCCTGGAAAGTTCGAAAAATCTAAGAGCCCAGAAAAAGGGTCATCATACCCAAATTCCTCTCCTAAAGTCAAGGAATCAAAGGTAAACAATGAAGATTCACATACTAAGAGCCCCAAGCCTGCTGAGAGCACCCAGCCACCTGCTAAGCAGTCTGATCAGCCCATTGCTGCCTGTGAGTATTAGGATGTTACTTGAAGTATTTCAGTCAGCAACTTCTCAAAGTATACTGTGTTTTCTAGTGTATTCTAGACATAGGGAAGATGTTCTCAGAACTTGCATCTAAATACTATCTTTGCTTCATGAGTAGTTTGGGCTAGTTATTTTTACATTCTGAACCGTGTGTCTTAATCTGCAAGTTGGGGGCAATAATACTTATGCTACCTGGTTGTTTTGAAGATTCATATGATAACATACATACCACTAATGTAAGGCTTGGCGTGGAGTAAGTGCCCAATAAATGATAGCTGCTACTGCAGTTATACTTGAGAGTAGAACTGAGATGTCAACATTCTAGCTCATTCTGTACCGTAAATGCTGGCTTCCTCTCTGGGATTTCTGGTAGAGCGAGCAAGGACATGGGTATAAAGCAGGGATTATACTCCCTAGAAATAACAGGAATATTGGAAATCTGGGTTCGTGGGTATTCATCATCCCCGTGATTGTGAACAGGCAGAGAAAGTGGTTTCCAAGTTATCCAGGGAATTAAAAAAAACAGCCTATGTCTGGAAAAGAGCACACCCTACATTTCAAAGTGTACTGGTATAATCAACTTGTTTATCTCATGTTTACCACATTCTCTACCAAGAAACTCCAGTACTTGACACGTAGTGAATATTCGGGAAATATTTTCCAGAGAAGTAGAAATTCTCAAAGAAAATAAGGCTTGCTAATTTTCAGCAGTAAACTTCTGATGGCATCTCGGTCTCTGTGACCAACCTGACTCTTAAAATTACCCTTATTCCATTTTGTTCTCACTGTTTTTTTTAAGTTTATTTATTTACTTAGAGAGAGAGAGAGCACACAAGTGGGGGGCAGGCAGGAGAGAGAATCTCAAGCAGGCTCCACACTGTTAGCATGGAGCCCAGCGCGGGTCTTGGGCTCACAATGATCTGAGCTGAAGTCAGACACTTATCTAACTGAGCCACCCAGGCACCCCTGTTGTCACTATTTTGAATAATGAAGTAGAGCTTGGTATTCAAGAGCTCCTGGGGCTGTGTAGGTCTGGCCTGACAATATAGCACCAGTGCTTGGTTATCTCTAAACAGCAATATCATTATCAAGAGCACGCATATTCTCCTAACCTAATCTCCACCTGTGTGTCTTTATTATTATGGAAAACCAGCACAGCCACTGAGTAGAGATCTGTATTTTAATAGCCTGCTATACCTTCCACTTGGGAAACTCTCTCATTGGTTGGGAAAGCATCCTTCCAAAGGTGTCTCAGCAATCATTTGGAATTCTGTGCATTCTACCATGTCCTTTGACCATAATCACATTTATATTATTTGTGGTATTTAACTAATAATGCCACATCTGATAGGATATAGAACTTTTCTATATTGTCATGGTCAGAACTTGTTTTACCACAGTCACTTAGTATAAATACCCTAATTTCTATCCTAAGCCCTGATCAAAACCGTAAAGTCTTATGAGGCCTGACTTTCCTTGCCTCTAGTTTCTGTTTTAAGAAATTATGACATTTCGTTTTTATGATGTTGATGTATACCAAGAAAACTAATTTATTTGCTATACTTGCTCCATGGTGCTTGAATACCACTATAGTTTAAATGTTTCACCACCACCACATGAAAAAAACTGGCAAGACTATGGGATTTTCGTGCAATTTGTAGCCATGGTTACAACTGTGGGATGTCCCACCTATCTCTGAATAACAGCTTGATTTGTCTCTAGTTTATCATAGGAGTTGCATAATGTGCTAGTAAAATCTTTTCCCAAACACAGGCATATGTCTCTACAATGATCAAAAGTTTCTGGGCCAACATTAATTTTCTAAAGTTACATTTATTTCAGAGGTAAATAAATCGAAAATTCTAACAAGAAGCAAATAAAATATATTTATTTCTAGCCAGACACAGACAAATACTGCATGATCTCATTTGTATGTGGAATATAAACAAGTGAGACTCATAAGAATGTAGAATGGCAGTTATCAGGAGATGGGAGGTGGGGGGGGTGCAGGACGGAGATGTTGATCAGAGTATGAACTTTCAGTTACCAGAGAAATAAGTTCAGGAGACCTAATATACAGCATGGTGATTACAGTTAATAATAGTGTCTTGTATACTTGGTATTTGCTAATAGAGCATCCCTCAAGTGTTCCTACCACACACACACAAAAATGGTAATTATGTCATGTGATAGATATGGTAATTAGCTTGATTGTTGCAACCATTACACATAGTGTGTGTATACACATCACATTATACACGTTAAATAAATACAAATCTTGTCAATCATACCTTAATAAAGCTGGATTAAAAGATATATTCACTTCTGCTGAAAGTATATTTTATTCTTCATAATACCCAAATAATGCAGAATAAACCAAATAAATCTATGTTTTATATTGACGAAGACCTTTCATATAAATTTCTACAAAACAACAACTATGATATATTTCAACGATTACAGTTCCTTTATGTAAAAGTATTGATTTTAAGACACTAAATGAAATGATTCATCCACTGCATTTAACTGCCCATCATGATAGATGCCTGTGAGACAGCTCGACAGCTCAGCAATAAACTTGCTGCCGTCAACATCTACAAGCTTGACAGTGATGCACCTGTTAGACATTTTAGGATTCCAGCTGCCATTTACTTCAGGTGATACCCAGTTTCCCTTTCCCTCCAGGGCAAGAACTTAACTGATGACATCTGTCAGAGATGGTATCCTGGAACCACAGGGAAAGGAAGCAGGAAACAGGACACACGATCCTGAAAACTGTTTCAGTCGGTGGAAGGAAAGGAAGAAGGAAGGAAGACCGCTTGCCTCAGGTAAAAAGGGCATTGTGTTTCCACTTTACATAGATAAAAGCACAGTAAGAAAAGCTGTGTATTTGTTTGTTAGTGGTTTTTGGCTTTTTGATTGTAGAAACTGAAGGGCACAAACCCATAGGCCCCTGTGATGATCTTTCGGTAAACCACGTTTTTTCTTTGCCATCAACAGTAGTTGATATGAGTAAAATGGGACAAGAATTAACTATCATTTGCTCTCGAAGCGGAGATCCACCTAGCCAGTGTCATCTAGGCCCCAGGAAAAGCTTCTGAGACCCAAACTCACACAAGACTGACTTGTGCTGAAAACTAATCATCTAAACTGATAAACCCATCATTTTAAACATAAAATTAAATAAAATTCCTGTTATGATAGCCAGTGAGAGCTTCAAATTTCTCCTCAAGCTTTGGCTTTCTGGATTGCCTCAAGTGGATGCTAATCTCTTTTGTGATACCTGCCACTTAAGAGCTTGACTTTATTTACCAAATGAGCCAGTTTAATATATTCTGTTACAAAGTATCCTCTGTCCCTCTCTTTTAAGTTAAAAATCTGGTTAATAGTGGTTTGAGCACTATTTCAACTTATAGCTTGGATAGTTGTCTTCCTAAATTTTACAAGTACAAAGTCATAGGTCAGATGTTGCAGTTTACTTTTCTGACTGAGTATCTTTATATACACTTCTTAATTAATACTCAACATATATTTAATGCACGTCTATTATGTATAAGAAGTTACATCTGGGGACACCTGGACGGCTCAGTCGGTTAAGCGTCCCACTCTTGATTTTGGCTCAGTTATGATCCTGGGGTGGTGGGATCAAGCCCTACCTCTGGCTCCTTGCTGAGTGTGGAGCCTGCTTGGGATTCTCTCTCCCCCTCTGCTCTTCTCCCCTGCTGGAACTCCCTCTGTGGCTCTCTCTAAAAAAAAAAAAAAAAAGAAAAAAAGTTAAGTCTGTAAATTGTTGTGTCTCAGTACGAGTAGGAAAACGAGTAAATTCACATTATTCTAATATTAATCCCAAATATCCTAATCAACCAAATAAGTATGCTTCAAAATGAATAATTTTCTTTTTTTTTTAATTTTTTTTTAACAGTTATTTATTTTTGAGACAGAGAGAGAGAGCATGAACAGGGGAGGGTCAGAGAAAGAGGGAGACACACAATCTGAAACAGGCTCCAGGCTCTGAGCTGTCAGCCCAGAGCCCAACGCGGAGCTTGAACCCACGGACCGCGAGATCATGACCTGAGCCAAAGTCGGGCGCTTAACCAACTGAGCCACCGAGGCGCCCCAAAATGAATAATTTTCAAGTCAATTTTTACTACCGATGACACAAGTTTCTACAGTTATTCCTCTTGAGTTTTCCCAATGACTGAGTTGCTGGTATTAGAACCCTTTTCTACTCATTTTGTTTTCCTTTACATAGATCCCATGGCAGTGACTTTGATTATAAAATTTTAACCTAAGAAAATGTAGGATCTTAAAATTTGAAAGACTTTCATTTTTGGACATTTTTAAAAAATGATGTGTTTTTATATTTTTTAAATGCAGATTTTGTTATGATTTTTAAAGTAATACAAGCTCGTGGTAAAACAAAAACAAAACTACTTAATACACAGAAAAGGCCTCACTTGCACAACTTCTTTGTTTCTCAGCAGAGCTAACAGTCCACTGTTACCTGCTCCATAACTAGAAGTTTTTTTACACGACAGGAGAGCCGTCATAAGGAAATGGAGACCCAGAGAAACAGAGCCGAGTATTTGTGCTAGGTCTGACAAAGAGCGCACAGTGGTGGAGGAATCTGATAGATTCAGGAGTAATAGTAGTAAACTGAGGGAAACAGCCAGGCCTTTTCCTTAGGGTTCTTCCCAGCATCCCGCTGTTTTCAGGGGTAACGCTGCTCTTTTCCTCTCGTATGGGAGGGCACCTCTCACACAAGGTTTTCATGGCTTGTTTCAGGGAAGAAGTGTGATGGAGAGGAGGTCAGAGTGACCTTTCTGCTTGTGTGGTTCGTCAGAGTCCTTCATCTGAAGGGACTCAGGATGCCAACGTGTCATGTTTTGGGGCAGCTTGTCCAAGTGTACCTCCATCACGGTCATCTATCCTTACCAGCACATAGACAACCATTTTATTAACTGTCTTCTACAGAAACGGTTTCCACTTAACCTGTCCCCTACCAATGAACTTTTAGGTTGGTTTCATTGTTTTGTAAATACCAACAATATTGCAGTAAATGGCCTTGTATCTTTAAATACTTGTGCAAATTCCTGGCAGGGATTTGTCTGGGCCAAATTTTATGTGCATTTTAAAATTTGATAGGTATTGTTAAATTAGTATCTGAACAGGTTGAAACAATTTACATTTCTATCATGTCTGTATGAGAAGATCTGTTTACCCATATCTCATCAACACTGAGTATAATCAAACTAAGTTTGCCACTGCCATGGATTAAAAACGTAATAATAATTCTGCCCTGTTTTGACATTATTTTCCCTTCTGTACCCAATATTTCTGCAGCAAATGTTAGATAACTAAAATCAATGGTGAGATGCTTGACAAGTAAATTAAAAAGGCTCTGATGCTTTCCTTTACTGTTAATCTTTAAGGAAGAGGGAAAATGCCAGAGGGAGGAAAAATACCCAATTGCATTTGACTATTCCCAGGTCAGAATATATTCAAGACACATAGAATGTGGAAACAGGCTCTAAAAAGTGAGCTTGTCTTTTGTTCCACAAATGTACTATAATATGCACTAGTCAAAATAAACTCCATCCTGCAGAGCATTGAAGTTTTCAGCAACAATAATTATCCCTGTGTATTTCATTTTCTACTTTGGGAAAAGCTTATGATGCATGCAGAGTGTACATCTAAGTTCCACAGATGTGGTCTAAATTACTCATATGCTAAGCCCTTTTATCTGGCTACTGCTGGGTCAATCGCCTGACATAGAAAAGAACAAAATGACATGAGTTTTCAAAGAATTTGAAATTGAATTGAGCTTATAGTCTGGTTTTGCCTTTGAAGATACTGTTTAATGCAATGAAGTTCTACTCAAATATGAGATATTGTTACTTTTTATTCTATATTCTAACCAAAGAAAGTACAGTAAAAACAAAAAAACTCTCATAAATGTTAGGCCTAACTGATCAAAGTAATTTATTTAGTCTCTATTTAAAAATTAAAAAATAAAAGGTTACTAACAAAATATTTGTAGCTACATTATGAGAGAATAGCAACCATAAGAGAAACTTAAAAATTCATCATCAAAATAAAATTATTGCTATGTGTGAATATTCTATTGAAGAATGTTTAAATTATAAGAAAACATCAGGATTCAAATTTTGTTCAAATTGTTCAATGCAGTTGATGTGTAAATTACTCTATTATTTTGGCTACATAGCTATTGCATTAAGTTATTTACCAAATAACTATAAATTTGATCATTTTTACATTCTAAATTTTTTTATATATGTACTATTCTGATTCTGAAAATATAAAATTATTGGAATAGTATGGTGAAATTCAAGTAGTTTCCATATTTTGGTAAAAGTGAGAGCAGAAACGGAGAAACATTTGTTTTCTTTTAATTTAAGTTTTTTAACGTTTATTTATTTTTGAGACAGAGAGAGACAGAGTGGGGGAAGGGCAGAGAGAGAGGGAGACAGAATCTGAAACAGGCTCCAGGCTCTGAGCTGTCAGCACAGTCAGCACAGAGCACGAGGCAGGGCTCGAACTCGGGTACCGGGAGATCATGACTTGAGCCAAAGTCCGCCACTTAACCCACTGAGCCACCCGGGTGCCCCAACAGAGAAAAGTTTTTGAGAACATATGCACAATTTAACAAAATCTCTAGTTAATTTGGTCAAATTATTGGTTGATTGAAGCAAAATTTGGTTGGTTTGTCTTGAAGATTCTTTTAATAAGTATAACTGAGCAGTTCATCCAAAATGAAATCAATTAAAATTATACAGATCTGCAGTCTCCTTTCTATAACTGAGTCATGAAGTTAATTGGTGCTTCATTTTACATAATTAGATTTTAACATTTGTTTGGTGATCAGCTTCTCCTTCCTCAGCTTGATTCTGTCGTCTCATGTTTAGACTCTCACTACTTTCCTATATGTCTCTCTGATCTTTGTCTTTCTTACAAATTATATCCTGCATACTAATGCAAGATTAATATTCATTTTTTTAAAAGACTTCATGTCTTATAGCAGTTTCAGGTTCACACCAAAATTTAGAAGAAGATAGAGATTTCCCATCCACTCCCTGGACCATGCATGCATGCTCTCCTCTGTTACCAACCTCACTCAGCAGAATGGTGCATTTGTTACTAAAGCTGGAACTGCAATTGACACATCATCACCACCCAAAGGCCATCAGGGCTCACTCTTGGTGCCATACATTCTTTGGGTTTGAACAAACATAAAACGACCTGTATCCATCATTACAATATCATTCAGAGTTTCATTGCTCCATATCCTCTATGCTCTGCCTGTTCATTCCTCCCCTCCTCCTTTACCCCTGTCAACCACTGATCTTTTTACTGTTTCCATAGTTTCACCTTTCACAGAATGTCATAAAGTTGTAATCAGTCAGTACATAGCATGTTCAGATTGGCTACTTTTACTTAGTAATATGTATTTAAGGTTCCTATGTGTCTTTTCATGGCTTAATAGCTCATTTCTTTTTAGCACTGAATCATGTTCCATGGTCTGGATAGTCCATTGTCTGAATAATATTCCACAATTTATCCGTTCACCTACTAGAGGACACTTTGTAGCTTCCAAGTTTTGGCAATTATAAATAACACTGCTCTGAACACCAGTGTACAGGTTTTTGTGTGGTTGTAAGTTTTCAACATCTTTGGGTAATGCTAAGGAACATGACTGCTGGGTTTTAAATAGGAGTATGTTTAGTTTTGTAAGAGACCACCAAACTGTCTTCCAAAATGGCTATAACCATTTTGCATTCCCACCACCAATGAATGAAAGTTCCCATGACTCCACATCCTCATCAGCCACCAAGATCTCTGGGTCAGTGGTTGGCAAGGAAGGAAGGAAGGAAGGGGAGGAAGGAAGGGAGGAAGGGAGGGAGGGAGGAAGGAAGGAAGAAAGGAAATGTCACTAAGGGATATACAAGAGGTTGAGCTGGAAGTGTTTTAGATTGAGAAGAAGAAGAAGGCAGGGAAGGAGAAAAGAAGAAGGAGGAGTAGAGCAATAAGGAGAAACAGGAGGACAAGAAGGGCAGAAAGAAAAGGAAGAAAAAGAGAAGGAGGAGAAATGCAGGATGGGAACACACCTCTAAAATAGTCTTGGTACAAATCTTTAGGACAAAGTCTAAACATGAGAGCCCCTGGTCTTGTGCAGGTCTTTGATTTATGGTCTAGATGTGTTAATTCATAAGAATACACTTTTGTAGGATTAAGAAGCATACTTTTTTTTAAGTTTACTTATTTATTTTGAGAGAGAAGGAGTGAGCCTGTGCATATGCAAGTGGGGTTTGGGGCAGAGAGAGAGAAAAAGAGGGAATCCCAAGTAGGCTCTGTGCTGCCAGTGCAGAGCCAGATGCAGGGCTTGAATTCAAGAACCACAAGATCAAGACCTGAGCCTAAGTCAGACGCTTAACTGACTGAGCTATCCAGGTGCCCCAAGAAGCATACGTTTTTTAAAGGTTTTATTAAGGTACAATTGACATGGAATAACTTGGACTGTTATAAGTATACAATTTAATGAGTTTTTATGTATATAATCACTCATGAGAGAATCAACAAAATCAATTTAATGAATATACACATCATCCCCAAAATGTTAGTGTCCCTTGGTAATCCCTTACTCCTGTCCCCAAGCAACCAATGATCTGCTTTATATAGATTTATTTGCATTTTCCAGAATTTTATATAAACAAAACATACAGTGCACACTATTGAGTTTTTTCACTTGAAATAATCATTCTGAGATTGATCCAATTTATTGCACGTATCAATAATTTATTCCTTTTTATTGTTAAATAGTATTCTATTGTATGGAATACGATTTGCTTATGCATTCACCTGTTAATGGATCTTTAGTATATTTCCAGTTTGGGACTATTAAAAAATAAAGCTGCTACAAACATTCTTATGCAAGTATTTTTATAGACATAAGCTTTTATTTCTCTTGGGTTAAATAACTAGGAGTGGAATGACTGGATCACATAATAGATGTATGGGTAATATTTTTAACAAATATTTTGACGAACTATTTTGCAAAGTGGCCATACTATTTTACATTCCCACCAGCAGTGTATTTAGGCTCCATTTCATTCACATACTCACTAACACTGATCAGTCTTTAAAATTTTAAAGATGCTAATAGATGCTAATGACAGCTCGTGGTTTTAATACGCTTTTCCCCAATGGCTAATATAGTGAGGATATTTTCATACAGTTATTTACCTTCTTTGGTAAAGTATCTTTTCACATCTTTTGACTGTTTTTATTGTTTGTTTTCTTATGATTGAATTGTTAGCACTCTCTATATATATTCTAGATACAAGTCGTTTATCAAATATGTAATTCTTAGTAGGGTATATTTAAACAAATACTTGTCTTCCTCAAGTGGAAAAAGAAGAATATTTAATTAATATTTAATTAATATAAGTATTTTATATTTATTTAAAATAATACAAAACACAGGAAAAGAACAACAGTAAAATCAGAACTGTTCATTAGAAATAACATATAAATATAAATGTATACACATATGCACACATATGTGTATGTGTATAAACAAACCAGAAGTCATCAAACCAGTAAGTTATGTCTACTGTAGGAATAACATATGAGGCAAGAATGAGCAGGTATAGCAGTAAAAGCTGCCACATACCCTCACCTTGATCAGGCCTTTCTCTCCTCTTCTTCCTATAACTGATCATGGATGGTTGCCTACAGTTCGCATCATTAGCTATTAATGGCTTGGTTAAAATTTCCTGTTGCTCAATCCACACGTCCTTCTAAAGATCCATTTTAAGCTCCTATTAAAGACCATACAGGAAAAAGATTGACTATTTATGGAACAACCTTGAACATATTTTCTGGCAGGCATCTGCAGAGGCAAGAATTGCATGCACTGTGGTTCCACACTTTCAGTGCTTAATCTCACTAACTAGTCTAGACGATAACTCCTCAACATGCAATTGATCAGTGTGCTTTGTTGAAGGCAAATCTAATCATTTAATGGAAAAACAGGAAGAAATATCTGAGATAGTAGTTTGTTTCCTCTTAAACAACAAAACAATATTTAAGAGATGTAAGGAATAGTTACCAAAGGGCAACGTATTAATTCGCATCATTTTATAATCATTTCTTTCTTAAGATAAAAATAATGTAGTCAAACGTTTTTATTAGAAATGAAATTCAAATTGGCACCATGCTGCACCACCTAATGAAGTCTGTAAAATGACATGTCTGCATAAGAGCATTTAAAATTTCATAAATTTATCTGAGTAAAATGTGGATAAAGAGATCCAATCAGTCCAGAGTTCCCATTACTACAATTAAGAGGTTTGAGATTTGAATTCTATGATTTTATGACTGCTTTATGCTCCATTTTCACGTTTATGCAAAATACTGGACATATGTCAAATAAACAAATGAAAGGGACATACACAATTTTACAGTGCTGTTCACTCCAGTGTAAGAGTTACTAGTGGTGTTTGGTGTTTATAGTTCTGAATGGCATGTCACTAACCAAGCTTATTTTGTAGTTCCCTTTTTTTAAGTTTTGACTTTGTAAACCGAAGAAAGATTAACCTGACTTCTGAAGTATCTCTGTATCCTCTTTATTAAAATCTTGACCTTTAACAGGTCACTCAAATATTATCTGACCAAGTAGATAAGTAAACAAACCAAATGCACACTTCTAAAAACACATCCATTAAAACCTGAAATCGCATTGTTTGGGTGTTCTCAGCAATAGTCATACATCATGACTACAATAGCATGTTCGGTCACTTCCCTGTAAGTTTACCCTTCAGAGAAGGACAGTATTTAATTTCAGAGAAACATTTAACCTGTCTTTTGTTTTCATTGTTGTTTGAATTAAAAAACTGTGTGTCCACTTTGACATCAGAAGCATCAAGTATAAAAGCTGGAAGCAAACCTAAGAGTTGGTTAATCTAGCTATTAAATTATGAAAGCTAAAATATGGAGCTCAAATAAGAAATTAAGACTGATAGAAGCTAAAGAATATTGTTCAATATTAAAAAATCATATTTCCTAACCTGGAAAGACTGAAGTGATTATGAATCCATTTTTTAAAGGCAGTGTATCAGACTTTAAGCCCAAGTTCTGACCCTCTGCTTTATATATGAGAGCTTTGTATAATAAATAAGTTTGCTTAATTAATAATTAAGCCTTTCCGTAATGTGAACCAAAAACAACTGATCTCATAGCAGAAGTTAATTTTACAGAAATCAATGTGTTCTAGAAAGAGGTCAGTGTGCTGCTCCTTTTCAATAAAGTACCCTTTTTACATAGCAATTATTTCTTTGAAGTTCAAAACGGTTATGCGTAACTATTTGTGGTATGTATAGCTACACATTTATAGTCTAAGATAAAAGTTTTACAACTGTGTCTTGTTAAGGGAAGAAGAGCAAGTATGCTGTTTATAGTAACACTCTGTAAATAGTCCATAAATATTTGTTGAAAGAATGACTCATTAAGGAACAAATTCAAGTGACAAGACGAAAATCTAAATTAGCCTTTAAGTTATTTGTGTCAGGATCAGACAAGAACATAAACTAAAGAGAAGTTGAATGTACTTTGAAGGTCTAGTCTTGAGTAATATAGAGTGACTTGAAAGAGTGAATAAATATGATCAAAAATGACCTGATAAAACAGAATAGCATAGGAACAATTCCATGGGTTCTAGGACACTCAGTTCCTGGTGAAGTTGTTTGAAGGAGTTTGCCCCTTGAGTGATCAAGCTTGGCATACAATGAAATGCATACCTCAAACTTCTACAAGAAAACGATTTTTGTTCCCACTTTTATTGTCCCATGACTATACATATATAAAATAAAAATAGATAACTTAATATCTTACAGTTATCCAAAGTCCCCCCTTAATTTAAGCTTTGGCTATAAGTGAGAGCTATTTATTTCTATTTGTTGGGTAAGAAAAAAACATTCATTTTTGACAAGGCTACTCTCTTGGTCCCCAAACTATTCATTCCTTCATTTCTTGAGAAAACTCATTTTCCTGTGCTCAGTGAACATGAACTTAGAGCTTCTTGGGCTCTGCCTGCAGAATTACACTGTACTCTACTCTTTAGAGTCAGAGTTCCAAAGTTACCTATACTCAACTTCCTCGTGTTATTAAATCTTCATCTCATGGGGCCCTCATAATTTCTATAAAAGCATATAAGTATTGTTTCCCCCAATTTTTCTTTCCAGCCTTGTGAGTCTCCTTAATTGACCTGAGTCTCATGTACATTCGTCATTGTTATCACTAGACCAATGAAAATGGAAATGTTTATTACTCTATCTAAAACATGTTTGTACACTATTTTGAACCTAGCTAGGGAGAGTTTACTCTAAAAGCTCACAAGATTCAAGGGAGGGCTTTTTTTTTTAAACTGGATTGTGCTGCTCTGAATTTCGAACTCTGTAACCAAACACAGCAGCTCTCCAACTGCAGTCTAAGGACCCTTGGTCTTTTGGGATATCTACAAGATCAAAAGCATTCAGAGGTAAAAGATCCATTCAGTGTTCTAAATAGACCAATGGATTTTATGTTAAAAAGAAATGCTTATTGAATTTTTTTAGATTCTACATTGCATCTAACCTTTAAGAAAATACACTTACTAGCTTTTTAAAAAAATTAATGTCTTTTTTTTTTAATTTTGAGAGAGAGAGAGAGAGAGAGAGAGAGAGACTGTGAGTGGGGGAGGGGCAAAGAGAGAGAGGAGGACAGAGGATCCAAAGCCAGCTTCGTGCTGACAGGCTGACAGCAACAAGCCCATTGTGGGGCTCCAACTCCCAACCATGAGATCACAACCTAAGCCAAAGTCAGACCTCAATCAACTGAGCCACCCAGGCAACCTGTTAGCTTTTTTGTAAAAACTTTTATTCACAGTTACAATTCATATACCATACAATTCAAACATTTAAGGTGTATGGTTCAGTGGCTTTTAGCACTTTCACAGATATAAAAAATCACCTTCACATTTAATTTTAGAATATTTTAATGACCACAAAAAGAAATTTCATACCCTATGGCTATCATCCCCCTATTGTTCCATCAACCCAGACCTAAGCAATCACGAATGTACTTTCTGTCTCAAAGGACTTACTTGAGTAGACATTTCTTATAAATGAAACCAGACAAAATTTGACCTTTTTTATCTGGCTTTTTTTTTTTTTACCTAGTACAATGTTTTCAAAATTCATCCATGTTCTGGCATACTTCAGTACTTCATTCCCTTTTATGGCTAATTAATATTTCCTTATATAAATATACTACATTTTGTTTATCCATTCATATAATGATGGACATTTGGATTCTTTCTACTTTTTAGATGTTAGGAATAATGCTGGTATAAACATTCATATGCAAGTTGTTATATGGATATGATGTTTTCATTTCTCTTAGGTATGTCACCAGGAGCAGAATTGCTAGATCATGTAGTAACTCTATGTATAATTATTTGAGGAATTGCAGGATGTTATCTAAAGTTGCTGCATCATTTTAGATTGCCACAAGCAGCATATGAGGGTTCCAATTTCTCCACATTGTCTTCAACACTTGTTATGTGTCTTCTTAATTATAGCTATCTGATTGGATGTGAAGAGGTTTCTCATCGTAATTTTGATTTTAATTTCCCTGAAGACTAATGACATCAATAATGATTTTATGTGTTTATTAGCCATTTCTATATCTTCTTTGGAGACATGCATATTTAAATCATTTGCCCATTTAATATATATATATATGTATATACATATTTATTATATATCTACGGAGAGAGGAGAGAGAGAGAAATGCCTCTTGCTGTTCTCCTGTTTTCTCTGTTTTTGGCTGTTCAGAAGCTGATCAGTCAGCTCTCAGTTCTTCCTCAGGTGGGATTTTCCTATTACTAGGTGTATTTTGATGTGTTTCATGGAGGAGGCTAGTCCAGGGTCTTCCTACAGTGCCATCTTTCACTAGACCCACCTAATTTGCCCATTTTTAAATTGTGTTAGTTTTTCTTTTATTATTTAGTTTTAAGAGTGCTTTATAGATTCTAGATTCAAGTCCCTTATTAGATACATAATTTGCAAAAAATTTTTCCCACTCTGCACATAGTCATTTTACTGTCTTGGTAGTGTCCTTTGAAGTACAAAAGTTTTAAATCTTGATAGTCTGATATTTCCAGGTTTTCTGATGTTGCTTGTGCTTTTGATGTAATATATAAGAATCCAATGGCAAAACCAAAGCCATGAAAATTTACCCTTATTTTTTCTTATAAGACTCTTTAGGTTAGGTCTTATATTTAGGTCTTTGATCCATTTTGAGTTATTTGAGTTAATTATGTGTATATGGTATGACATAAGAGTCCAGTTTCATTCTTTTATATGTGGTTATCTACTCGTCCCAGCACTATTTGTTGAAAAGACCATTCTTCCTCTCACAGAATGATCTTGGCACTCTGGTTGGAAATCAGTTGACCATAGACACATGAGTTTTTGTCTGGACTCTCAAATCCGTTTCATTGATTTATACACCTACATTATGCCAGTACCTCATTATCTATATTACTGTTACTTTGTTGTAAATTTTGAACTCAAGTAGTGTGAGTCTTCAAGATAAGGTTAGCTACTTGGGTCCCTTGCAATTCCATATGAATCTTAGAATCGGCTTGTCAATTTTAACAAAGAAGCCAACTGTGATTCTGACAGGAATTGAGTTGAATCTGTAGATTAATTTGGGGAATATTGTCATCTTAGCAACATTGAGTTTTCCCATCCACTTCTTAAGTTTTGATGTAGTGCCAAAAACAAATATCCATAATCATCTAAAAAGGCTATGAAGAGACTCTTCTCTTTTCCAAATACTTATCTTGTGGGGTTAGATTTTCTTCATTATTTTAGCCAAAATAAGATGGTGAATGTAGAAACATATATGAGAATCCAGCTGTCTTCTATTTAAGCCAGATATTAAAGAGATTTGCAAAAAATGTAAAATTATCCCACTGCTATTTGGTTTTGGTTTTTGGAAATATAATTATTTTTCATAAAAATGTTACTATTGTAAAAATAACTGGGTTTCTTCTTATTTTCTAATAGATTAATAAATATTTTTATAATCCCCTAGCTTAAATTCCAGCATGGTAAAAATATCAATGGATCTATAACCCATTTAACCAAAATCTCTTTGGAATCTTCAATAAAGGGATTCTAAGACCAAAATGTGGAACAGCTGATCTAATTTCTATTGTTAGGTCTTGTCTACGTTCTTGTATATATCCTTTAACAATGACTATCACACAACATATTCTCCAAGTCAATCATTAAAAAATGACTTGTAGTTCTTACGATGGATCAAGCTCTTCCAAATCTCTAAGCTTTCTCATCAATCAGTACTTCTACCTGGAATGAATGCTTCCATTGCTTTCCCCCATCTTGATATGTCAAAACTCCTTCAAAACTTGACTCAAACTCCAAACTGTCGAGATCTGTCCTCTTTCCATGTGACCAATCTGCTCTGCTCCTTAGATTTTTGTTTTACTCTCTATGGATATTGTAAATTCCTGAGAGTATGAAACTCCATCATATTCATTTTCATATGTACATAATAAGTGATTTCATTGGTACATAATAAGTGATCAATTGATGTTTGCTAATATATAGTCCTATAATACTACAGAAAACCATCATACTTATTAGAAACTAGTCCTATAGTCTATGTATTGTTGAATTTTTTTATAAAAAGAATAAACAATTTGAAGTATAATTATTTAGAATAAAATTTTCCAGAAAAAAAGGACTACATGAAAACAGAGAGGATTTTCTAATTTATGAAAAATAACCTCCTGATGTTTGCTAACTTTCTGGGTTTTCAGACTCATTATCATTCACATATAGATGCTAACAGCTTAAATAAAGGTAAATTAGTTTAACTAAAATAGTTCTTCTGAAAAATAAAATTAAAAATACTATCTTAATTAATTTAATGGCATTGAATTATTTGCTTAACATATGAGGATATAGGGCGCTGATAAAACTTCCCGTTAACAAAACATATATGATTATTTTGTTATACTGATTTTTCAGGAAAATTATATCTCTGTATAGTCAGTCATAAAATGTCCTTTTTACATAGAACTTTTCAATTTCTCAATATTCAGTTACAATAAAGCTATAAAAACGTTGTTCAGCTACATGATATTTTGTGAACAATTTCAGTGAGATTAAATAAATACCAAAGGTAGTATTTTACTATGACTTGTGATTATATAGATTCAGATGTCTTAGACTTGAATTTATGATGGTAAAATTACAACAGGCAATAATGTATATTATGCTATAATTAGCCTATGGCATGGGTGTTATATCTCTCTTTGGCATAATAATGAGATTCAGTGCATTTCCTCCTTTACAGATTTCTAAGAAGTCGTTAGGTAGAGTACAGTTTGAATTTTGATGATGAGAAAATAGCTTCAGAAAATGGTCATTGGAAAGTCAAAGTCTTCTAAGGTATCATCATGCTATGTGGAGACTGGGAACAATGAAGCATTTTGATTGGTGAAAATTGATATCATGTTTCCAGAAAATAGTAGAAAATGCATGTATGACTATGAGCTGTAGGAAAAGAAAGATAAATATTGAAGAACTAAAGTTCAGAAGAACTCTTATAATAAAATATAGGGAAATGGAATGAATAGCAGATCAAACTAGCAAAAAAATAAGTAAAATGAGGGAGAGGAAGGAAGAAATCTCAAACTAAAATAAATAACATGAGGTAACAGATTAGGAATAAAATCACCTACGTAAATTTAACACTAAAATGTGAAAGAGATGAATTATCCCCTTCTAATAATACACAGACTGTCATTTTGGGATATCAAACAACAAACGTACTTAAAGCAAGTGATATGCAAAGATTGAAAATATTGGAATAAACCAAAAGACACCCTTCAATTTCAAACAAAAAGAAATCGTTTTGACTAACGATAATTTACTCAAAACTTATCTAAGAAGTAAAAGAGTTAAATTCCATGGATGAAATCAAAGCAGGTCAAAGGGTACACACTTCCAGTTATAAAATAGATAAGCCATGAGGATGTAATGTACACCATGGTGACTATAGTTAATAATACTATATTGCATATTTGAAAGTTGCTAAGAGAGTAGATCTGAAAAAATCTCATCACAAAAGATCTTTTTGTAACCGTGTGTGGTGACAGATGTGAACTAGACATTGTGGTGATCATTTCAGAATATAGTCAGACATTGAATCATTACATTGTACACCTAAAACAAATATAATGTTGTATGTCCATTATACCTCAATTAATGTTAATGATGATAATTATAATAATCATAATAATCTGGATCAGCTGGATTCAAAGCTAAGCGTAACATAACTTCTAAAAAAATATAATTGCAGTATCCTTTAAATTAACTAGATCATTTAATGAATGGACAGATTCCAAATTTAACTTTTTTATAATATCCTAACAACAAAAGGAATAAAAACAGAAAAACCTACTGGCTAATTTTATCATTTACCATAAATGCAAACATTCCAAATTAAATTTCAGTAAATTTAGGGGAAATTATTCAATTCACAGTAATGACAAAAAAGTACAATAATTCATTTCATCTAGGTTGCCACTGATACATCTTGACTTTGGAGATACTAAAATGTGAAAATAACAGGCATGACATCCTGGAATCAATGAAATATAATGTAAAAACCTAGAAATAAGGCTTGAGAAGAATACAAATCTTCAATGTAAAAACCAAAATCTTACTGATGACCTGGACACATCCTTGGATCCAATACATCAGCTTACATTTTTAAAGTTCCCCAATAGATTCCAGCAAACAGCCAGCCAAGTTGGAGAAGTACTCCCATTAAAGGTGAAACAAAAGGAAGGGGGTAATTAGCTTCATCCTTGTATATTTTTAGAGTTAAATATGTTACTTACTAAAACAAGCATTATTATATTGAACTAGAAAATAGAATACTTTTTTCATTTTAATATTAGGTGAAACAAACCAACTTGGGGCTATTAGTAACATTGGATCAGTGATTGGACCATCTAAAGTAACAGAAAATGTTGGGGTGCCTGGGTGGCTCAGTCAGTTAAGCATCTGACTTTAGTTCAGGTCATGATCTCACGGTTGGTGACTTTGAGCCCTGCCTTGGGCTCTGTGCTGACAGCTCGGAGCCGAGAGCCTGCTTTAGATTCTGTGTCTTCTCTCTCTACCCCTCCCCTGCTCATGCTCTCTCTCTTTAAATAAACATTTAAAATTAAAAAAAAAAAATAAAGTAACAGGTAAAGGAAAGAACAAGAAGGCAAATGAATAAATGAAGGTTTAGAAAAGAAAATAGGCTTCTGTGCCTTAGTTCTTGTGCATAAAATGGCCTTCCTTCCTCTATCCATTTCTTAATTTGCATGTGAAGAACAGGGGTTACTCTAAATCATTTTTATCAAAATTGAAAATAAAAGAATGGAGTTGCCTACAGTTTAGAACCTAACTCTCCACTGATTGGAATAAGTTGTGAATTATAGGATCCTTTTTCATAAGAGTATGAAAGAGGATGTTATGCTAAAAATTTCAAATAAAGGATTCCAGAGGAATAAAAGAGAGGTAAGAGAGCAACTTGAGGAAGACAGAGAAAAGGAAAATGTGCTATGTTTTATCCTTTAATTATTTGTTGCTTTTAGACTGTCAGCTAGATAAGGAAGTAATTCTTGAAAACAAGCTTGAAATTACACTTAGGCACAGTAGAGAATAAAGAGTAGTCTACATGAAATTATTTTGAGGATGCTACCAGATCTCCCCTAAAATATTTTCTTAAATATTTCATGTCTGAAATGTTTTTCACAGAAAAATAAAGCACTCTTGACTTCATAATTAGGGGCAAATAGTATAAAGCACATATCCTTTGGAAAGATTAAATATTACATAAAATTTATGTAAATTATAATAATGTAATATGAGATCTTTTGATAATGATAGGGAAGAGGTTTCTGTGATGAAGGGCGGAAAGAGGGATCACAGCAGAGTATCATAAGGCCGAAGGAGGAAATTTATGAAAAAAAACCCTCATGATTTTGTACGGGGCAGGCCTCGCATGAAATCCTCAAGTTCTACAACATGCTGAGTAAGTCAAAAGTCTCTTTCTCTTTTAATTCTCTTATACTTGTACGGAGTATTTGAAAATAATATAATGAATGTAAAGGTCAGTAGTGGATATAATGCACTCAGGGTCTCACCGTGTACATCAGTATCTTTTCCCTGACTCACAGAACTCACACATTTTGGCGTCTTGCCATGGAATACACTCAACTACCTTAGTGGGGAGCTGAAAAGCACACAGAACATAGGAAATGAAAGCCCTTGGGTTCTTTATTGACTGTCAATTTGCATCCAGATCCTCACTAGAAACAACAGCAGGTGATGTATTTTATCACTGGCTTTCAGGAGGGACACTGCTGAGAAAAGAACATAATATATGTGCTTCAACCTAGTGACATTAATATGGGAGGAACTTGCTGGCCTGAGATACAGGAGATGTGTTTTAAAGCCATGTTTCTTTGCCTTTTTTAAAAAATGTTGATTTATTTTTGAGAGAGAGAGAGAGAGAGAGAGAGAGAGAGAGAGAGAGAGAGAGAATGAGTGGGGGAGGGGCAGAGAAAAAGGGAGACAGGGGATCTGAAGCTTGAACCCACAAACCGTAAGATCATGACCTGAGCTGAAGTCAGACACTTAACTGACTAAGCCACCCAAGTGCCCTTTGTTTACCTTTTTCAAATTATTATTATTACCTTTTAGACATTTCTTCCCTAACCATTTCCCATGAAATTTTAATACCAGAGCTGCACTGTATATTTGTTGACATACTGTATGCATATCTGTGATTTATACACAGAAAGAGTAGTTGGTTTTTCCTCTCCAAGAACCAATTTTTGCCCCATTGAGGAAGATACTGCTCCCATCGAGAATGTTTATTTTAAAGTAATATCATTGAATGTTATTATTGCACCAAACAGCTTACATCCCCTTTATCCTAATTTGTAAAATTAGAATAGGCCATTAAAATTTGTTTTTATCCTGAAAAAAAAAAGACTCAACACCATATTTATGAAACTACTGCGGAGAAATCATTTAAATTAAGCAATTAAGGAGAATGACTCAATTGGAGTTTTTCTGGCATGAAGTCAATTGCTGGGATGTTTCACATCCTTCCCACTACTACAACTTGAAACAAAATGTCTCATGCCTTTAAAAATAATCTACATATAATGAGTAATATTTGTATTGAAAATACTTCATACTCTTATCATCTACCTTGTTTAGAATAAAGAATTGGAATCTCACAGAATGATAGTAAACCAGAGACAATTCTACACCAAGGCTGGGATTGCATGGTGTTTGCCTGTTTAACCAAATATACTTAACTGTTATCCATAGTTATGTTTATTCTACTACACATTTTTAAAAATAACCTCAAGAAAAACACTTTATTCCACTTCTTGCATATATGTGCAAACACACACACGCACACACACAGAAATTTTCTGTCGTCTCTTAGTATATCATTTTATTCTTCTCTGAAATAACAAGTCTTGCTTCCAATACCATAAAATGACCTGTGTCCTTTACGATGTAGAGAAACAGGTTCTTATCCACAGTTTTGCTTGAGAAGGGAAGAAATGGGAAGCCTGCCTCTTCTGGCCAGTGCTGCTCACCCTGTTCATTTACAATGTGTCTTTCACCTGCCCCGAGGTGAAAATACACAGCCTTTTGCCTTCATAATGTATTCCCTCTGGCTTTTCAAAGAGACTAGAAATAAGTTGGGTATGCAGCACCCATACTGATGAAAAATTCTCAAGTTACCTGAATTCTAAAGTTACCCTTGAAAGAAAGGGAAGGAATCTGAAATGTGAATGGATGATTTCATCAATTTTTCAAACTGCCATCTACTAGTAGAGTCAAAGCAGGTACTCAAAGGTACCTGCTAGGTAGTAAAGGTAGTAAAGCTAGGAACTCAGGGAAGCGTGGTGGAATTTCCAGCCACCACTCATTAGCTGTGTGACCCGAAAAGTTCGCTTCATTTTCCTAGGCTTTGATGCTAATTTTATACAACTGGGATAATAATAGTACCAACCTCAAAGGATGTATGTGAGGACTGCAGAGCAGAAGCGACCAGGAAAATATCCTACACATTGCAAGTATTTAAAAAGTAGTTATTATTAGTAGCAATAATACTTTCCGAGCACCTAGCACAGCACCTTGTACCTAAATACACAGTAAATACATGTGCTAATGAATTAATGGGTATAATTATAATACAAATATATACAATTCCTAAACTAAATAACTTTTCTTCCTCTAATTTTCTTCTTTAAAGACAAAAAGTCATGGCTGTCACTACATCTGGCAATACAGAGATTATGTTCATAATTATTTCTTTGACTATAAATCAACTATTCTAGATCGCGCTGAAAGTCTCAGTTTAATGATGACTGTCAATAAAGAGAATTATCCATAGCTCAGATGCCAACTCATGTGTCCAACTCTTTAAAATTAATATCTTGAGATGGGAGTGGAAAAAACAATATAGATTTTTGTTTTGACATTGTACAAACTTCAATTTTTATCATCTAGGAAATTGATAAATTAATTAAGTGTTATGCCTCCCTGAAAATAGACTACAGGACCTAAAATGATGATTCTTAATAATGGACAGATGAATTATGAGGGGACCATGTTAAAATGGGGACCCTAATCTCATGTGTCTAGAATGAAGCCTGAGAATCTACAAGCATGTATGTGATGCTGCTGCTGCTGTCTGCTAAGCATAGTTTGAAAAACAAAGACTTAAGGGACACCTGGATAGCTCAGTCAGTTCAGCATCCAAATCTTAATTTCAGCTCAGGTCATAATCTGACGGTTGATGAGTTCAAATTCTGTGTCACGCACCACACTGACAGTGCAGAGCTTGCTTGGGACTCTCTCTCCCCCTGTCTCTCTCTCTCTCCTCATCTCTCTCTGCCCCTTCCCCATGCTCACTCTCTCAAAAATAATAAATAAATAGACTTAAAAACAAATATCTAAGGTGTTAAAGCATCCCATGTTACTCAAGGCAAGGAATAAATACAATTGTTTTAAGCCACTAAAAGGAGATAAGTTTCAGTTTTAAAAATATAATTTATTATCTACTTCCTCCACAGAGAAATTTTTAGGCTTCTTCCACATATACAATTTACTATAAAAACTTTAAAAATGATGCTATACAAAAGATTATAACAGGTAAGTAGAAACAAGTGAAAACTAACTGTGACTGGCAGAGTTTTTGTTTGTTAGTTTTCAATAACAAGCCTGACAAAAACCAAAAGGCTGTACTTGAAAAAGATTAGTCAAATCAGTTTTTAACAACAACAACAATAGCAGCAACAACAAAAATCAGGGGAAAATACAAGAAAAATAAAGAGGAGCTAAATGTTGAAAATCATGATTAATATATAGAAGGCAAAGAAAAAGTGGGAAATTATTTGCAATGTATACAATGGATAAAAGGTTAGTGTTCTTAATACATAAAGAGCTCTTAGATATAAAGAGGAGCAACTTCCTCATCAGGGAAATACAAATCAAAACCACAGTGAGATACGAGAGTGGCTAAAATGAACAAATCAGGAGACTATCGATACTGGAGAGGATGTGGAGAAATGGGAACACTCTTGCACTGTTGGTGGGAGTGCAAATTGGTGCAGCCACTCTGGAAAACAGTGTGGAGGTTCCTCAAAAGATTAAAAATAGATCTACCCTATGACTCAGCAATAGCACTGCTAGGAATTTACTCAAGGGATACGGGAGTGCTGATGCATGGGGGCACTTGTACCCCAATGTTTATAGCAGCACTCTCAACAATAGCCAAATTATGGAAAGAGCCTAAATGTCCATCAACTGATGAATGGATAAAGAAATTGTGGTTTATATACACAATGGAGTACTATGTGGCAATGAGAAAGAATGAAATATGGCCTTTTGTAGCACCGTGGATGGAACTGGAGAGTGTGATGCTAAGTGAAATAAGTCATACAGAGAAAGACAGATACCATATGTTTTCACTCTTATGTGGATCCTGAGAAACTTAACAGAAACTCATGGGGGAGGGGAAGGGAAAAAAAAAAGTTAGAGAGGGAGAGAGCCAAGGCATAAGAGACTCTTAAATACTGAGAACAGGAGAGGGAAGATGGCAGCATAGGAGGACGCTGGGCTCACCGCGCGTCCTGCTGATCACTTAGATTCCACCTACACCTGCTTAAATAACCCAGAAAACCGCCAGAGGATTAGCAGAACGGAGTCTCCAGAGCCAAGCGCAGACGAGAGGCCCAGGGAAGAGGGTAGGAAGGACGGCGAGGCGGTGCGCGCTCCACGGACTGGCGGGAGAGAGCCGGGGCGGAGGGGCAGCTCGCTGGCCAAGCAGAGCCCCCGAGTCTGGCTGGCAAAAGCGGAGGGGCCTGATGGACTGAGTTCCAACAGCAAGCGCGACTTAGCGTCTGGGAGGTCATAAGTTAACAGCTCTGCTCGGAAAGCGGGAAGGCTGGAGGACAAAGGGAGGGAGAGCTGCTGAGCCCCGGGCGACAGAGCTCAGCTTGGTGGGGAACAAAGGTGCTCGCCAGCGCCATCTCCCCCGCCCATCCCCCAGCCAAAATCCCAAAGGGAACCAGTTCCTGCCAGTGAACTTGCTTGCTCTGCGCAAACACCCAACTCTGTGCTTCTGCGGAGCCAAACCTCCGGCAGCGGATCTGACTCCCTCCCGCTGCCACAGGGCCCCTCCTGAAGTGGATCACCTAAGGAGCAGCGAGCTAAGCCTGCCCCTCCTGCCCCTGTGCACCTTGCCTACCCACCCCAGCTAATATGCCAGATCCTCAGCATCAAAAGCCTGGCAGTGTGCAAGTAGCCCAGACGGGCCACGTCACCCCACAGTGAATCCCGCCCCTAGGAGAGGGGAAGAGAAGGCACACACCAGTCTGACTGTGGCCCCGGCGGTGGGCTGGGGGCAGACATCAGGACTCACTGCGGCCCTGCCCACCAACTCCAGTTATACACCACAGCACAGGGGGTGTGCCCTGCAGGTCCTCACCACTCCAGGGACTATCCAAAATGACCAAACGAAAGAATTCCCCTCAGAAGAATCTCCAGGAAATAACAACAGCTAATGAACTGATCAAAAAGGATTTAAATAATATAACAGAAAGTGAATTTAGAATAATAGTCATAAAATTAATCGCTGGGCTTGAAAACAGTATAGAGGACAGCAGAGAATCTCTTGCTACAGAGATCAAGGGACTGAGGAACAGTCACGAGGAGCTGAAAAGCGCTTTAAACGAAATGCAAAACAAAATGGAAACGATGACAGCTCGGATTGAAGAGGCAGAGGAGAGAATAGGTGAACTAGAAGATAAAGTTATGGAAAAAGAGGAAGCTGAGAGAAAGAGAGATAAAAAAATCCAGGACTATGAGGGGAAAATTAGAGACCTAAGTGATACACTAAAAAGAAATAATATACGCATAATTGGTATCCCAGAGGAGGAAGAGAGAGGGAAAGTGCTGAAGGGGTAATGAAGAAATTCTGGCTGAGAACTTCCCTGAACTGGGGAAGGAAAAAGGCATTGAAATCCAAGAGGCACAGAGAACTCCCTTCAGACGTAACTTGAATCGATCTTCTGCACAACATATCATAGTGAAACTGGCAAAATACAAGGATAAAGAGAAAATTCTGAAAGCAGCAAGGGATAAACGTGCCCTCACATATAAAGGGAGACCTATAAGACTCATGACTGATCTCTCTTTTGAAACTTGGCAGGCCAGAAAGAATTGGCACGAGATCTTCAGTATGCTAAACAGAAAAAATATGCAGCCGAGAATCCTTTATCCAGCAAGTCTGTCATTTAGAGTAGAAGGAGAGATAAAGGTCTTCCCAAACAAACAAAAACTGAAGGAATTCGTCACCACTAAACCAGCCCTACAAGAGATCCTAAGGGGGACCCTGTGAGACAAAGTACCAGAGACATCACTACAAGCATAAAACACACAGATATCACAATGACTCAACCCATATCTTTCTATAATAACACTGAATGTAAATGGATTAAATGCGCCAACCAAAAGACATAGGGTATCAGAATGGATAAAAAAACAAGACCATCTATTTGCTGTCTACAAGAGACTCATTTTAGACCTGAGGACACCTTTAGATTGAGAGTGAGGGGATGGAGAACTATTTATCATGCTACTGGAAGCCAAAAGAAAGCTGGAGTAGCCAAACTTATATCAGACAAACTAGACTTTAAATTAAAGGCTGTAACAAGAGATGAAGAAGGGCATTATATAATAATTACAGGGTCTATCCATCAGGAAGAGCTAACAATTATAAATGTCTATGCACCAAATACCGGAGTCCCCAAATATATAAAACAATTACAAACATAAGCAACCTTATTGATAAGAATGTGGTAATTGCACGGGACTTTAACACCCCACTTACAGAAATGGATAGATCATCTAGACACACGGTCAATAAAGAAACAAGGGCCCTGAATGATACATTGGATCAGATGGACTTGACAGATATATTTAGAACTCTGCATCCCAAAGCAACAGAATATACTTTCTTCTCGAGTGCACATGGAACATTCTCCAAGATAGATCATATACTGGGTCACAAAACAGCCCTTCATAAGTTTACAAGAATTGAAATTATACCATGCATACTTTCAGACCACAATGCTATGAAGCTTGAAATCAACCACAGGAAAAAGTCTGGAAAACCTCCAAAAGCATGGAGGTTAAAGAACACCCTACTAATGAATGAGTGGGACAACCAGGCAATTAGAGAAGAAATCAAAAAATATATGGCAACAAACGACAATGAAAATACAACAATTCAAGCGCTTTGGGACACAGCGAAGGCAGTCCTGAGAGGAAAATACATTGCAATCCAGGCCTATCTCAAGAAACAAGAAAAATTCCAAATACAAAATCTAACAGCACACCAAAAGGAAATAGAAGCAGAACAGCAAAGGCAGCCTAAACCCAGCAGAAGAAGAGAAATAATAAAGATCAGAGCAGAAATAAACAATATAGAATCTAAAACAACTGTAGAGTAGATCAATGAAACCAAGAGTTGGTTTTTTGAAAAAATAAACAAAATTGACAAACCTCTAGCCAGGCTTCTCAAAAAGAAAAGGGAGATGCCCCAAATAGATAAAATCATGAATGAAAATGGAATGATTACAACCAATACCTCAGAGATACAAACAATTATCAGGGAATACTATGAAAAATTATATGCCAACAAATTGGACAACCTGGAAGAAATGGACAAATTCCTGAACACCCACACGCTTCCAAAACTCAATCAGGAGGAAATAGAAAGCTTGAACAGACCCCTAACCAGCGAAGAAATTGAATCGGTTATCAAAAATCTCCCAACACGTAAGAGTCCAGGACCAGATGGCTTCCCAGGGGAGTTCTACCAGACGTTTAAAGCAGAGATAATACCTATCCTTCTCAAGCTATTCCAAGAAATAGAAAGGGAAGGAAAACTTCCAGACTCATTCTATGAAGCCAGTATTACTTGATTCCTAAACCAGACAGAGACCCAGTAAAAAAAGAGAACTACAGGCCAATATCCCTGATGAATATGGATTCAAAAATTCTCAATAAGATACTAGCAAATTGAATTCAACGGCATATAAAAAGAATTATTCACCATGATCAAGTGGGATTCATTCCTGGGATGCAGGGCTGGTTCAACATTCGCAAATCAATCAACGTGATACATCACATTAACAAAAAAAAAAGAGAAGAACCATATGATCCTGTCAATCGATGCAGAAAAGGCCTTTGACAAAATCCAGCACCCTTTCTTAATAAAAACCCTTGAGAAAGTCGGGATAGAAGGAACATACTTAAAGATCATAAAAGCCATTTATGAAAAGCCCAGAGCTAACGTCATCCTCAACGGGGAAAAACTGAGAGCTTTTTCCCTGAGATCAGGAACACGACAGGGATGCCCACTCTCACTGCTGTTGTTTAACATAGTGCTGGAAGTTCTAGCATCAGCAATCAGACAACAAAAGGAAATCAAAGGCATCAAAATTGGCAAAGATGAAGTCAAGCTTTCGCTTTTTGCAGATGACATGATATTATACATGGAAAATCCGATAGACTCCACCAAAAGTCTGCTAGAACTGATACATGAATTCAGCAAAGTTGCAGGATACAAAATCAATGTACAGAAATCAGTTGCATTCTTATACACTAACAATGAAGCAACAGAAAGACAAATAAAGAAACTGATCCCATTCATAATTGCACCAAGAAGCATAAAATACCTAGGGATAAATCTAACCAAAGATGTAAAGGATCTGTATGCTGAAAACTATAGAAAGCTTATGAAGGTAATTGAAGAAGATTTAAAGAAATGGAAAGACAGTCCCTGCTCATGGATTGGAAGAATAAATATTGTCAAAATGTCAATACTATCCAAAGCTATCTACACATTCAATGCAATCCCAATCAAAATTGCACCAGCATTCTTCTCGAAACTAGAACAAGCAATCCTAAAATTCATATGGAACCACAAAAGGCCCTGAATAGCCAAAGTAATTTTGAAGAAGACCAAAGCAGGAGGCATCACAATCCCAGACTTTAGCCTCTACTACAAAGCTGTCATCATCAAGACAGCATGGTATTGGCACAAAAACAGACACATAGACCAATGGAATAGAATAGAAACCCCAGAACTAGACCCACAAACGTATGGCCAACTCATCTTTGACAAAGCAGGAAAGAACATCCAATGGAAAAAACACAGTCTCTTTAACAAATGGTGCTGGGTGAACTGGACAGCAACATGCAGAAGGTTGAAACTAGACCACTTTCTCACACCATTCACAAAAATAAACTCAAAATGGATAAAGGACCTGAATGTGAGACAGGAAACCATCAAAACCTTAGAGGAGAAAGCAGGAAAAGACCTCTCTGACCTCAGCCGTAGCAATCTCTTACTCGACACATCCCCAAAGGCAAGAGAATTAAAAGCAAAAGTGAACTACTGGGACCTTATGAAGATAAAAAGCTTCTGCACAGCAAAGGAAACAACCAACAAAACTAAAAGGCAACCAACGGAATGGGAAAAGATATTTGCAAATGACATATCGGATAAAGGGCTAGTATCCAAAATCTATAAAGAGCTCACCAAACTCCACACCCAAAAAACAAATAACCCAGTGAAGAAATGGGCAGAAAACATGAATAGACACGTCTCTAAAGAAGACATCCGGATGGCCAACAGGCACATGAAAAGATGTTCAACGTCGCTCCTTATCAGGGAAATACAAATCAAAACCACACTCAGATATCACTTCATGCCAGTCAGAGTGGCCAAAATGAACAAATCAGGAGACTATAGATGCTGGAGAGGATGTGGAGAAACGGGAACCCTCTTGCACTGTTGGTGGGAATGCAAACTGGTGCAGCCACTCTGGAAAGCAGTGTGGAGGTTCCTCAAAAAATTAAAAATAGACCTACCCTATGAGCCAGCAATAGCACTGCTAGGAATTTACCCAAGGAATACAGGAGTACTGATGCATAGGGGCACTTGTACCCCAATGTTTATAGCAGCATTCTCAACAATAGCCAAATTATGGAAAGAGCCTAAATGTCCATCAACTGATGAATGGATAAAGAAATTGTGGTTTATATACACAATGGAATACTACGTGGCAATGAGAAAGAATGAAATACGGCCTTTTGTAGCAACGTGGATGGAACTGGAGAGTGTGATGCTAAGTGAAATAAGTCATACAGAGAAAGACAGATACCATATGGTTTCACTCTTATGTGGATCCTGAGAAACTTAACAGAAACCCATGGGTGAGGGGAAGGAAAAAAAAAAAGAGGTTAGAGTGGGAGAAAGCCAAAGCATAAGAGACTGTTAAAAACTGAGAACAAACTGAGGGTTGATGAGGGGTGGGAGGGAGGGGAGGGTGGGTGATGGGTATTGAGGAGGGCACCTTTTGGGATGAGCACTGGGTGTTGTATGGAAATCAATTTAACAATAAATTTCATATATTAAAAAAAATGAGAACAAACTGAGGGCTGATGGGCAGTGGGAGGGAGGGGAGGGTGGGTGATGGGTATTGAGGAGGGCATCTTTTGGGATGAGCACTGGGTGTTGTATGGAAACCAATTTGACAATAAATTTCATATTAAAAAAAATAAAGAGGAGCAACTTAAAAATGTGCAAATGATTTGAATAGGTCACTCAGAGAAGGATAAGTTTATATATATTTAAAAAATATAACCATACTAATCAAAGAACTGCAGATTTTTACAAATATAATGCTATTTTCAAACTGTTACATTGTGAGATTAAAAAGTTTCATTCCATTGTTATTAAAGATACAGTGAAATGGATATTCTCACACAATACATTTTGGTAACGTGTTTGTTGTTGTTTTTTATTTTTAAATTTTAATTCCAGTATAGTGAACACACAGTGTGGTATTAGTTTCAGATATACAATATAGCAATTCAACAGTTTCATACAGTACCTGGTGTTCATCACAGACAAGCGCACTTTTTAATTCCCATCACCTATTTTATCCATCCCGCCCTGGCAACCATCAGTGTGTTCTCTATAGCTAAGAGTCTATTTCTTGGTTTGGCTCTCTCTCTCTTTTACAATTTTTTTCCCTTTGCTTGTTTGTTTTGTTTCTTGAATTCCACATATGAGTGAAATCATATGGTATTTGTCTTTCTCTGACTGACTTATTTTGCTTAGCATTATACTCTCTAGCTGTAATGTTTTAAAACCATTCAGTGGTCTGTATCAAAGACCTTAAAATATTCGTACACAGATTCATCCACTAAAATATTCATCCCTGATGTTTATTCAGGAGCATAAAATATTTGCCATTTAAAAATGGAGGCTTTCTCTCCTTAGTCCTGCCTAGATGTGAAAAAGAGACTAATTCCTAGTCTTGGTATTTGAAGTCTTCTTCTACATGCATGCTGTATTTGACTTTACTGAAAGCAAAAAATCATCCCCAAATACTAGTCTGCTGAAAAGGTCCCAGGATCAGACAACTTGCTTGCCCTGCTTCATATTCTCTCAGTCCAACTTTATGCCATGGCCATGACTGCAGTAACAAGTTACATGCAGATGTAACTTGAAAATATCTTGCTCCCTCTCCACTCAGTTTGTCTCTTTTCTGACCTGGAGATTCCCTTTCACCACCATGTGGGACACCTCCACAGACCCACCCATTCAGTCTTTCTGTTGCCTGTGCAAGCCTGGATATATGAGGGAGTTAATCTCCCCTGGGAAAGCGTTAGGCCAATGGCAAGCAAAAGTACAAAATTTCCATCAAAAAGGCTGATCTACCCACTGCAACTGTGGGAACTCCCAATCTGCAAGCAGATACCAATGCCAAACCTTATATATGACAACACCCCTAATGGAGCCCAGCCATTCACTTTATGGCAGGTTGATCACAATGTACCACCTTTACCCTAGAGGGGCAGCAATTTTCTCTTTCCAGAATAGAAATAATCTCTGGATATGAGTTGATCCTTCCTGCCTGCAGTGCTTCTACTGGGAATACAACTCAAAAAACTTAGAAAGTACCTGATTTATTTACATACAATCCTCTATAACATAACCTCAGACCAAGTGGACTATTGTAAGAGAGAAGGTATGACCCTGAGGGTCTGACTGTGGGATTCACTGGTCCACCAAACAATGTGCCAGCTTCGAAGTAGCTAGCCAAATATAATTTTGAGACACCTATTAAAATATCTAAAGGGGCACCTGGGTGGCTCAGTTGGTTAAGCACCCAACTTCGGCTCAGGTCATGATCTCATGGTTCATTACTTAGAGCCCCACGTCAGGCTCCATGCTCGCAGCTTGGAGCCTGGAGCCTGCTTTGGATTCTGTGTCTCCCTCTCTCTCTTCCCCTCCCCTGCTCACACTCTCTCTGTCTCTCTCTCAAAAATAAATAAACATTAAAAATTTTTAAATAAAATAAACTATGTAAAGCAACAGCTTAGTGCATCCTCTAGAGGAGACATATATTCTGGACTAATACCTTGATATGCAGTGCTATGGCCCTAATACCTAGACTACCTGAGTCTAAGAAACAAGGAAGGTGAGTAGTACTGGCTCCCTGCATCACCTCACTCAGTGGCCATTTTGCAGAATTTCTACTCCCTGACCTTACAAATTTAGATTCTGCTGGATTAGAAGACATAGTGGCAAATGGGATTGGGGAAGGGAACAAGGCAACAAGGGGAAGATTCTACCTGTGAACACAGTAAGAGTTCCATTAAAGCAAAAGCTTTTCAGGTCATCTCATACGAGTGAACAGCAGGCCAAGAAGAACATTATCATAGCATTGGACATGATCCTGAATATCTTAAGGAGTGGTTGCTGCCACACAGTGTGGGAAGACAGGAATCTATGTAGAACCCAGGAGTTCACTGAAACATCTCTTGGTGTTTTCATGCCTACTGATGAGTCTAATAGGAAATTGCAACAAACCCAAACTGGCAATGTTAAAGCAATGAGAGCTCCAAACCCTTACAAAGCAAAGCAAGCCATCTAGGCTGAAATTCTAGTCAATGGTATGAAAAGTACAAAACCAGAGAAAAGCAAAAATAAATATCACTTGTACTTTTTCAATCAGTTGTAGCAGTGGAGATAGCACATTATTCTGTTAACCTTTGCATATTAAGTCATTGTGTGTATCCTAGAACATTTTTGAAAAATTATCATAAATAATAAGTGTGGTCAGCTAATTTGATCATGAGTTACAGTGATTGATAGTGATTAAGAGTTATTATAGAGCTATACATTTAAAAAATTAGTTAGGAAGCTCCTAGGTGGCTCTGCCAGTTGTGCATCCAACTTCGACTCAGGTCATGATCTCAAGGTTTGGGGTTCAAGCCCTGCATCAGGCTCTGTGCTGACAGCTCAGAGCCTGGAGCTTGCTTCGGATTCTGTGTCTCCCTCTCTCTACCCCTACCCTGCTCATGCTCTCTCTCTCTCTCTCTCTCTCTCTCAATCTCTCTTTCTCAAAATTAAATAAACATTAAACAAATTTTGTTAATTAGTTAGGTAATTACAGGTAAGGGTTATTCACACAGGTTAATGAATAGAATAGAGGCCCCAGAAATATACTTAACATTATGTCGATTTATTGTATGAGAAAGACATTTCATGTTGTTGGGGAAATGATAGCTTTTTTCAACAAATAATGTTCAGATAACTAAAGAAGATCCCTCACTCTGCCTTTATTATTTTTAAAATATTAAAGTGACCAAAGATGCAAATGTAACATACGAAATGTTAACAGCACTAGAAAAAATCTGAAATAATTTATGTGATACTAGAAAAAAGATTGATCAATTCAGCCATGCAAAAATAAAACATAACTACAGAGCAAAAATATCATAATATGGTCAGGATAAAAGACAAAATTATAAAATTAAAAATGTAATATGGACAATATGAGGAAATATTTATGCACCCAATATGGAACCATCCAAATATATAAAACAATAACAAACATAAAGGAATTAATTGATAATAACAGAATACTAGTAGGGAACTTTAACACCCCTACTTATATCAACGGACAGGTCATCTAAACAGAAAATAAGGAAACAATGGTTTTGAATGCCACAGTGGACCATATGGATTTAACAGATACATTCAGAACATTCCATCCTAAAACAGCAGAAAACATATTCTTTTCAAGTGCACATGGAATATTCCTCAGAATGGATTGCATATTAGGTCAGAAAACAGGTCTCAACAGCTATAAAAAAAAGATTGAAATCATACCACGCATCTTTTTTGACCACAACACTATGAAACTAGAAGTTAACCACAAGAAAAACAGTTAGAAGGACCACAAATACATGGAGGTTAAACAATATGCTACTAAACAATGAATAGGTCAGCCAGGAAATCAAAGAAGAAATAAAAAAAAATACATGGAAAGAAATGAAAATGAAAACACAACAGTCTAAAACCTTTAGGATGCAACAAAAATTGTCCTAAGAGGAAAGTATATAGAAATACAGGCCTCCCTTAAGAAGCAAGAAAAATCTCAGATAGACAACCAAAACTTATACTTAAAGGAGCTAGAAAAATAACAACAAACAAAGCTGAAAGCCAGCAGAAGGAAGGAAATAATAAGTATTAGAGCAGAAATAAATGATATAGAAACTAAAATAATTGAACAGATCGATGAAACCAGGAGTTGGTTCTGTGAAAAAAAAAATAAAATTGATAAGCCTCTAGTCAGACTTATCAAAAAGAAAAATATTCCATGATCATGGATTGGAAGAATAAATATTGTTAAAATGTCTATACTACCCAAAGCTATCTAGACATGTAATGCAACCCCTATCAAAATATCAACAGCATTTTCACAGAGCTAGTAAAAGCAATCCTAAAATTTGTATGGAACCACAAAGACCCTGAGCAGCCAAAGCAACTTTGACAAAGAAAAGCAAAGCTGGAGGCATCACAATTCTGGACTTCAAGTTATATTAAAAAGCTGTAGTTATCAACATGGTATGGTACCAGCACAAAAATAGACACCCAAATCTATAGACCAGAAAAGAAAACTCAGAAATGAATCCACAGCTACATGTTCAATTACTCTTCAACAAAGCAGGAAAGAATATGCAATGGGAAAAAGTCTCTTCAACAAATGGTGTTGGGAAAACTGGACAGCAACATGCAAAAGAATGAAACTGGACCACTTTCTTACATGAAACTCAAAAATAAATTCAAAATGGATTGAAGACCTAAATGTGAGACTTGAAACCATAAAAATCCTAGAGGAGAACGTAGGCAGGAACCTCTTTGACATTGGCCATAACAATTTCTTTCTAGATAGATATTCTGAGGCAAGGAAATCAAAAGCAAAAATAAACTATTGGGACTACCTCAAAATAAAAAGCTTCTGCACAGAGAAGGAAGCAATCAAAAAACTAAAAAGCAACCTACAGAATTTGAAAATATGCAAATTACATAACTGATAAAGGTTTGGTATAAAACCCAACACCCAAAAAATGAATAATCCAATTAAAAATGGACAGAAAACACGAATAGAATTTTTTTCAAAGACCTACACATGAAAAGATGCTCAACATCACTCATAATCAAGGAAATACAAATCAAAACTATAATGAAATATCACCCACACCTGTCAGAATGTCAGAAATCAACAAAACAAGAAATAACAGGTGTTCGGGAGAATGTGGAGAAAAAAGGAACGCGGGCGCACTGTTGGTGGGAATGCAAACTGGTACGGCCACTCTGGAAAACAGTATGGAGTTTCCTCAGAAATTTAGAAATACCTTATGATCCAGCAATTACAATGCTAGGTATTTACCTAAAGAATACAAATATACTAATTCAAAGAGATACATGCACCCCAATATTTATAACATCACTATCTATAATAGTCAAATTATGGAAACAGCCCATGTCCTTAAAAAAAAAAAAAGGAATCTTGCCATTTGCAATGAGATGGATAGAGCTAGAGAGTATTATGCCAAGCAAAATAAGTCAGTCAGAGAAAGAGAAATAACATATGATTTTATTCATATGTGGAATTTAAGGAACAAAACAAATGAGCAAGGGGAAAAAAAAAGAAAGAGGGAGGCAAACCAAGAAATAGACTCTTAACTATAGAGAACAAACTGATGGTTACTAGACGGAAGGAGTGTGGGGGGATGGGTAAAACAAGTGGTAGGGATTAAGGAGTGCACTTGTGATGAGCACTGTGTGTTATGGAGGTGTCGAATCATTATATTGTACATCTGAAATGAATATTACACTGTATGTCAATTAACTGGAATTTAAATTAATACTTAAAAAAGAATAACTAACTTTAGAAGAGCTTCTAACATTAACAGAAAAAAAAAATCAATGAGCCAGTTAAAATAAGTAAGGACATTAACCAACCATTCATCAAAGAAGAAAATATAAAATATCTTTTAAATATGAAAGGGTCTTTATCCTCATTAATAAATTATAATGCATATATACAGTGGTAGCTCTATATAATTGATGAAACCAATTTCTAAGATAAATTGTTATTTTTTGGACGTTTCAAGTTTTTATTTAAATTCCAGCTAGTTGACATATAGTGTAATATTAGTTTCACATGTAGAATTTAGTGACTTGTCACTTACAACACCCAGTGCTCATCAAAACCAGCACCCTCCTTAATACCCATCTATTGTTATATTAAAAAAAACAAGTTTAAGAAGTAGGTATAATATCTAGATAAAACAGATATATATGTATAGTACATATGTGTACATTTGCTTGTATATGCGTAGATTATCTAGAGAGATATATAAGTTATGTATAATCACGTTGCCTCTAGCGGGGGTTGGAATGGATACTGAGAGGAGATGATTACTTTTCACTGTAAACTGTTCCATATTTTCTGGATCTTGTACCATATGCATTTATGAGATTTTTTAAATGGTTATATAAAGCCAACTATTTTCAGCATTATTATGACCTTATATATTCATTTACATCATTTTTAATACTTCTTAGAATTCCATCATAAGTACACAATAAATTATATAATCATTTCTCTATTGATGAAACTTTTTCTGATGTTTGATATAGAAGATTTCACATGCATATAAATACTATTTTTCTTCCATATGCATGTTCTAGCTAAGCTGGTATGCTCATGATATGCTTTGCATATTTCTAATATTTTCCATTCCATTGAACCCACATACCTGTCCCAACCCCTTCTCTCAATGATGTTAAGTCCAATTTGTCTTCTATAGCCTATGTTCCTTTTCATCCCTTTTTTCTTTTATCTATTCTTATATATTTATTGCCTCTCTGTACCTATTTTGCTTCATCAATATAATAGGAGTACTAGTATCAAACTCAAAGTATTTGAGAGCACTAAGTGAAATTAATGTGAAGAAATGTTACATAAGTGATTAAGCACTAAAAATATTCATTATACTATTCGTATTTTGTTATTTTGTCATTTTGTTGTAGTTATTTCCTGTTATTATTTGTTGTATTAGTGTCCATATTATATTAGCTATCATTTTGTGTACCTCTTGCCTGCATAAACATTGCCGTTTTACTAGATTGTCAGGGCTCTAAAGAAGGATTCACTGATCATCTGTGTCTCCTCTACCAGCACATAGAGCACACACCTTACACATAAGAGATCAACATCAGGGATGTTGATAGGGCAATAAATGCTGTTACACGATTGAGTCTAATATTAAGATTTAAATTATTAACTTTTCTTTAAATAATTTTAAAATTCTTTAAAATTTTAAGAGATAAGAGTATAAATGATAATGCATAACTTCTATACATGCTACATTAAGAGAAAAGCTCCACCAAAGGGGATATCCCTCTTGCCTTGGTACTCCCCAGTCCACGACCAACTCCCATAAATATACCTCTTGAAAGAGGCTGTTGAATCTACTATAAAACACACAACTCAGATCATTTCTCTAATAGACCTATAAACCTCTCAGACACGGTTCGTTATATTCTTTCTGACTTTATATGATCTATTTCATCTACAGACTTTGCTTCACCTTCTGTCCTGCATGTAACTATTCATTTACAAGGCTTTTCTTCTATCATATGATGACTCTCTGAGGGCAGTGAACATGATTTTTTATCCTCCTATTCCTAGTTCATACTACAGTACCTGGTAAATGGTGTGTCTATAAATGTTCATTAAATTGGATTAATTTATATTAATTTGAGGACATTGATCATTTATATTGTTTTGTAGTTGCAAAAATTAACAGACTTGTGAGGCAAATTTTATATATACAGTACACACACATATGTATGTTTTAGGTCATTTTTGACATAATAATATTTGTGGTAAAATTAGTGATAACAAGAATACCCAAAGATGATATGTTGCCATCAAGTATAGAGTTGAAAAGAAAGAGAATTCATTGTATTTACTAAATATAGTTCACTCAATATCTGTTTGTGGTGCCATTAGTTACTACCTGCTGGCTGGTGTTCAACCATGATCAGCAAATTTGTAGATTGTATTCCTGATGATACGTTTATTTTCTGCATAATGGTATGTTAACTTAGCGGACATTGGCTATCCTGGTCAGAATCAACCAGCACATCAGAACATTGTTGAACATGGCAAATGTTTTTAACTCCTTTGCCTTCTTGTCTCTTAAAAAAATAAAAGAACCATTGTGTGAAGAAGATTTAGTAAGAAATAAAATAAAATAATTCTTTTCAGTAATTCCAGCCCCAATCTCTTGATTTTCAGATCACTAATGGATCTTAATGTATATAAAACTTAGATAAGACACAAAGAAACAGATAAAATGGTTGTGTCAGCAGGTGGATTCTCAGTTATATGGTCATAATCAATTAAACACTGACCTGTATGTATTAAGGTAGGATGTCAACAAATTATCTCTTAAAAGTATTTTTGATGTGTTGGATTTTCTCCATGTTAACTCTTCTTCTAGGCTCTGTGCTAAAAATTTCAATAAATTGCATTCCTGGGCTCATCAATTATCTGGCCTGTGTTTAGATCTGGTTCAAAAAAAAGGCCCTGGAAAGAAATGAGAGGAAAAAAAGGAGATAGATTTTTTTTATATTCTGAGATTGTTTCATTATGCCTGTACTTTCTTTTTTTAATGGTATAACTTTTTTCAGGGACCTTTATTTCTGTGGCTACATCTCCTATCAAGTTTTGACAACTCCATTGGGCTTCTAGTTTCAAGATGGTAACCTGAGCATGCACACCAAAATTCTTGGCTTCTATTCAAGACTGGCATTGTAGTTTATCAGTTTAAAACACATATTTTGTAAAAAGTTTATAAAAATATTATTTCCGGACATTTCTATATTGAGAGACAGATATATCTCCTTATGTTGGTGACTACACACAAGGCCATGGTGTCAGCAGCTGGTCCTAACTGGGGGCACAGGATCAACATGTGACTAAGAATCATCACCCATTGAGAAAGGCCAGAAAAGGAAGCGACACATTCATGAATCAAAGAATTAATACCTAATGCCATAGAGATAATACAGAAATAGAAAAAAAAAAGAGTTGGAATAATTATAGCTACTATTTATGTAAAGATAAATAAGAGAAATATATACATGACACAAAAGTAAATTGTTATAAAAAATTTACATTTTGTGGTAAATGAACTCAGAGATCAGAGGAATGAAAATTTGTTTGAAATTAATGAAAAAGAGACTCATTATAGTCAGGTTAAATAACAAATTGAACCTAGCTAAAGAACAATATAGTTCTTATGCTTACAGAGACTTTATAAAATATAACTACCAGGAACAGCAAGAGTTAACTCTGGAAAGTGTCAAAGAGAAGTTAAGGTGCATGAAGAATAAATCCAGAAGTTCAAAATTTTATTTAAATGGAATTCCAGAATAAAGTAATAGAGAAAGTAAAAGAAAGCCAATATTTGAGAAAATAATAGGAAAGAATTTCTCAGAATTGTAGAAGTATTTCGTATTGCGAAAGCTTATGTAGTACAAAGCAAAATCAAAACAAATAATCAGGGAACAAATTAAACTTCACACCTGAACACACTGTACATACAGTAGCTTCAGTATGTTAAAGATAAAGAGAAACTTCTACAGCCACCAGAAAGGAAATCAACACAACAAAGTATAAAAATTGGTTTTCATCAGCTATTTTATCAGGTTCATTAGATGCATGACATAAATAAAGCAATACTTTCAAAATACTGAGCAAAGTTCTGCTTCTTCAACAGCATACTCAGATCAACCTTCCTACCAAGGAGAAAAAAATGGATAAAATTTTGAATGGGAAAAAACTGCATATTTGAAAATGTTCAGTAAAGGGTTAATCAGTAGGCCTGGGATGTCCAAATCTTTCGCATTCCAGAGAAAGAACTGGCTCATTACTGGTTCTTGAGAGGTAACCCTAAGCCCTTAGAATATTCTGTTAGGAATTTCTTTGCATACATGAGGCCTTGGAGCATGCCAGAGAGTTTATGCTAACGATGTGATGTGTGGTTGGAACATGGGAAATACTGCATCAAATTGACCTCTGGAGTTGCTAGAAACTGGGTAACTGTATTTAATAATAAAACCTGACATCCCATCTTACTATAGCACTTTTGACCTGCTTATATTACTCTATTCTTTGTTTCACAACTCTTATTCCATTCTACTTTTTCTGTTGGTTATTATTTACCACCTGTCTACACTGTTACAATGCAAATTACATGAAAGCAGGGATTTTTGTTTGTTTTATTCACTAATATAAACAACCAGAACAATGCCTGGCACATGAGAAGTACTCAATAAATATATTTTGAATAAATAAATGCTTACTAAAACATTCTTCATAATATCAAAATGTGCCAACAATTAGCACCTATAAATAGAACAGATAGGTAAAATGTGGTATGCTCAAGAAATAGAATATTAAAAAGCAGTTAAAATGAATGAGCAATACCTACATATGTAGACATTGAGAGATCTCAAAAACAAAACATTGAGTGAAAAAAAGGCAAGTTGACAGTAACATGTAGTGTCAGATTTCTTTTATGTAAAACCATACATCCTACACAAATTAATGTAATATGTTTTACGAGTGTGAATATACACATAGCCTGCTACATACATAATTTCTTTCTGATAATAAACTTTGAGATACCAAACTCAGAATGGTATAGTCAGCTCTGAAGTTAATGATCAAATGGGACTGCAGCTTTATCTGCAAATTTCTTGGTGCTATTTTTAAGTATACACATGTGTTATGGACTACATAATGTGATTTCAAATTAAAACTTATCTAGGAAATAAAAAGACACCTCTGCCTTATGTATGGAAAACAAATTTGAGTACTACTATGACAGTTTGCTAAAACACTGTAGGGTTTACCCCTCACCTTATAGTGTGCATGTGTTTACTTGGATACTGACATAGTGTTTACAGCTTGTTCACCCCATCAGGTTAAAATAACATCTCTTGAAATGTTCTAATAGTTCAGGTTTCTTCAGTTTATGTTATGACACACAGCAGGAGAGTGAATATTGCCTGGGGGCAAGACCAGAAATCTGTACTGTTGCCTATCACACATGACTACTCATTTCTCCTGATCCTTCTTTCTCGTGTGAATAGGAAAGAAGGCATTTGCCAGATTAATGGCTGCATAGCATACACCAGAGGCTGTTAGTCTTCCCAGCAAACATCATACTTCTGATAGCAGGCACAGCAGCTGCAGTTGAGACTACTATTTGTTTAAATTTGTGGCAAGTCCACTAATAACCACCACAATCTATCTAAATTTTGCAAAGTAAATGGTGATATTATGGGGACAACCACCCCTGCCTTCTTAAAATCTCTGACACTTGCAGTCCTACAAAGAAAACACATTGTTTTTTTATTTACTCTCATGGTTGGAGAGAGGGGATGAGGGCAATTCATTGTAACCTATCAGGATAGTTCTTACCTCACAGGTCAAGGAAGCAATTACCAAGTATGTCTGCTACAAATATACATTAAGAGATCAGGGAAATAGCCACCAGGTGGGTACATGTACCCAGGAAACCAAATGTGAGCCACACCTGTGCAGGACTTCATTTATTATTTTCCCCCATATCGGCATCCACTCTAACTGGGAGAAGGTAAGATTCTTGGTGCTTTATGTCCCATGTCCTGTGTCCAACAACCTTAAAGACCTTGATAATCTTCATTTCACAATGCAATCATTACCCAAAAAATGGTGATAGAGCCCTTTAGGGAGGTTCTAAAGGAATCACAGTTTTGCAGGTTCTTTCCTAATGGGACATGGCTTCTAATTCAGTCAGTGGTTTCTAGGTTGGAAAACTGGCTCAGGTTTTGAAATTAAATTTCTATCGAGGTGACAGCCCTCATCTTCCTGATTATCGATTCTTGATTAATTGATTGATTTTTATTATATAAGTTAGGCAGTACCCTAGATGTTGCCCATCTATGTTGTCTTCAGATCATGGTACTGTATTAACTATTTGCATAGATCTTCACAGGTTGGGACTGTTTGGCTCCCATTCTGATCTTAACACTCACTGTGATAAATTGGATCCACTTTATTTAGACAGTTAAACACCATCACCTTGATCTCATCATTCTCATTGATTTCTTCCTTCCCTATCTGCCCTGATAGTTCTAACATTTTCTTCAAGCTTCTAGGAGCCATCTTAGCAACATGTTAACATAATTTCTTAGAGCACTTGTTAGAATTTAAATCTTGTGTCATACAAGATTGCACCATATTGGTAAACTCTCCCAATCCAACTTTATGTTAGATTTCCCCTTGTTCTAGCACCCTCAGGCTCCAGTCTTATACACACCATTGTGCCTTTTGCCAGCACATATTGTTCCCATCTTGCATCTCCCATCAGTGTATAGTTTTTCTCTCCCCTTAGCAGACCTAGCATATACCACTGGGCTGTGTTTGAATTTGGCCCTTTGGATGGTAGCCAATGGGGAAAGTACAAGGAGGGGCTAAGGAGGGAAAGCATTGTATTGTGAGACACCTGCCTCATCTGAGGCCTCAGCATGATCTTCAAAGGGGGCAGCCACTGTCTTTTATTTATTTTTATTTTATTTTTTAATTTTTTTTTCAACGTTTTTATTTATTTTTGGGACAGAAAGAGACAGAGCATGAACGGGGTAGGGGCAGAGAGAGAGGGAGACACAGAATCGGAAACAGGCTCCAGGCTCCGAGCCATCAGCCCAGAGCCTGACGCGGGGCTCGAGCTCACAGACCGCGAGATCGTGACCTGGCTGAAGTCGGACGCTTAACCGACTGCGCCACCCAAGCGCCCCGCCACTGTCTTTTAATAACAGGGAATGAGCCATTACTTCAGGCTCAGTGGTTTCATGGAACTCAGGGTGTTCAAGGCTCTCGACAGCATCTACTCTTTTCCTCTTAGGGTTCCACCACGGTACAGAAGAACTTTCAGAGCTGGGAATTCAATGTCTTTGAAGTTTTCCTACTCCTATAAATAAATTGTGAGTCTGGTACTCTCCTCTCTCTGACCTCTGGCTACAGGAAGTTAGAATTTTCGTAAGGATGTCAAGGATGCTCTCTGACTCTCACATTTTGTCTCTAATTGGCAATTTATCACCTTTAGACCAGCTTTTATCTCTCTTTAGTGATGATCGGCAATAGCCACTTATTTTAAGAATGTATTTTACCTCATTCCTTGCAAATGCCTGAGACATTTTGTCAGTCAGTTCATCCTTGTCCACTGGTATTTCATCTCCATTAGCTGTCGGTGAAGCTATCAGCTCTTGGCCTATCACATCATGCCAGGGGCTAGCCATACTTCAACCACTCCCGGGGATGGTGTCCTTACTGCCAGCTGGCCAGTGAGGGACCCACCTCCAAAATCCAACTTACAGTCCACTTTACAGGACCACTTCTGGTATGCACTATATTGGATTGGATTTTCTGAAATGGACTCTGATAGGTGGACTAGCAAGCATAAAATCTGTTGATCTCAGCCGAAACTAAGAGAGCTATGAAATTGAGATGGTCATTCAGAATTATCCCAAACTGAACAAGAGATCTTTGCATTCTCACATGAGGAAGTATGGGTCATGGGCCACCCTTCAGGGAGGGTAATCCCTTTGGCAGGTGCAGTTTCCACTGAGGGGTGCAACTGAGAGCTAATAACCACAAATATTTGGAGCAGCTGGGGATGGATGTTTAGGCCCAGAAGCAGAGATCTGGGCAGAGAACTTCACTCTTCCTTGTTGCTCCACTATTACTATTCCTGTCTTCTTGTCAAAACCAATGAACACTTACTTGACTTTATCCTAGCATTAGATTCTGTAGTCTTCACTCTCTTCTTGAAACACTCTTTTTCAGGCTTCCTTACAATAGTCCCTTGACTCTATAATCTTTTGGTTTTTCTATCTGGCTATTGCTAAGTCTCTACTATAGGTTCTCTTTCTCTCTGTATCCTTTAGAAGTTGGTTTTTCTCAGGATTTGTCCAAAGCCTTTCTCATTCCCAGTTGGTGTCACACAATTATGTAGGGTCACTTATAGTGCATGTAGTGATGGCTCCTGCATCTGGCTCATATCTTTACATTGATCTTATCCTAAATAGATACATTGTTTTCTGGGCATTTGGAATGGCCACATCCAAGCTCAGCATGTCAACAATGGAAATTACCTTCTCTTCTTAAAGATAGCCTCCTCCTCCCCGGTTTTCTATTTTAGAGAAAGATGACATCTTCCAACAATTAATTTAGCCAGAAAGTGGGAGACTCTTTTGCTCACTCTCCTCATACTTGGTATTCAAGGTCACCCATGGCTGGTAATTTTATCTAAAATCCACATATGTTTCTCTATCTGCTTTGCCCCATTTTTGACAAAACCATATCAATAGCTTCCTAACTGGGTGCCCATTGCTGTCACGCTTAAATCCAAAATTCTTGTAGGGTTTACAGTCTCCTTATTATCTGCCCACCCTTACTTTTGAAAACTCATTTCTCACCACTCATCAAGTTCTATTTTTGTTCACTCTGGTCTTTAAGTAGACAATGATTTCTCAGCTACAAAGTCTCTTTTAATACTCACTGTTGAGGAAGTGTTATGAAACATCAGTGAACTAGTATAGTATGTTAGTTAATAGACTACATCCTGAAGTCAGGCTTCCTTATGTCAAAGGTTTCACTATGTATTGGTGGTGAGTCCTTGGACAAGTTACAAATCTCTTTGTATTCAGTTTTCTTTAAGTCGGTACAGGCGCTCTTCATAGTTTTGTGGTGAGAATTAATTAAATGAGATGACACACGTAAAATATTTGTAATATGTGAGATATAAAAGGCTGAATACATGTTAACTATTCAAAAATTTTCTCTAAGTTCTAGAATTACTTCTGCTAAACTTCACATACAGTATTGCAATTGCCTATTTTTTCCTTTACATTCTCCCCAGGATTCTAAGTTCCTGGGGAGCCTAACATATTTTCTTCTAATCACAGAACCTAGTAATAATTAAACGAAGTCTGGACAGAATGCAATGGTGATGCTATGAGGATGTCTAATTCACGCTGAGGGGTTAGGAAGGGCAAGGAAGAAATGAAAACCTGAGCTCAGTTTTGAGGAATAAACAGGAGAAATCCAAGGGAGGAAGAGAGAAAAGGGCAATCTCTGTATGGAAGACAGGATCGGTGAGGGCATGGATGCAGTAAAGGATATTATAAAAGTCACTGATAAGACAGGGGCAAAGGCCGAGCACAGAAGTGGTGGGAGATGAGGCCAGTGACCAGTAGTCAGCAGATAATTACAGGAGTAAACACATTGTTTTCCAGGCACCCCAGAAACCTCTCAATTCATGGCGAACCCAAGTAGTAGAGGGTTCTTTCGAAGCAAAGATTGGGTTTCTCAACATTCTGGCTGGAGGGAGACTTAGAAGTGTATTTAATCCAACTGAAAGAAAGTAAGAAATGTTTCTTATTTCTGTGTGTTTGTCTCATGAAGTCACATCTGTTGCAGCTTCTGATGAAGCATTATTACCTACATTGCCTTGGATTTTAGATCAAACTGGAGCTGAGGTCATGATGATAATAGTCAATACCACTTCTTCAAGAAGGAGTAAAATATAGGAGAGAGATAAAAGTTAACTAAGAGTGTAATACAGGACAAAGGCAAGCTTTTTTTGTTCCAGATGGGTGAGATTGTCAGTGTTTGCATGTTGTACACAGAAGAAACCAGCAATGGATGATGAGTCACAGTTTCTGAGGAAGACAAAGCAGCAAAATCTAAAGAACAGGAGGAAGAATTACCTTGAATGAGGGAAGAGAGAGTGAAGAGACACTTCCTCTACTATGAAAAGGAGAAGACACAAGAAAAAGGTCCAAATTAAAGTTCTTTGTACATGGGGGAATAGGAAGCTTAAGTACCTGGGAGAATGAGGTGGGCAGTAGTGGAGGGACGGTATTCATGAAGAAGGTGAAAACTTAGAAAATCTCCTGAAGGGGAAAGAGAAACAAGTTTGAGGGGGACACTTAAAATTAGATATGGGTAGCACTGAGGGTAGATATAATATATTGGTAGAGCATACCTCTTAAAGAGATTTTGTTGGAGGGTGGAAGAATGATGATCTGAAATAGGGATGGAAGGCAAGAAAATCATGGCGTCATCTATCATTGATTTTAACCATATTTCATTAACATTAACCACTTCTCTACCCAATAGCCAGGCTACAAAATTTACAAGGCCAATGACCATGTCCTTTTCTACTTTTGTATCCCCAGTACTAGAACAGTGTCTTCCACATAGTAAGTGCTCAAAGGAACTGACCTTTTGGGAGATCTACTTGCAAAGAGAACATTCTGTTAAAAAAAAAAAGACTGAGGGTATACTTCCAGTGAAATAGGGGTTTCTGGGGACAAAATGGAAAAAGGTGTAATAAGAAAAGTGAGTTTTGGGGGCATAGGAGAGGAGGAAGGAGGACAGAGGAAACCTGCAACAAAAATACAGAGTAGGAGAGAGGGGAAGCGAGGTCTGCATCGAGGACAGTTGTTAAGTAGGAGGACAGTGAGACACAAAGTGGAATGAAGTGACCTAAAGCTGGAATTCTGGGCTCACATTGTTTTCACACTAAAGCAGCTAAAGACTCTTTTGAGCTGTTTAATGCTAGATCATATGTTTTGTTTGGGGCTTAGTCAGCAATGCGCAGGCTTTTCTTAGAAATGCAAAAACAGGTGTGCCTGGGTGGATCACTCAGTTGAGCATCTGGCTCATGATCCCAAGATCCTGGGATCGAGCCTAGCATCAGGCTGCACACTGAGCATGGAACCTATTTGAGATCTTTCTCTCTCTCTCTCTGTCTCTCTCTCTCTCCCCTTCTTCCCTACCTCCCCTGCTCCCACTCTCTCTCTCAAAAGCAAAACAAAATTAAAAAAGAATGGTAGGTAAAAATTTTAACTAATCTCTCAGTGTATAAACCATTATACCAGATTACAAGTATATTTAATTCTGAGTACTTTAGTGTCATTTTGTTTTTTAACGCATTTATTTATTTATTTGAGAGAGAGAGAGAGAGAGAGAGAGAGAGAGAGAGAGCAGAAGCAGGGGAGGGGCAGAGAGAGAGGGAGACAGAGCATCCAAAGCAGGCTCTGAGCTGTCAGTGTGGAGCCGGATGCAGGGCTCAAACATACTAACTGTGAGATCGTGACCTGAGCCAAAGTCAGCCTCCTTAACTGACTAAGCCACCCAGGCATCCCTTACTAAAGGGGTCATTTCTGCCTTTTCTCTCTTTTTCCTTTTTGTGAATTTTTCTTTTCCCTTCTTCCTATTTCCCTCTCTTTCTTTCCTTTTTGTACCTCTTCCTCTTATATTTCTTTCTTTTTTTTTTATTTGCCTTTAATTATTTTCTCCCCAACCATTTCCCATTAGTTAGGAAGCAGGAACATTTGTGACACAGGAGCACAATCAGAAAAACCAAGATGAAGGGAAGAGGGGTTTTGAAGTACAATGACCATGTCTTTCTCTTTTCTGCTATACAGAAAAATGTCCGCCACAAGCTGTTTCATTAGAAATAAATTGCATCATTTGTCCAAGGTGAACAGTGGGCAAGAATGGGGGCATTTCATGTTCAAGGGAAGCACTGAGCCTGAACACAAGCATACTTGGTGTTTCATTCTAGCTTTGCCATTTACTATCTGTGACTTATGGCAAATTCTTTATCCTTTCTAAATCTCAACGTTCTTACTTCACAAATGGAAATGTTATTATCTAACTGTGGCAAGCAGAAACTTGGCCCTCATGATTCTTGCTCTCTATGGACGTGTTATTTTATATGGCAAAAGGAATTTTGTAGGTGTAATCAAGGTTACTAATATGTTGAGTTTAAGATCAGGAGACTATCCCGAATTACCTAGGTTGGTCCAGTGTACTTGTGTGAAGCCTGAAAAGCCAAAGAGAGAGCCACAACAGCAAGTCAGAGAGATTCAAAGCATGAGAAGAGTTTGAATGGCTGTTGCTGGCTGGAAGATGGAGGGGGCCACATGGCAAGTGACCAGGTATCTGTTGCAAAGTAGTTCCAGCCAATACTTTGATCTGAGCCCACCGAGACACTGGGCAGAATTTAGCCACACTGTGCAATGCGTCGGACCTACAGTAACTAAGAAAATAAATCTGTGTTGTTTAAAGGTGCTGCATTTGTGGTAATTTGTTTAGGTAGCAATGAAAATGAATACTAATAATATTCCAAGATTTAAGGAATTGACATATGGATTGGGGCTTTAGTGGGGGTCGGTGTATCACAGCCCTTTTGTTTCTCAAATATAAGACTGAGAAATAAGACACAAAGGACAAATGGAAACATTACATTAATACTAATGCTATTACTGCTGAAGCCTGAATTCGATGATGTGACTTCAGTGTGTGGCCACCATGTGGCCACCAATAGTTCACTCAGAAAATAAATTCACACTTTTAGTCACTGACAGAGTCTAACGACCTTAGTCCCTCTTTGTAGGGGCAGACCACTTATCACGTGGTTGAGAAGAGACCAGATAGCAGCTCTCTCCAAAAATAGGAGCATCTGAAAGGGAGAGATGCCATGCATTTAGAGCTAAGCATGATTATTTCCTTTTGACAAACTCACTAATCATATGAGTCATACTTGTCCAATGGGTAGAAGGAGATGAGGAAAACTATTCCAAATGAAATACTTCCACATTGAAAGATAGCTCAGGAGAATGAGATCCTTAACGAAGAAGCTAGCACAAAATCATTGCTCATATATGATTACAAAACAGTGGCAATCACTTGGCTTTTCTAACATATTCCATTCTACTGTGGTTCTTTTTCCGGAATCCAAGTGTACTCGCTCACGGTGACCTCCCTACATTGAATCTAGGCCAGAGGTCTTCATTTTGGTGCCCAGCGGAGGCTAACATCTCTTGCTTGTATACCCTCATGAAACTGCCCAGCCCCCTTCATCTTTTTTTCAGCTACTCTTTTGCACTGGCCTGTTGAATCTCACGATCTTGGGGCCAGATTCCCCATGCTTCTGTGAGTATAAACTTATAAAAATGTAAAGCAATCACTGCTAATGGTTTTCAGTGAAGAGAGACATAACAGGACCCTCTTCTCATCCCATTCCAGATACCCTACATCCACCTCACAGCCCAGAATATCTCCCACCAAACCTGACTGAGTATTCTTTGCAATTAATCCAATAGTGGCAACCTTTTTTTTAATTTAAAAAGCAAATAAAAGTGGGAAATCAAATTTTACACATTTACCTCTCTTAAAACTCTGCCCAGTATACGTCATAGTCTAGTGAGCAGTGGTATCTGATTTGGCACAAAATCATTGATGTTGTAATTTCACAGTTAACATTCATCAATAATTCACAGTGCGGAGGGCACCTGGTTGGCTCAGCCAATTAAGCGTCTGACTCTTGATTTCGGCTCAGGCCATGATCTCAGGGTTTGTGGGTATGAGCCCCACTTAGGGCTCTGTGCGAATGGTGTGGAGCCAGCTTTGGATTCTCTGTCTCCTTTTCTCTCTTCCCCCCCCTCTTAAAAATAAACAAATAAACATTAAAAAAATAATAATTCATGGTACACCACAATGAGCATAATGACTTCTATGCCTTTTACCAGAACAAATGTGATAAAAAATGATATAACATAGAAATGATGGTAGTGGTCGGAGTTTTAGCTTAGGTAAGGAAAGATGTAGGACTCTAGTTCTCTGATGAAGGATTCGGAGGAAGCAGCACACATAGCAGAAGAGCCTCATAAATCACGAACTTAGTCACTAACTTTAAATATAGGCTAGTTATGACTGTAATACTATTTTGTGCTCTTCTTTCCCAGCCAATTAAAATTCCTGCAATTACATGGCATTCCAGTTGGCTATTTTTGTTATCTGCGTAAAGGCAGGCAATCATCTTAGAGTCATAGGATTTGGAAGGGAAGTGAGAATAACACAAACTCCTTTTAGTTAAATAGAATGCATTTATTTGTTAAGCTTCATAAGGACAAAAGTGTATATTTATGTCATGGTACTATCAAGACACCGGGGTCAATTCCCAAATATTTGTGCATACTGAGATGTTCATTAAAAAATTTTTTGTTCTTGCCGCGTTTATGCAAAACACCTGTGAAATATCTGTGGCATCTTTGTCGGAGTATTTAACTTCTCTGTGTCTCAGCTTTCTCATCCAAAAATGTGGACAATAATACCAATTTCATACGGTGTGTTTGGGTATTAAATGAGTGACTCTCTCTCTCTCTCTCTCTCTCTCTCTCTCTCTTTCTCTCCACACACACACACACACACACACAGATTAGAGAAGTGCCAAACACATAAAACTATATAGACTACTATTGTTACTATTTTAAACACTATTTAAATTGAATGACATATTCTATGATGATATTTATATAGTGTTTGTAAGTACTTTCTGTTTGTAAAGTGCTTTTATAGTTTATAAAGCTTAATTCTGTCTTAAAGTCATATAATCAGGCATGTAGAATTATATTCATTCACAGATGAAAAAATTGGAACTGCAAATTATAAGATTTTTAAAAAGTTAGACTGGGGATTAAAACTTTCTCAACCTCCAACCAGGATCATTTTTATTATATAGCTATAATGAAAACTATATGAAATTTAGAAAAAAAATGTTTTGAGTTTTTCATTTCTTACAGAGAAATTCTATTCAGAATAGTACATATACAATTATTTTTCAAAAAAAAAATTGGGTCACCTGGGTGGCTCAGTTGGTTAAGCGTCCAACTTTGGCTCAGGTCGTAATCTCACGGTTTGCAGGTTTGAGCCCTGCATCAGGCTCTGTGCTGACAGCTCAGAGCCTGAAGCTTGCTTCAGATTCTGTGTCTCCCTCTCTCTCTGCCCCTCCTCTGCTCTCTCCCTCCCTCTCTCTCAAAAATAAATAAACATTAAAAAATTTAAAAAAAGAAAAAAATTTAATTTTATTATCAGTAGTATTTTTGATAGAGTAGAAGAAAACACATATTTATGTGTTCTATGATATCCTAAAGCAGTGACTGTATTTTTACAGTTTATTAAAGGACTCCTCAGCAAGTGGCTAATCACAAATGTTTACCATTCTCCAAGCTTAGGGGAAGGATTCCTTTGAGAAGCAGAGTTTAAGTTGTCTCAGTAAAGCAATGACTACACTGACCTTTGTAAAATGCTCTATAATTGATTTTAAGAAGTTAGATACTTCGTCTAGCAAAATAAATAAATAAGCTTTAAATGGTAATAACAAACTCACAAGAAAGCACAGACAAATTAGAGCAAACTGTGCACTGAAGGCCAAAGAAATTACATATTGCTTATGAAATCAGTGTGTGAGGTAAATATGAATGAGATATGAAATACATAATGAAATATGGAACCATCCAAATGTGACTCTTTTCCTTCAAAGCCAAATGAAAACAGATAGATTCATCAGATAGAACTGTAGTTCTTTGACTCTGTTTAGTAGGATTCTATTTACTTTATAAAAAAGGCAAATTCTGGGGCTTCTCCCGTGTTTTCCTTTGTGGAAGTGTGGTCTCTGAGGCCACACTTTTAACACCTACCGTATCAGATTCTAAGGATACTAAGTTTACAAAAAGCTGCTCTAGCTTTGGCTTTAATCTTCTCCTAATAATTTTTATAACGTAAGAGTAGATTCTGAGTTGGAAGAAAAAGAAACAAAAGGTGGGGCGCCTGGGTGGCGCAGTCGTTTAGGCGTCCGACTACAGCCAGGTCACGATTTCGCGGTCTGTGAGTTCGAGCCCCGCGTCAGGCTCTGGGCTGATGGCTCAGAGCCTGGAGCCTGTTTCCGATTCTGTGTCTCCCTCTCTCTCTCTGCCCCTCCCCCGTTCATGCTCTGTCTCTTTCTGTCCCAAAAATAAATAAAAGTTGAAAAAAAATTAAAAAAAGAAAAAGAAACAAAAGGCATCTTGGTCATTGGGGCTCTGGTTGGGGAAGCTGTGCACACTGGAAACATAGAAGACACTTACACCAAAGGGGAAAATAGGACTGGGTAGGGTTGGCTTGGAGAGGGTATGAAGGGACACTGAGGACAAAGAGATGAAATACTGTCTGGGTCAGTATTAATCCCATTTCTTGCTTTCAAGCATTAGAACCAAACTCTGTCTATCCTAAGCAAAAAAGTAATTTTATTGAAAGAATATTGGAGGCTCAAAAAATTCATGACAGCCTGAAGAATTTGATTTGGGAACTGGGCAAAGACCAAGGGGAGCTCTACAAGGTTAGGTAATGAAAATATGACAAGGTTCATGAAGCAGTAAGAGGCTGTTTCAGACTGCTACTTTAGAGAATCTAAACTCTAGTGAATGAGACCTTCAAAATTCAGTCTTAGGAGATCCAAAGCCAAGTTGCCCAATCTCAAAACATGTGCTATCTCTTGGCTATGTCAGTATGGAGTGAGAAAAATCATCCCCCTTGGTATGTGTGGGGCTGGGCACTCCCTTCTATCAAGGCTACACAACATGGAGGCTTTAACAACAGGGAGATAAGGTGCTAATAAGAATTAGAAACTTCAATGGCAGACAACCAGAACAAAACAAAAATGTCAAATATCTACTATGAGTTCTATCAGGGGTGATTACTGGGTCTGCCTATATTCCATTCAACTGAGCTTAAAGACCATTGATGGTAAACACACTTAACCCAGATCTTCCTAATTTGTTTCATTCACTTTAGGATACATATATTTCAGATATATTTTATTAATCAGAACTTTCTCCTTCTTTGTGCTCAATATCTTGAAAAATATAGCCATTTAATATTTCTTACTTAATACCTACTAGGATTATGTAATTTTCTAACCAGATTGAATACAGCCTTTATCACTTCTTTTATTGAATGCTATCTACTTTGGAAGTAATACATCATAAGAGCAGATACTGTACAAAAATAAATTGTCAAAATTCTTAATTTTATTTCCTGGGTTATTGCAATAGAGGTAGTTTTTAGCAGGAGTGCTTCAATATATAAGTAATTGACATAAACCTTGAATATTTTTATATTTTGTTAAATGCAAATCAGATTAGCTTAAGAATATGTCCCAGAAGCTCATATCAAATGGATCAATCAAATATTTACCAAATTCCATCTTGGATGGGCATCTGGTTGCCTATCGATCTACTAGTTTTTATGCTAAATGAAATTCCAATTTATTAGTGGGATAAAAACAAAATATTACACGTTTTAAGAATAATATTGGAAGGGGAACTCCAAATCAAAATGGTAGAATAGGAAGACATTGAACTCATCACCTCCAATGGACACACTAAATGTATAGCTACATATAAAACAATTTTCTTTGAATCTGAAAAAGACCTGAAAACTAGCTGAATAGCTTCTTCACAAATGTTAAATGTTGTTTAGATGGGTAGGAGAGGCAGAGATGTGGTTTCACCCAAAGCTCTACCCTTGAAGTGGTGACCCAAAACTAGGAGGGATTTCAGAAATCTGGAGCTTCTCCCCGAGGAATGAGTGGCTAATACCCACATCAGGTACGTCACCCTTAGGATCTGCAACAGAGATGAGCTGCTCAAATGTCTGGTTTTGAAATCCAAGGGGGCCCCAAAGAGCTGTAGGGAACTGAGATACTTCTCTTAAAGGGCTTATGCACAGACTCACTCATCCCAGAGACCAGCACAAAAGTAGAAGTTTGAAAAACACCTAGGCTATTTGTAAGGGAGATTCATTTGCTTATCTTCAAGCATCTGCTGGTGGGACGGGAGCCTATTCAGATGTTCTCTAGGGATACAGGCACTGGTGGGTGCCATTTTTGGGGCTCTTCCTCTACCTTGTTAGCACTGGCAAGTGTGCCCTGGTCCTATACTCTCTGACTGTCTCACTGAAGCTGGCAGGCACATACAGTCCACACAAGGGATGTTCTTTATTGCCTGGCTCTGGTTGCCAGGGGTACCTGTGTTCCTGGGTCCCTTTCACTAACAATCAGAGAGACAGCTCTTGGCAGGAGACTACTCCCAGTAACTATACAGCGAGCAGACTGAAGCACACATTAGTCTTTCTGTGAAAAAGGCCTATTAACTAGTCCTGGAGCTTCAGCCTCAGGGGCTGACTTCATGTTTCCCACATATCTGGAGGCTAGGGAAGTGCACTCAGGAAATGTGTGCCAGGAGACACCAACTTTGCACTCGAATTCCGCCTTAACTACAGCTCACCAATACCTCCCAGAAAGGAGCTTATGCTCTCACTTAAAGCCCTGATTCTTGCAACTGTTGCCCAGGGGATACCTCTAGGTCTCCTGGTATAGAGGCCAGCAAAGTTTACTATTGCAGACCCACAGAGCTGTATATATTTAGATACTTTAAAAGCTGCTGTGTAAGTTTCTGGCTTCCAATCAGCCTGAAACTAGGTGCTGACTGAGAATTCTCTCTTTGGAACACTGACAAATCTTGCACAGCCTCATTAACTGGGATCTACTGAGAATACATCAGGCTGCTCAGACAGTGACAAAGTTTCGAAAGAAAACCAAGTGCTAGGGCAAGATTGAAAAAAATAAGGCTTATTTCCTATATAAGACCACTCCTTCAAAACTGAGAGGGGTAGCTGTTTTGCTTAATATATAGAAACAAACACAGAAAGTGACAAAAATGAAGAAACAAAGGAACATTTTCCAAACACAAGAAAAAGAAAGAACCTCAAAAAAAATTTAATGAAATGGAGATAAGTAAATTACCTGATACTGAACTTGGGAAAAGAATGGGTGAACACAATGAGAACTTCAAGGAAGAGACAGAAAATATATGAAAGTACCAAACAGAAGTCACAGGGCAGAACACAATACCTCAACTGAAAAAAAAAAAAAAACACCAGAAGGGTGCAACAGCAGACTAGATGAAGCAGAAAAAATGATCAGTGATCTAGAATATGGGATAGTGGAACTCACCTAGACAGGGTAGCAAAAAGAAAAAAAAAATAAGAATTTTAAAGAGTAAAGATGGCTTGTAGGACTTATGGGCAACATCAAGTGTAATAACATTTGCACTATAGGGGACCCAGAAGGAGAAAAGGAGAGCAAAAAACTTATTAGCAAAAATAATGATTGAAAACTTCCCATATAATATCAAAGTTAAAGACAGAGTATCTCAAAAGCAGCAAGAGAAAAACAGCCTTTTATATAAAAGGGAACCCTCGGAAGACTATGAGTAGATTTTTAGCAGAAACTTTGCAGCCCAGTACAGAGTGGCATGATATAATAAAAGTGCTGAAAGGAAAAAAACTTCCAACCAAGAATACTCTACCTGACAAAGTTATCATTCAGAGTTGAAGAAGAGATAAAGAATTTCCCACACAAAGAAAAACTAAAGTTCATTGCCAGTAAACCAGCCTTATAAGAAATGTTAAAGAGACTTTCTTAAGTTGAAGAGAAAGGACATTAATTAGTAACAAGAAAACATATTACCATATAAATCACACTAGTAAATGTAAATATATAGTAAAGGTAGGGGATTAATCCCAAAGGAAGCTGGTAGGAAGGTTAAAAGACAAAAATAAAAATAGTAAAAAGAATTACATTTGTAATAAGTTAAGAATGCACAAAATAAGAAATAGGACATCAAAAATAAAACTTGAGGAGGGGAGTAAAGATGTAGTTTTAGAATGTGTTCAAACTTAAGTTGCTATCAACTTGAAATAGACTGTTTTATATATATATATATATATATATATATATATATATATATATGTATATATATATACACACACATATATATGTATATATATACACACATATGTATGTATATACACATATATATGTATATATATACACACATACATACATATATATATATATGTGTGTATATATATATATATATATAGGCTATTATATGTGAAGCTCATGGTAACAACAAAGCAAAAATGTGTCGTAGATATGAAAAATATAGTAACAAAGGAATCTAAACACAACAGTAAAGAAAATCATCAAACTACAAAGGAAGAGAGCAAAAGAAAAAGAAAGGAACAGAGAGGAACGACAAAACAGCCAGAAACAATTAGCAAAATGGCAGTAAGTACATACCTAGTAATAATTACTTTAAATATAAATGGACTAAATGCTCCAGTCAAAAGACATAGAGTAGCTGAATGGATAAAAGAAATAAGACCCATCTATATATACACTGCCTGTAAGAGATTCAACTCAAATGTAAGGAATTACAAAGACTGAAAATGAAGGGATGGAAGAAGATATTCCATGAAAATGGAAATGAAAAGAAAATGGGTAGCAATACTTCTATCAGTCAAAATAGAGTTTAAAACAAAGACTTACAAAAGATAATGAAGGGCATTAAATCATGATAAAAGGTTCAATCCAACAACAGAACATAACATTTATAAATATTTATGCAGCCAACATAGAAGCACCTAAATATATAAAACAACTATTAACAGACATAAAGGGGGAAATTGACAATAATACAATAATAGTAGGGAATTTTAATTCCCCTCCTTACACCAATGGAAAGATCACACAGACAGAAAATCAATATGGAAATATTGACCTTAAATGATACATTATACCAAATAGAGTTTGATATTTAAAGGACATTCCATCCAAAAGCGGCAGAATATACATTCTTTTCAAGTGCACGTGGAACATTCTCCAGTATAGATCACACATTAGGCCACAAAAATAAGTCTCAACAAATCAAAGAAGATCGGAATGCCTGGGTGGCTCAGTGAGTTAAGCATCTGACTCTTGATTTTGGCTCAGGTCATGATTTCACAGTTCGTGGGTTCAAGCCCTGCATTGGCTCCACATTGTCAGTGCAGAGCCTGCTTGGGAGTCTCTCTCCCTCTCAAAATAAATAAATAACCTTTAAAAAAATTGAAGAAGATTGAAAACACATCAACTATCTTTTCCCATCACAATGCTATGAAACTAGAAATCAATTATAAGAAGAACATTGGAAAAGTCACATATACGTGGAGATTAAACAACATGCTACTAACAACTAATTGGTTAAAGAAAAAATAAAAGGTGAAATAAAAAAAAACACCTTGAAACATATGAACATGGAAATACAGTGTACGAAAATATATGAGTTGCAGCAAAAATTTCTAAAAGGGAAATTCATAGTTATACAGGCCTACCTCAAGAAACAAGAAAAGTCTTAAATAAACAATCTGTCTTTACACCTATACAAAATAGAAAAAGAACTAACTCCATATTAGTAGAATGAAGGAAATAAAGCTCAGAGCAAAAATAAATGAGATAGAGACTAGAAAGACAGCAGAACATATCAATGAAACTAAGCTCACTCTTTGAAAAGAAAAATGTTGACAAGCCTTTAGTTAGACTCACTAATTAAAAAAGAGATAATGTTCAAATAAATAAAATTAAGAATGAAAGGAAAGTTACAATGGACACCACAGTAATAAAAAGGATCATAAGAGACTATTATGAACAATCATATTCCCACAAATCGGACGATCTAGAAGAAATGGATAAATTCCAAGAAATGTATACTTCTCAAAGACTGAATCACGAAGCAATACAAAAACTGAATAGACTGATTACCAGTAAGGAGACTAAATCAGTAATCTAAAACTTTCCAGTACCAGATGGATTCACAGATAAATACCACCAAAGATTTGAAGATTTAATACATATTCTTTTTAAACTCTCTTTAAAAATTGAAGAGGATGAAACACAACTCATCTTATGAGACCAACATTTCCTAGATAACAAAACCAGACAAGGACATCAGAAAAAAAAAAAAAAGAAAAAAAAATACACACACACACACACACACACATTAAGAAGATCATATACCATGATCAAGTGGGATTTATTTTAGGGATGCAAGGATGGCTCAACATCCACAAATCAATCAACATGATATACCACATTAACAAAACAAAGGATAAAAATCATATTATCATCTCAATAGATGCAGAAAAACCATTTACAAAATTCAACAACCATTTATCAAAAAAAAAAAAAATCTAACAAAGCAGGTATAGAGGGAACATACCTCAACATAATATAGTCCGTATATAACAAGACCACAGCTAATATCGTACTCAATGGTAAAAAGCTTTCCTTCAAGAGCACAAGCAAGACAAGGATGCCCTCTTTCAGCAGTTGTATTCAACACAGTTTTGGGAGCCCTAGCCAGAGCAACTAGGTAAAACAAAGAAATAAAAGGAAAAAAAAAAAAAAAAGAAGAAAAGAAAAGAAAAGAAAAGTCATCCAAATTGGAATGGAAGAAGTAAAACTGTCATTATTTCTAGATGACATTATTTTTATCTTTAAAAGTCTTTTTTATGTTTATTTTTGAGAGAGAAAGAGAGAGTATGAGTAAGGGAGGGGCAGAAAGAGAGGGAGACAGAATAGGAAGCAGGCTCCAGGCCTGAGCTGTCAGCACAGAGCCTGATGTGGAGCTCAAACCCATGAACTGTGAGATCATAACCTGAGCTAAAGTCAGATGCTTAAGAGACTGAGCCACTCAGGCACCCCAATGGCGTATTTTACATATAGTAAACCCTAAAAACTCCACCAAAAAACTCTTAGACCTCATAAACAAACTCAGTAAAGTTGTAGTTTACAGAATCAACATGCAAAAATTTGTTGCATTTCTATACACTGACAATAAACTATCAGAAAGAGAAATTAAGAGTCCCATTCACAATTTCATCAAAAAGAATAAAATATCCAGGAATAAATTTAACCAAAGATGTGAAAGACCTGTACCCTGAAAACTATTAGGTATTGATGAAAACCATTAAAGAAGACATGAATAAGTGGAAAGATATTCCATGCTCATAGACTGGAAGAATTAATATTTTTAAATGTCCACATTATCCAAGAAAGCTACAGTTTCAATACAATCCCTATCAAAATTCCAATGGCATTTTTAAAAACAGAAATAGAATAAACAATCCTAAAATTTGTATGGAACCACAAAGGACCCCAAAAAGCCAAAGCAATCTTGAAGAAGAAGAGCAAAGCTGGAGACATCATGCTTCTTGATTTCAAACTATATTACAAAGCTATAGCAATCATTATTGACACATTAAACAGGCACATATATTAAAGAAACAGAATAGAGAGCCCAGAAATAAATCCATGTATCTATGGTCAATTAATTTTAAAAAGGAGGCAAAAATATACAATGGTAAAAGGACAGTCTCTTTAACAAATGCTCTTGTGAAAACTGGACAGCCACATATGGAAGAATGAAACTGAACCACTGTCTTATGCCATACACAAAAATTAATTAAGACAAATTAAAAACTTGAAATTAAGACCTGAAACCATAAAATTCCTAGAATAAAGCATAGGCTGTCAGATTCTTGATATTCTCCTGCTGATATATTTTTGGCTCTCACTCCTGAAGTAAAGGCAAGAAAAGCCAAAATAAACAAGTTGGACCCCATTAAACTAAAAAGCTTCTATACAGCAAAGGAAACTATCCACAAAACAAAAAGGCAACCTACTAAATGGGAGAATATATTTGCAAATCATTTACCCAATAAGGGATTAATATCTAAGATATATAAAGAACTCATGTAACTCAACAGCAACGCACATACACACACACACACACACACACACACACACACACACATACACAATCTGATTAAAAAATAGGCAAGGGACCTGACTAGACATTTTTCCAAGGAAGACCTACAAATGGCCAACAGACATATGAAAAGATGTTCAACATTACTAATCATCAGGGAAATGAAAATCAAAACATCAAAGAGCTATCACCTTACATGCATCAGAATGACTATTATTAATGACAAGAAATAACAAGTGTCAGCAAGATGGAGAAAAGGAAACCCTCATGCACTGTTGGTGAGAATGTAAATTGGTGCAGCTACTACCAAAAACAATATGGAGATTCCTTAAAAAATTAAAACTAGAACTACCATAATATCTAGCAATTTCACTTCTGGGTATTTATCAGAAGAAAACAAAAACACTAAATCAAAAAAATATACACACCCCTTTATTTATTGCAGCATTATTTGCAATAGCCAAGATATGAAAACAACCTAATCAATGGATGAATAAAGAAGATGTGGTGCGCACACACACACACACACACACACACACACACACAGAATGGAATACTATTCCCCCCCTCCAAAAAAAAAAAAAAAAAGGAATCTTGACATTTGCAACATCATGGATGGAACTTGAGGGTTTTGTGGTAAGGGAAGTAAGTCAGACAGAGAAAGACAAATACCATTTAGTCTCACTTATGTTTGGAATCTAAAAACAAAAAAAACAAAACTCATGAGTATGGAGAACAAAGTGGTAGCTACCAGAGGCTGGGGGTTTGAGGGGCAAAATGGGTAAAGGATGTTGGGAGGTAGACTTCCAGTTGTGAAATGGATAGGTTATGGGGATGTAGTGTGCAGCTTGGTGACTGTAGTCAATGTCACTGCACTACATATTTGAAAGCTGCTGGAAGAATGAATCTTAAATGTCCTTACACAAGAAAAAATATTTTTTTTCAAAAACTTTTAAGGTGGTAGATAGGGACTGGAGTTCATGTGGTGATAATTTTTCATTGTATACAAGTGTCTAATCATTACTTTGGATACCTGAAACTAATATACTGTTGTACATCAATAATACCTCAATGAAAAAATAATATACTGTATGATAGTGCTTATAAATACAGATAAACCTTCATGTAGACTTAACTTTAACCTTGAGAACAAAGGGAGTCTCTCTAGTTGAAAGGGGGTAAATCAGAATTGGAAGATCTATTCTGTGTTCACCACTTAAACACAAAATTGCCCTGGTTAAGGTCTTTGTAATTAAGCATCATTTCAGTCTTATCCCTTCCTTATCTAATCAGCTAGTCTAGCCCATAGTAGTTGGAACTTCCTGTTATCTTAGAATATTTTTTTTCAGCCCTATATGCTTGTATATAGAACTTTCAAATGTTTTGTAGTCATTTGATCTACTGATGTTGGCTGTGGAATACTCTGCAGGCAATAACTTTAGTGCTAAGATGTCAAGAGAAACAGGGTCTACCTAGAAAATTTTTAGTGATCATTAATAGACACTAAAAATCACCTTATTCCAACATTCATGTTTTTCCAGGATCCTATCTCTGAAGTAGGAGCAAAAGTGAAATTGGTGTGCTGTCTTTGTCCTACCCCCTTCTCCATGGAGAAAACATAGCAATTTTGACAGAAAACTAAGTATCAACCCCCTGTTAAAATCCTCCAGTGGCCTCTATTTTACTTATGGTGAAAACTAAATTCCATACTTTGGTCCACAGGACCTGGATGATTTGTCCCTGCCTCTTTTCCTACATCAACTTGTACCACTTTCTCCCTTCCTCACTGTGCCACAACTACACTGAATCCTCTCTAATTACCCAGATACACTAATGTCCTTTCAACCATAGGATGTCTGTTCTTGTTGATTCTTCTACCTGGAATGCTCTTTCCTAGGACTTTGAAATGCTGTGTCTTTTATCAAACCTTGGTTCACATTGCACAACATCAGAAAACCTGCCCTAATGACTCAATCTACACTTGTCTCACCTTTGTCCAATTTGTCATATCATCCTGTTTATTTGATAGTATTTATCACTTTGAAATGACCTTATTTGTGTATTAATTCTCTCTCCCTTAATATATAAGCTCTAAAAGGACAGGGGTTGGGTATATCTTGATCACCAACAAATACCCAGTGTCTTGAAGATGAAGTAAACATATAGAACCTGTCTATGGATAACTGTTTTGAATGACTACTGCTGACTCTACTTCTCATAGATGAGACACTATGGAGGCAATTAAAAAGGGCTTACCTGTGATAGCAATGGAAAAAACTAACCTTATATGCCTAATAAGAGTGTTTCTAAGCTATAGATGGCCTATAGCATCAACTGCATTGCCCTATCTCTTGACGGTGACAGTCATCAGGAAATCAATTAAATTATTGAATATCTGAAAGTCAGACCTATCTCCACCTTCTCTTTGTTTACCCTACTATCCCAAGGGCATGCAGTTGTTAAGAAGGGACATTTTTATAATGGTAATAGATTTAAGTGGTGGGAAGGAAAAATGCATCCTGGAGATAAAGCAGCCTTATCCTAAGCCTGCAGCCATAAACAGAATAAAGGGCAAAGCTAAGATTCTCTGACAAAAGTAAATATTGTTGAGGCTAGAGGTAAGTTTTGGGGGTAAGTTGATAGTATTGTTAACACAAGGTTAGATTAAAGAGTAGATCATAAAACCAGGAATAAGAATATGGATTTGGAGCTGAAAATACCTGGGAACAAAGTTAGTTCTTGTATAGAGAAGTAGCCCAAAGATAGTAATATTTATGAAGAAAAATGTCAGTTTTATTTTGGGCAACTTCCGCATGAGGAAAGAGAGGCTAGAAGGATACCTGAGATCTACAATTAATGTTTCCATACCAAGAAGCTAATTTTCTTTACTTTAATAAATCTAAACTTGAATATTTGCTTGAGCTCCTTTGTCAGAACATAAATTTTTTCCTTAACTCTATAAACTATTAGGATTTCATTACTTAGAGAGAAAAATAAAACCAACAGGTCTTCACAGTTATATAGTGAGTAGAATAGCTGATATGTTGGCCTGAATTGATTTATTTTCTCTTTTTCCCCTTTCTTCTTTCTCTTTCACACATTCCATCTTCCATCCTCACTGTCTCTCTTTTTAGTAGACCTTTATTTTACAGTTTTTAATGTGTGTTTAACAAGAAACCAGGGACTGGGACAATACAAGACAAGAAATTTATTCCTAAAATTTATTCAGGAATTTGGAGGAGGAAGTGATAAATGTGGACAGAGGATGTTGGAGAAGAATCCACAAATATGTGCCTGATTATGGGTCTGCTTTGATTCACTCGTAGGCATCTTTCACTTTGTTAAGGGTGGGGGCTTCTCTTAGTCTCCTCCCAATCAATTCCTAGGCTGTAGAAAAGAGAAACTAATGAAGTCACTTCAATTTTTGTCTCTTCTCACTCAGGTTTTTAGGAATCCAGTAATTTTGGGTGTGTCAGGACATCTTCTCCAAAATAAACTTATTTCATCTTGCATGTCCCACAACATATAAACAATCACAACACTTGGTAGATATTTTAGAGCTCTGTACTTGCAAATATTGCTTGCAGCCATTTACTGGGTGACATGGAAAGTTGCCATCTTTGAGTGAAGACACGAACAGAAAAGAGCTTTGCAAGAAAGAACAAGGCCAGGGTATGGTGCAAGCAGCCCTGTCACTTGGGTCGCCAACCTGAAACACGCTAGTCCTAGCATTATCTGTAGTGAGAATGAACACTGTGTGGATCTTACAAGCCCAATAGGAGAGAGCATCTGATCCTAGAGCATCAAGTGACTGTGTGGTCAGTTCCCTCATGAACTGTAATCACCAAGTAATAAGTGGGGGAATTCCAAGCAGAAATCAGTGGTAAGATAGAAGTAGTACATCTGGAACTGCACATGAATAGAGCCAGAAAGCACTAGTAAACTGCATGAACATGAGGCCCAGACATTTACCACTGTTGTCTTGCCCTTCCTGCTCAGATTGCTCCTACTGCCTCATGGAAAGCCCTTTATGGTTTCCACAGAAGAGAAAAAGAAGCAGGATTAGTGGATAGGGCAAGCAAAACATGGATGTTTCTGTACTGCAAGTAACAGATTCTGGCCTCAAAAGAAATCAGTAAGAAAAAATCCTCCTGATGGGCAGACCTTGCTTTGGTAGACCTGGTCAGTCATTTTGTAGGAAAGAGACATGGCCTGAGATAAGTGCCTCACCCCTGAGGTTGAGCAGGACCCTTAAAAGTTGCACCCTAAGTCAAGTCCTCACTTGCCTCACCTGGTCCTGGTCCTGCACAAGATCAAAGGAATCACTGGTCCTATCACATTACTACACAACTCAGAACCAGCCTCATAGACATAGATTGGCCTCTCCAAGCACAGTTGAGGTACCAGCTAAGAGAGGATACCCTGTAAAAAAGGTACCACCTGCCCAAGTGTCATGCAGAGCCTATTTAGATTGAGCTGTGTTCCACAGAAGTAGAATTCAGGGCTTGGAAATCAAAGAGATGAAGTAGGGTAGCTTTGATTGCCATCATTGGCAATGACCCACTTGGAGGGTTTAGTGTTTTCCACCCATTTAGTTTTAGATTCTATAGGTCTAGAAATTCTGGTTCCCAGTAACAGGATAATTGGGCTTTAGGCATCCATTGCCACCCAGTCTTCCAAGATCCTAATGCCAAGAGACCAGCAGGGAAGAAAACGAGCCACTAACCCAGCAGGGGTGATTGATTCCCTCTTCAGGAAGAGGCGGGACAGCTGTTACTCAATACAGGGAGGGAGGAATATGTTTAAGCCTCAGGTGGTCCTCTGGGATGTCTGTAGGCACTGCCTTGTTTGGCTCTAATGATATATGGAAAAGTAGAGCAGCCACAGCCTGGGAATGGCACAGTAACCAGGAGCCCAAACCCCTCAGGAAGGGTGGTGAGTCACCTAACCAGGCACATTGCCTAGACCCGCAGAGGTGTCAGCAGAGGGAAAGGGGGATCTAAAATGGGTGGTGGAGGAGGGAGAAGATGAGCGCCAGTTTTGAGATCAGGTGGAACAATGTGTGTAGTTCATCTCACCAACCCTTTCCTCATAATTTCTCCCCAGGAAACCAGACTAAGCAGAATCCTGGCAAAGCTTTTCCCTGATGGGGAGAAATCACTTACAGACCAAGTGGTTGTGAGCTCCTCAAAGAACAGATGTAGGGGATACCGTGATGCTCCACCCAACACCTTCTGAAGGGCCAAATACTCCATTCTTCAGCCAAGAATCACCATCTGCCATAGGCAGTTGCCCTCGGTTGCAGGGCACAGTCATGCACAAGGAAGTTCAGGCCAATGACTGTCTGTGAGGGGATTTAAAGGTCAGTCCCCTTGTTTCTGTTGGAAGAATTCTAGTGCTCCCCCACACGATCAACTGAGCACTCAATAGGAACTACACTGTGGGTCACCTTCTCCATCTGTTTAATTCTGCCTTCTTTACTTCCTTCCTAGTACATCTTCTGCAAGCATCTCCTGAAAACACTTTTGTCTACAATTCTCTGGTCACAGAATCTATTTCAGAGACCCAGTGTAAGACATGGGGTCCTGCTGTAAGTAGAAAAGTAGAGGGGAAGCAAAGACAGTAACAGCAGAGAACTCTTGCAAGACGGAAAGAAACATGGTGGTAGCTGGAAGAGGAAGGTTGGGTTGAGAGTTTTTCTTTTGTTTATATTGGTTGATTGGTTGTTCAAGATAGTAAAGTCTTCAGTATACTTATTTGGTGATGGAGCAGAGAAGGAGAGGTGGAACATGCAGAAAAATATGAGATAAAGGAATGGAATGAAGTTATAGAGGTAAAAGGAAGGATGGAATCAAAGGCGTCAGCGGAAAGGTAAGCCTTAACCTTATTTTAGTGTACAGTCTGATTTATAAATCTGACCAAATGTTTTGCAAATGGTTAGTCACTCTTCAACACTATTTTTTCCCACTTAGATAAATTGCTGCTTTTACCACAAACTAAATGCTTATATATTCATGAGCCTATTTTTAGACTCTTCTATTACATAACCTCTTTGTCATCCAATTAAATTGATAAAATTACTCTATATTTATATAACATTTTGATAAGTGATAGGAAAATCCTTCCTCTTTGTTGCCCTCTTATTTTTTTAATTTCAAGATTCATTTCCTATATATCCTATGCTTTACTTTACTTTTTGGGTTGATTTCCAAGACTTTTTTTTTTTTTTTTTTTTTTTGCTATTCAGACAGTTTCCATTATACATTCAATTTTTTTTGGTGTTGTTGTTGAGATGAGAGGGCTATAGATGTTATTGTACTGATCTTTTATTGATCCCTTCATGGAACTTTTAAGAGTTTTTTTCAGTTTTTAATTTTCTTTGGGGTTTTTCAGAAAGTAATTTTTTGTTTTCAGTAATTTATATCTTATTTATTTCTTTTCAACTTTATTAGCTAGAATCTACTATACTTCCCTTAGAGGTGGAGATTTGAGTGTGGGGAGATTAGGGGGAGTGCTCATGGATGAAAGTCTGTGAGCAGGGGGAGAAAACAAGTTTGGGCACATTGAGAACATGGGCGCTTATGCAATCACAGTAAAGGCCTTAGCCACCCACAGAGAGCTCTAAAGTTCATCTGATCTTCAGAGTTCAGGGGACCTTCCACGTCCAGTCACACGATGGTGGATGTCCCTGAAGGGAGCATGGCCTTAAGCAGGTGATTCACATCAAATGGCGCAATTCCTGAAGACAGCTGAACCTGAGGGCTATGTTGGTTTGTGGGTTCCTCGGGAGCTTGACAGATGTGATGTGAAGATGGTCCCTGTACTCAGAGGGTAGGAAGAGAGCAAAGAAAGAGTCAGGCCATCCAGGTTCATAGGTGGTAGTTTTACCAAGCAAAGGGAACATATATAGGAGGCTTGTCTTGGGTAACAGTAAGACAAATGGATCCTTGCATCTGCCTGCCATATCTTAAAATTTATAAAGTTTAACTGGGATCACTCACGGGTACTACATAGGTGTTCTCAACACTACATCACTGTCTTGAGGTTTTGTCCTTGGAAGAGCCTCTGGCAGTGGGAAAGGCAAGCAGAACCCAGGTTCCAAGGACAGAGGAGGGGGTACAGAGCTCTGATCACCCATATTCAGCTCACAGGTGAGCTGGCAGTCACTTCTTGATGACCTTCCCCAACAGGCTGGTGACTAGTCAGCACTCCAGGCAACCTTCCGACATCGAGAAAGTGTCAGTACTGAAGGGAGATCTGGGCGGCATGTCATAGCATTCGCTACACCCCGTACATGAAAGATGAAGACACCTTTGCATGTATGTGTTCTCCCATTTCAGGTCTCCCATTTCAGGGGCACACTGCAGATTTTTTGTTTTTGTCTTTTAGAGAAAAATTGTTATTTTTGTTATGCAGCTTTTATTTCAAGAATTCCATCTTTTATGTTCTTTTCTGTAATCATATTCTATATTTTTTCAGCATTAATTCTATGTTTCAATGGATTCCACATTCATAACTGGTCTCTTACACAATGACTTCTGATTAATTAATTTATGTATGTACTGAGCATGAATTATATATTTATTGGGCATTTGCTTATTGGAGAATGTCTTTCTGATGACTTAAATTAATATCACATTTTTGTGAAGCAAATTTTTTTCCTTACAATTCAGCAAATATCACTTCATTGATTTCTGGTATAAGATGCTGAGAAGATTTCTAAAGTCAGGGGAGTCATGAATGGACAAGTGATCAACTTCCCTAAATCCAGTTTTTTGATATTTAAATGATAAATGTTTTATGTTTATAAAATAAAAGGCTCACAATACTTGAGTGGAACTACAGTCTGTAATCTGAAATCTAAGTCCTTCTTTCTCCCTTTCCTGTCTCACTTCGTTGCCTAGTTCAATGTCTATCAGATATGCCCATTTCTCCACTTAATGTATTTATTTTTTTAATTTTATCACTTGTGACTCTGGGCATACATATAGTGGCTGCATTTTGCTTCGTTCATTCAATAATCTATCATACTCTTTCCCTCCAATGTTTCTTTCCACATTTTTCCCATAAAGAGGTCTTAAATTTTAATACGTTGATGATGTTGAATTTAATCTATTACCTTTCTGATTTCTTCTACCCAAGCATTTCTAAATGTGTACATGGAATCTAACATGTGTTTAGATATTGCAGCAACGGGGGCATTTCATTTACTGAGAGCAGAGGATATTACTTTTTCAGATCGCCAAAATATAACTAATGTAAAAATAAGGATTCGAGAGAAAATTGAAGAAAGCAGAGCATTTGAAAGTTTGGCTCTGTGCTAATGTGATGATCTGATGGCCTTGGTCTCCCCAAATCAGTGACAGCTTCGATATCCCTGTTTAGTGTCGTTTTGTGAAACCAGATCTTTTACACCAGGGATATTGTTTCCATGCCTGATTTTAAAATGGCGTCTGCACGGGGACAGATCTGCTGGAAGTCAGTCAAGCTAACTGTAATCTTAATAACTTCTTTCTATTCACTGATCTCTTATTTCTAATGCAATGCTTACTGCCTTGGTTGCTGCTTCCCCGTATGGCTACACCTTTAACATTCATTAATGCCTTTGTCCCTCAAGCTCCTTTCTTATTTTCATTTTTAACATGGTGTATTAGTGCATTCACTTGCCTAGGGAATGTGAGACCCACTCCTGTATATTTAAAACACCTCTTTCTCTCCTGTATTTTCATTTAAAGTATGCCTTACTCTGTGCAAAATTCTATTTTCCAAACACAGATTTGTGGCCCTGCTTGTGATCTCTTTGTCTTTGCTTCCAAAGTCTACTCTTTCTATTCATAGCTTACTTGCACATATAAGGATAGTTTTAGATGTCCAAGTGGGATTCTACATTTGGGTACATGCCAAAAAAGCAATGACTTCTTTCATTGATCACATAAGTTTTTGGTTTCGCTAAGCCTCTCGATCACATGTATACTATTAGTCACAGTGAGCAGTCTGGTCTCCTGATCACCTTAACGTCAATTTTTTTTCTCTCTTTTGGGGACTTATTTTTTTCCTTTTCTAAGAGCCTCAGATCCTATTAACCCCTTCATATATTGAATATGAGCAAGGATAAACTGACTTTTATAGTTTGGAACAAACTACTGCTAAAACTTATCTGCATATCTTTGCAACATTTTATGCTAGCAGATGAACACAATTTCTCCTCTCCTAGTTTCCCGCCATCCCTCCCCTGTCCTCCCCATTCCACCCATGGCTGCACCCACCCATTGTAACACTAGAAGCCTGGGAACTGCATTGTCTAGAATCTTTACCAGGAGCTTCCACTTTAGGCTCCACTAATAAGAAACACCTGCTTGAGATTTGGAGGCATAAAAGGAGCAGAGGCCATTTTATTGCTCTTCGGGCAACAATAGAGCAGAGGTATGGGTTTCGCCAGCGATACCGCAGCAGCCTCTGGGTATTTTTCTCTCTCACCTTGCACAGCATGATCTAGCCCGGTTGGTTTTCAAAGAATCATCAGCATCATCAGGGAACTTGTGGAAGGAAACTTCATGGACCACCCTCCAGTCCTACCCATTCAGAAGCTCTGGAGGTAAGTGTTCTGCTGAGTCCCTTAGTTGATTTTATATGTCTGTTGACTAGGTAAAGAGGCAGAACTGAAATAAAATAAAAGTATTTATTTGGGGGTCTTAGAACTGTAATTCATGGAGCACAGATTGGGTAGCAAGGCAAATTATGTCCCACTAGGGAGCAAAAGTCAGTGGTTTTTAAAGAAAAAAAGGAAATGCTTGTATACAAGGTTTACAAAGCATTTTGATTGGTGTTGGCCACAAAAAAAAAAAAAAAGAAAAAAGAAAAAGAAAAAGAAAGAAAGAAAAGAAAAGAAAACTGACCTTAGCTTAACATAATTGGTTGCTAAGGGTATCGCTAGGCAAAGTTCCTTCCTGTAGAAAGTTGCAGGTGTTCAGAGTCCTTGGAGGATTTGCAGTTTGGCCCAGTTCAAAAGTTCATGGTCCCCCCAAGTGATGGCATGTATGAGGCCCAGCTCCTTAATAGGCTCCCAGCTCATTTTTTAAACCCCTTACTATGAGGGAGTCCATTTTATTTCAGCTTTCCCATACCAAAGTTGAGAACTGTTGAAGTCAATTTTAATACAATAAGTCATGACCTAGTTTTCAAACTGGGTTGGTTATCGGAATTATCAGAAGTGATTCTGAAAAGTACAGATTCCTGAGTACCACTACATACCTTCCCATACATAAGACTTTCCAGAAAAGGGGCCTATGAATCTGTATGTTTACAGGTAACCCCAGGTGATTCTGATTGTCAGGTGTGAGCAGTTGATCAAGTATTGCTCTGTGGTCTTCACAGTTTCTTGCTTAAACAGCATTCCCTTTTTTTAATGTTTTTTTTTTTCCTTTGAGAGAAAGGTGGGGGAGAGGCAGAGAGAAGGAGACACAGAATCCCAAGCAGGCTTCAGGCACTGAGCTGTTACCACAGAGCCCAACATGGGGCTCAAACTCACGAACTGTGAGATCATGGCCTGAGCTGAAGTCAGACGCTTAACTGACTGAGCCACCCAGGCACCCCCAGAATTCCCTTTTACCTTACAGTTGCAAAGAAAGGGAACAGCCATTATGTTTTGATGAAAAAGCTGTCACTTATTTGGAAAGATGTGCTCAATGAACATAAAGCCCTTTTGTGAAACTTTCCATTCTACAGTTCTGCATTTCTCATTATTAAGGAAAGCTGTACCACATCACAATCAGTAGTGATTTTCTCACCATCACTGTTGAAATTGCAGATACCTGGACTCCATTCAGACACAGTGCACTGCTTGTCTGTAGCTGGGGCATGTTTAACAAATACACCGACTCACTAAAATTTGAGAGCCACCAACCAATTTTTCTGTAGTTGATCTATACCACACCAGAATGTGTCCCCAGCTGTGCCATCTATACTACAAGGGCAAATATGACCAAAAGACATCTACAAAGAGTCCTGGTATTAGCTCTGGGTTTCAGTTTCTTCATGGGTAAATGGGGGTATAGAAATAGATTATCTCTAATTTCTTCTCCTTTTCTAAGGTGATATGATTAAATTGTATATTATCAACCTATACACATGTCCACTTCCAAGAACTATAAATAATGTTATATGGTTTTCCTTGGGGCTCCTGCTTGAACACGTCATTTATTGCATTGCATAGAAGCAAATATTTAAATTTTATTGCCCTTTTTGGCACAAAACAAAGGGGAAAGAGAGGAGTGCTTTAAATATTTGTTCATACTTTGATCCAGTTCTTACAAATTTGTTTTTCTTTTTTCTCAAAATATTTAATCACATTATTGGACAATCTTACAAAATGATTGGATTAAATTATACTTCCAAATGAAAATATTATCTACTTAAACATCAGAAAGCCAATAATTCCCAAACATTGCATTATATTTCTATGCATAATTTTAGTAGTAAATATTTTTATAAAAACATAATCTAGGGGCGCCTGGGTGGCTCAGTTGGTTGAGCATCCGACTTTGGCTCAGGTCACGATCTTGTGGTTTGCGGATTGTCGGGCTCTGTGCTGACAGCTCAGAGCCTGAAGCCTGCTTCGGATTCTGTCTCCCTCTCTCTCTGACCCTCCCCACTCGAGTTCTCTCTCTCAATCTCTCTCTCTCTCTCAAAAATAAACATTAAAAAACAAAATGAAACAAAAAAAACAACCCTATAATCTATCCTAATATTCTATTAATGACTAATATGAGTAAATGTTTAACCATGTAGACTTTTTATTATTGAGTTAAAACATGTCTTTTCACCCTGTGAATAAGTAACAATAAACACTATTATGTTTCTACTGAAACCAACCTTGTGTTGAGAAGCATCTAGCACCATGTCTTACATTGGTGCTTAGCAAATGTTTCTGGAATGGTGAGTAGGTATGCCCACAAATTATTTCTGACACAAATGATTTTTGACAACATCTTTTGCATGATTTGAAAAAATGGAAGTAAGTCTTTCTGTGGGCTTGCAGAGGCTTCGGTTTTCTTTGCCTGTAATCTTAATGTATTTTAAAATAATTTCCAGGGCGCCTGGGTGGCTCAATCAGTTATGCATCTGATTTCAGCTCATGTCATGATCTCGTGGTTCATGGGTTCGAGCCCTGAGTTGTAGGCAGCCTGGAGCCCACTTTGGATTCTGTGTCTCCATCTCTCTCTGCACCTCCCCTGCTTGCACTCTGTGTCTCTCTGTCTCTCAAAAATGAGTAAACGTTAAAAAATTTTTTCAAAAAATTTCCCATTGCCCTGAAATGCAGAAGATGCTCTGGATAAATTAAGAGTTCCTAAGGGTGTGAAAGTGATGATTGTGAGCGTGGAAAAACCACATTATTTCTTTTGTAATGGAAATTTGGTGTGTGTAAGGACCTTCTTATTGAAGAAAGGTGAATGAAGAAAAATTTGAGTAAAGGTGAAATTGAGCAACCAGCCAAAATTGATTAAAAATTCTCATGGTGTTGGTGACTTAATCTGAAATGATAAATAAATAAAAAGTGTTGTTGGCCCTTCTTGTCAGTAGTTATGATGTTCCCCAAAGCTAATTTAATAGTCACCTTAGTTCTGGAATATTCCAGTCTTAACAGTGGTAAAGTGTTAGGAGTTAATGACAAGGAAAGGGCAAAACCCTGGCTAATGGTCATGGTCCAATAAAGCCAAGTCTATCCTCCTTCAGGGCTCAGTTCAGAAGCCATCTGTTTCACCAGATTTTTCCCAATTGCGAAGCCAGTCAGTTCCTAATTTCAAAATTGCATCATTTCATTTTATTTTGATGGCTTCACTTTTATATGCGTAGTTCCTGTGATGTTTAAAGTTAGTACATTTTTAGAAATAAAAGTCTCTAATGATTATGTTTTTGGTCTTTGAGTAGATTTCATTTTGTTACTGCCAAAAATAATACTGATGCAATAAAACACACAGTTTGTACAAAACATGCCAAACATATTTTAAAACATGTATTTTTAAATAAACTATTAGTATGAAAATTCCTCACTATGTGGAAGACATTATTCTGAAACAAAAGACTCCACATACATAAATTAATAAAGGAACAAAATAATAAAACTCAGTTCCTCCAGCAAAAAAAAAATGTTTTTTAAAAATCTCATTTCCAAAATGATTGCCTAAGATGAGTGGTTCTCAAAATGGTGTCGGGACCAGCAGCAGCAGCACCTTTGTACTTGCTATAAATGCAGATTCTCCGGTCCCACCCACACCCACTGAATCAGACACTCTGAGAGTAGAACTCATCTGTCTGAGTTTTGACAAGTTCCCATGTAATTCTGATGCCTTAGACTATGGAATGTAAGTTAACAAAACTAAAATAGATAGGTCTGAATTTCTGGGTAGACTCATTGGTTCTTATTAAATCTCAGTCCTACCTACTGATCCCACTCTAGAATATTTTCAAGACCCCAGTCCAGATCAAACGAATCAGAATCGCAGCCTTAGTGTCAGCATTTTAGAAAGTTCTCTGGTGGTTCTAAAGAGAGCAGGACTAAGAGACGCTGTTAGGAGTTACGCCTACGCATTCTACACGCCAGCCACTGGCTGCATCTGCTGCACAGACTAATGTGGGGTGAATCCTGTTGCCCTTTTCTGCTGATCCTCCTTCCTGGCTTTTCCTCATGACCCCATTAACTGAAGCCACCGAAAGCAGAAGACAGCAGGAATCAGTTGCCAGAGTGGCTTATAGGAGTTGCTGCCATTTGGGGAACTTACACGTTTAACTTAAAATTTAGCCAGCTACCCTTGCTTTTAGTCTTAACCCTTTTCAATCCATTCTCCACAGCATAGTCAACATTATCATTCTAAAACAGAAATCCGATTATTACCAAACTTGTTTTATTGTTTACTTTCATTCCAGTACAGTTAACACAGTATTATATTACTTTCAGGTATACAGTATAGTGATTCATCAATTCTACACATTACTCAGTGCTCATCATGAAAAGTGTCCTCTTTAAACCCCATCACCTATTAAACCTATTTCCCCACCCACCTCCCCTCTGGTAACCATCAGTTTGTTCTCTGAAGTTAAGAGTCCATTTCTTGGTTTGTCTGTCTGTCTCTTTTTTCCCTTTGTTTATTTGTTTTGTTTTTTAAATTCCACTTATTAATGAAGTAATATGGTATTTATGGTTCTTATTTTGCTTCACAATATACACTCTAGCTCTATCCATGTTGTTGCAAATGGCAAGATTTCATTCTTTCTGATGGCTGAGTAATATTCCAGTGTGTGTGTGTGTGTGTGTGTGTGTGTGTGTGTGTGTAACATTTATCCATTCATCTATCAATGGACACTTGGGCTGCTTCCATAATTTGGCTATTGCAAATAATGCTGCTAAAAACATAAAGGTGCATGTATCCCTTTGAATTAGTGTTTTTGTATTTTTGGGTAAATACCCAGTGGCTCAATTCCTGAATTGTAGGGTACTTATATTTTTAACTTTATGAGGAGCCACTATACTGTTTCCCACCATGGCTGCAGCAGTTTGCATTCTCATCAGCGGTGAAAGAGGGTTCCTTTTTCTCCACATCCTTGCCAACACTTGTTTCTTATGTTTTTGGTTTTAGCCATTTTGATAGTTGTGAGGTGATAATCTCAATATAGTTTTGATCTGCATTTCCCTGATTATGAGTGGTGTTGAACTTCTTCTTATGTGTCTGTTGGCCATCTATGTCTTCTTTGGAGAAGTATCTGTTCATGTCTTCGGCCTATTTTTAATTAGATTATTTGTTTTTTGGGTTTTTTGTTTTGATTTGTTCTTTATATATTTTGAATACTAGACCTTTATCAGATATGTCAGCTGAAAATATTTTATCCCATTCTGTAGGTTGCCTTTTAGTTTTGTTGATTATTTACTTCACTGTGCAGAAGCTTTTTATTTTGAGGTAGTCCCAGTAGTTTATTTTTGCTTTTGTTCCCCCTTGCCTCTGCAGACCTATCTAGAAAAATGTTGCTAGGGTTGATGTCAGAGAAATTTCTGCCTGTGCTCTCTTCTAGGATGTTCATGATTTCAGGTCTCCCATTTAGGTCTTTAATCCATTTTGAGTTTATTTTTGTGTATGGTATAAGGAAGCGGTCCAGTTTTATTCTTCTACATGTGTCTGTCCAGATTTGCTGACACCATTTGCTGAAGAGACAATCTTTTTCCCATTGTATATTCTTTCCTCCTTAGTTGAAGATTAATTGACCATATAAGGGTGGGTTTATTTCTGGGTTTTCTGTTCTTTTCTTTTGACCTGTGTCTCTCTTTTTATGCCATATTGTTTTGATTTCTACAGCTTTGTAATGTAACTTGAAGTCTGGAATTGTGATACTTCCAGTTTTGTTTTTCTTCTTTAAGATTACTTTGGCTATTCAGGGACTGTTTTTGTTACATACTAATTTTAGAATTATTTGCTCAAGTTCTATGAAAAATGCTGTTGGTATTTTGATGGTATTGCATTAAATGTGTAGATGGCTTTAGGTAGTCTAGACATTTCAACAAGATTTCTTCTTCCTCTCCAGAGGCAGATCATGTCCAAACTCTTAAAAATGGCTTGCAAGGTGGTGCCAAAGTTCTTGCTCCCTCTATTCTCCTCCCCAAACTCCTTCTATGCTTCAGCCATGCTAAATGTTTAGTATGTTACTTTGAACCCAGCACGTTTTCTCTCTCCTCCTATCAACAGATCACATGCTATTCTCCCTACTTGGAATGCTGCTCCCTGATACGTGGCCACTGCATCACTCATTCATCAAAATCTTTGATATGGTTCCTTCCAAGAAACTTCAACTGATCATCAAAGCTTGTGATAACACTTGGAGTTTCCTTAGAATCTGCCATGTTATATAGCTTGCTTACTTATCTCAAATTCCCGGTGGGATGAAAAATTAAAGAAAGTATTGTTCATATAGTTACTATTAAATTTTTATTCCTACGTCTAGCACAGACCCTATACATAAAGTTTTCAGTAAAATTTTAGTAAGTATTTGAAAAAAATGAATGTAAAACAACCTAAGGACAGGTAACACAACTAAATAGCAAATTAAAAATAAACAGAGGGACACCTGGATGGCTCAGTCAGCTAAGCCTCTGATTCTTGATTTTGGCTCACGTCATGATCTCATGGTTCATGAGTTCAAGCCCCATATCAGGCTTTGCGCTCACAGTGTAGAGCCTGCTTGGAATTCTGTCTTTATTTCTCTTTCTCTGCTCCTCCACTGCTTGTGTTATTTCTCTCTCTCTAAATAAGTTAATTAACTTTAAAGTAAATAAAAATAAGCAATAAATTTACCAAAGAAAAAACCAAAAAGGTAATAAAGATTCAGAAGTTAAAGTTGTACATTAACAGTACTGTGATAGACAACAGGCCCAGATGGCTGATCTCCCAGGTAAATGGCCTTTTTCCTATACCAGCCTGACACTTTAATCCTTTTCTTTTCATCTTGCATGAAAAACATGTCAGAGATGCCAATGTCTTTTAAAGGAAGTTAGTATCTCTTCATTTGTCAGCATTCTGCATACTTTGTTCCTCAAGCACTTAGCTTTACAAAATTTTAATAAACATGTCATATAAAACTGTTCTCTGGTCAAATAAGTTTGGGATGTACTAGGTTAAATTAAGCAATTTTCTTTAGTGCAGGCACATTCATAATTTCTATTATGCTAACCTACTTTGTAAATCTCCAAAAATCTTTTGAGAGCCATCTTGCAATATTAATTGTCAATATATTGAAACAGCTTGAGAAATATTAGTTTAAAAGTATTAGTAGATTTTTTATGCCAAGAAAGTTGAGGGGGAAAAAAGAGGGGTGTTGCAGAGAGATTTCTTCCATCCCACAGGAAACGAATTCATCAGAGTTATGTTCTGAACTATATAAACTTTGTGGGATTAAAAAAAAAGCCTACATATATAAATTTATACATTATCAAGGCTATTTAAAAGTGTGCATTAAGTGCATACAGTATACAATATGATACATATAAGATATTCATCTTTCTATAACTACACTCTTGTGGGACATACAGTTCATTGTGGTGTATAGATGTTCTGAATTGTAAAGACTATAAATATATAACAGTTCAGAGAAAGATGAGGAACAATATGTCAGGTGAAATAGACAAGGAAAACATAAAGATGTAATTGGCCCTGAGGGAAAATAGTATGACACCTTTTGGGAGTCTTGGAACTTAGGGTTCAATTTATATTGAACACAGTGGAAGGCACCATTCATTTCCAAAATTAGGCTTTGAGTGTCACTGGGTAGCTTTAGTGGGTACCTCTACCCTGTGTGCAACATTTATACTTAAAATCCTCCCAGGAGAAAAGGTACTGACACCTGATGACTGGGATTTGAAGGCATGAAACCCTAACTGACTGTCTAGAGTGGAACTGGCTGAATGAGTCTTGCTTTCCTCAGGCTTGAATTCCTCAGAAAGAAATTCCTCTCAGTAAGGGAAGCTTGGCCATTGAGCAATGCTTCAGTGTGCCAAGGTCTAAGTGATCAGAGGAAAGTGTCTTTTCAGGCCCCTTGTGCTATTAATTGTGTAACTTTTCTGAGCGGCCATTCTGGCACTGAAGGAAAACTTAGAGGCTGATAATTTGAAGGTTCATACCATAAGAACCATTTCAGGTTTCTGTTATACGTGGAAACATGGAAGTCTTTAGTGTAGTATCTGTAACTGGACTTATTTTAGAGGGCCTAGTGGACTCTGTGTGTGCGTGTGTGTGTGTGTGTGTGTGTGTGTGTGCTCATGTGTGTGCATGTACATGCACACATGTTTATAATTCATTACTCTTTCCACTGAGGAAATGTTCCTCTTCCTTTCATCGTGGTTCTGAGGGGGCCTGTCAATCACATAGTCTCACCCTCTCCTAACCACAAAGTTTGGCCTAGTTCATCAGGATAGCTTATCTAGTCAATGACTTTGATACTCCAAGGGGTAGACTTGTAATCCTAGCAGGACATATCTGAGTCCTTCGTGAGATTAGATAAATATTGGGAAACAGAGAGGCTCTCTTTCTATCAGTTCATAAACTATGGAGATAATGGCCTGAGGCTGACAGCTATTCTTTGCTATCATGTGGAAAAGCTTAAATAAGAATAAATTTGTCTTGTAGAGGGAGGCAGAGCCCAGAGACAGAGAAACTGAGTCAGATAGCTTGGTTAGAGACCCTGGATTGAAGTGTACTCAAAGTCTACCTCATGCTTTCACTTCCCAGGTGTATGAATCAATGTTTATTTACTTATTTGCTTATTTAAGGGATCTTGAATTTTCTTTTGGTTCCTTTTAGAAAGAGGCTTTTACTAATGGATAGACATTTTTACAAGAAGGAGGCAGGAAATGGATGAGGTCACTGGCAGAAGTTTTCACCAGGATCTTGAGGAGCATGGCTTTAGGGATTCAGGAAGAGATATTTGATGTTTAGGTGAGCCACAGACTTGAAGAATTGCTTAGGGCTTCCAGCATAGTTAGCAGTGATGTTTTATGTCCAGCTTCACCATTAGGAAGAACAGCTATCAGTCACTGGTGATGTCACATGGGCCATGCTCAACTAATGAAAGAAAGGGGTTTGGAAATGAAGTTTGACCTCTAGGAACCTGACCTGAAGTAATGCTTCCTTGGAGTCTGAAGGGTAAGTCCAGAAACAAATATTTGATAATTCATCACAAACAAACGTTAGAAATTCCTAAAAAAATGGAAGTCCTTACAAATACTGGAATTTCTGTAATCAAGATTGGTGGAGGCTTGTAGCAATTATGATTTAAGATACAGTTTTAAGTATAACTTCAGACTACTTATATAGAGAAAGAAATTAGGAGAGGTCATTCTAAAGAGAAGGAAATACTGACAGTGAAATGTTGACATATTCATAAGACTATGAGAACATCAGACTGACAAGACAAGGTGAAAATTTTGGAGGAGTTTGTGAGAAATAAGGCTGGCTAATTATAAGAAGGATGTGTTATGGTGCAGCTTGTCAGAGAAGTTTAATTCACATTTAGTATTAAATAGGGGATAAGAGAAGGGCTCTTATATCACCAAGTGGTATAAATTCAGCAACACCGGTTTAACTTGCTTGCAATATAAATACAATCACACTTTTTCTGTTCTAGTTAGTTGTTTGAGTTTTCAAGCTTCATTCTAGAAGTTCCTTTATTTCCTTTTTTAAGATGTCCTGCTGCACTCCCACCCCAACCCCACACTGAATTGTCGAAGAATTAAAGGGCTTACTCAGTGCAAAGGAGATTAGTTCTGCTTCAAACACCACACAGGGAGAGATGACTGTAAGGTCAGACTGGCCCACATCCACCATTGGTTGGGTCACAGGCATCTCACACAGTTGGATGATGCTCCTGTCCTTCAGAAATGCCCTTGCTGGTCCAGATACCTGCACAGGATGGACTGGTGACCAGTTTTCAGCTTCAAGGGTATAGAACTTAGGTAAATATTTATGTTCCCAGATGTTATTTCCAAAAACAGGACACCATATACTGCAAGGGCTGGGTCTCAACTCATGCTGCCTCACAAGGATGTTAGAGCAGAGGAATGTTCTTTGAGGGTAAACTCAAAATTCCACAAGCTCTGCCTCCCAGCACTGATCATGGAGTACATTTTTGCTGCCCTGCTGCAAATTGGCTACAACTTGAACAATACCAAGCGTTCTTGGGATTGTGAACAAACTGCAAGTTTTATACAATGCTGGTAGGAGTACAAATTGCTACACTCATCTTGAAAAACAATTTCACATTTGGCAAAGTTCAAGCTGTGACTATGCTTGTGCTCCATAATTCTGCTTCCTAAATATAAGCTCAAGGTGAGCATGTTCATGGCAGTATTGATGAAAGAAGGGGACATCAAAATGTTCAACAATGAAGAATGACTACATAAATTATGATATGGTTTTACAATGGATTAGAGTTCAGTGACAATAAACAAGAATTACACGTCAATATGGATAAATCTCACAATGTTGAGCAACAACAAAAGAAGCAATTTGTAACAGAACACATGCAATTTGAGGCCGTATATCATATATCATTTCAAAAAATATGAAAAACTAAGCAATATATAGTTAAAAACTATGTACATGTGTGATAAATCAATAAAGTAACACAAGGATTGATGAAGACAAACTTCAGGATCCAGATTAGTTCCGGAGAGGATGGAGAGAGCTATGCTCAGGGTTAGGCATATGGGGGCTCCAAAGATATTAACTTCATATAATACAACACAGTGTTTTATTCTTTAAACCCTGCAGATACACTATATGTTTTGCACACACCTATCTACATAAAAACACATATAGGATTTCACAATTAAACAATTCTTGATCATTTAAGTGAGCTCTGTAGCTCTCTAAGGACAAGTCCAGTCAAAAAATCTTCTTGGCTCTGTCTTGACTCCCTGGTTTGCAAAACTCTATGGAGGTGAAGAATCATTAGCATGAGAGTCTCAGGGACTTTCTGAGAGTGGAAGGGCCAAAATAGCAACTCCTCGCACTTCTCTGCAAGCAACCACAGATACTTGTGGCCAGACCATGAGATACTGGGAGAGCCTCCTTATACAAAAGCCTTCCTGTGGACAATGACCACTCACATCTTCTTCCAGAAGTTTTACCTCCAGGTCTCTCCCTTCCGGGTGACCATGGCTCAAGAGTGTCCACCTGTGTACCCATCTACTCTACATTTGTTCAACATTTGTTCACTTCTTCTTTTCTCTCTTAAGGCACATGGTAATAGAGAAGAAATGGGGTGAGAAAAAGACAAAGAGAAAAGGAAATACTTCAAAAATACTGTTCTAAATATACTCATTGTGTCCCCGTAGGTGTTCGAGAGGGATAGAGCCTCCCTTACTCAATAAGTATAGCAAATGTAAAAAAAGTTTTGTTTTGCATCAGGACTTAGCAGAATCTTTAAAACTCTAAGAGGAGGATCCAGTACACTATTTATTTTCAAATTCAAAAAAGTCCTTTTCCACATATCTTTCTTGAATAATACTATGTTCTGTGGAGAAATTATGGGAAATCCTGAGTTTGAATTATGACCAATAATGTTTTCATAATAAAAGGAAAATAAGTTATCTATTACACTTTTTCTACATGAAATATTAGTACTAAAATATTTTAATTGAATTCTCCTACTTTCTACAATGGATTCTTTGTTGATATGTGTACAGCCAATTCTCTATGGTAAATTCTGCAGTTTAGTGAATATTTTCTCGACATAATGACCTTAAAAAAAATTACCTCATGCTTTCTCCTCCAATACTGAATGAGTGTCTGCCCTGTATTAGGTACTATGTTAGTGCTGGGACACAGTAGTGAAAAGTATAGACATAATTACTGTTCTAATGGAGCTTATATGTAAGAAAAATAAATTATTAGAAATTAATCCCCTCTCTATCAACTATACCTAATAGTAAAATAAGGTATAAAATTTTAAGGCCAATTTAAGGTAATTTTTAGCCCCAAATATTTTTTCAATTTATTATAACTCTATTCAAGTAATAGCCTGAATTAGTTACTGGGTTTCATTATTTGAAAAAAATTAAAAGTAAAAAATATTGGGGCGCCTTGGTGGCTCAGTTGGTCGAGCATCTGACTTCCACTCAGGTTATGATCTAGCGGTTTGTGAGTTTAAGCCCTGCATACAGCTCTGTGCTGACAGCTCAGAGCCTGGAGCCTGCTTCAGATTCTGTGTCTCCCTTTCTCTCTCTGCCCCTCCCCTGCTCACAATCTGTCAATCTCTCTCAAAAATAAATAAACATTTAAAAAATTAAAAAAAAAAAAAGTAAAAAATACTGCTCAGGGAAGAAAAAGTCATCATATGAAAAAAACATTTATTTAGAGTTTTGGATTTAGTTAGTTCCTGCTCAAACATCCCTCTTCTGTTAATAGCAGTACATTGCATCCCAGGACAGAAACACCTTTATCCCTCTAGGCTTTTAATTATTGTATTTGTCTTTTATTACCTGAAGTTTTATGTAAATATAAGTCAAATCAATTGAGGAGTCAAATTATCAATGCCATTGAGACTATAAGATTTAACATAATTGATGAAAATAATGATGGAAAAATACTGTAATTAAATCTGAGATAGAAATAATGACCTGGCAGAATAAGTCATGATAAAAAAAATAAAAATACTTATAAGAATGATAACAACATGAATTACTCATGGATGAATTATTAAGAGAGATGCTTGAGAAATTTGGTAAGCCCTGTAATGTATCTTCAAAATACCTCTTTAAGATCATTCTGTAAAAAAAAAAAAAATGTGAAGGCAGTCATACTCTATCATATTTATTTATTTATTTATTTATTTATTATTTGGAAAATACTATACCAAAAATATATATTGCTTTACTCTCTGTTCACCAAATTAGAGCACAATTAAAATGTAATCTAAATGCTGTTTAATATAAATTATGTGTATTTTTCAGAATCTTACATTTCATCTGTCAGGAAAATACCCAGACAACTTTATCATTATATATTATACATTTTTCTCTCTGTTTTAAAAGGATTCACTTTAAAAGGCTTTTCCATTGTCAGTTACTCTCATATAAGGAAGATTTCCTACACTGGGTATTCTCCTAGTTTAAACATATACTTGAAAGTCACACTAAAGTATAGAGCCCTATTTTCTCAGTAAATGACTTCCTAATTCCACTTTTGGAAATTGCAGTTAGCTGACTTAGCCATGTGTCTGAGGTGGCTAAAATATTGAACCTTTCATTTTTAATAGGATGGTATTTAGCTCCAAGGACTATGTTCTTGACACCAAAGCAATGAATACAATAAGTCTCTGTGGTAGACAGAATAATGGCTCCCCGAAGATGTCTATGATCTAATCCCTGGAACCAGTGGATACATTATATAGCATAGGGAAATTGAGCACCGGGGAGAATAGCCTGGCTTATCCAGGTGGGCCCAATGTAATCACAAGAGTCCCTGTCAGAGGGAGGCAGGAGGGTCGAAATATTTATGGAAAATATAAGGATGGAAGCTGAGGTCAGAGAAGAGAGGTTAGGCTGTAGGAAGAAAGGGACCTGTGAGGCAAGAAATGCAGGCAACCTTCAGAGGCTTGAAAAAGCAAGGAAATAGATTCCCCCCTAGAGCGTCCAGGTGACGTGGAGTCCCATGGACCCATTTTAGACTTCTGACTCCAAAATTGTAGAATGTTTTTATTGCTTTAAGCCACTAATTTGGTGGTAATTTGCTGCAGCAAGAGGAAACCAATACAGTCTTGTTTCAATTTTTTCTGTTTTCTGCTCTGCTGAAAATGCAAAGAAAACTTAGCTTTCCCCTATTCAGGTCCCTTTTAGGAGGAGCTTGGCAAGGAACAAAGAAATGGTTTTTTCTTTTCTAACTGTTCCTTTTATGGATCAGTTCAAATGTCTTTCCTCCATGAGGTCTTACATCCATCCCCTGGCCTCTTATATCAGTGTGCTTTTATTTGCAGAGGCCATAGGACAGTTATGAAGGTGCAGTAAGTGACATTAATAGCCCTGCTGGGAAAACAGGGATAAACTAGGACTTTCCTGGGACAGATGGTCACCCTACTTATATTTCCACCACAGTGCTCATCAGTTTTCTTTGAATTACAATTAAACACTTACTTGTCTGTCCCTCCCATCTCCTTTCTCCTTCTGCCAAAGATAAGGGAAGACTTCCTCTTCATCTCTATTCTCCATAATATATTTAGCATCATCATTGCCATTAGCATCATCACTACCATCAGTATCATGATCCTTATAATCACTAAAACTCCCATCATACTTACTATGTGTCGGGCAGATTGTCCACATCTCGTGTAATAACTCAATCCTTACAACAACTGTAGAGGATGGCATTAATGTTATCCTCAGTTGATAGAGAGGTTATCGAGGCTAAGTTATATGCTCAAGATCACACAATGGAAGGTGGTAGAACCAGGATTCCATTTCAGAGAGTCTGGCTTCTTAATCACTATTGCCTTCCCAAGTAGAACTTTTCACTGACACGGTGTGTGTAGTCATTTGAAAAGTAAAGGCTGCACATGTACAGCCCTAATTGTACATGTTAATGGAAAAAGGCATTTAGGAAACAAAAAATTTCAATGTAATACTTTGTGTGGTGGGGCACCTGGGCGGTTCAGTTGGTTCAGTGCCTGTCTCTTGGTTTCAGCTCGGGTCATGATCTCACAGTTTATGGGACCAGGCACCACGTCGAGCTCTGTGCTGACAGTGCAGAGCCTGCTTAGGATTCTCTCTCTCCCTCCCCTGCTTGCGCTGTCTCTGTCTCTCTTAAAATCAATAAATAAACATTTAAAAAAATTATTTGAAGCAAAACAGCTATCCACACAAAATGCTGTCCCTGATGTTTTAAGAAGTAAATTAAAATTATTAGAATTAACTTGGGGAAATAAGAGTTACTGGGAGGATCAGATGCATCTTTATTTTATTTTCCAGTTTCGTTAAGATCTACATATGACATACAGCACTGTGTAAGTGTACAGCATAATGATTCGACTTAAATATATTGTGAATTGATTAACACAATAAGTTTAGTTAACATCCATCATTTCATGTTTCTTTAATTAAAAAGTTGTTTTCTTTGTGTGAGAAGTCTTGTGATGAGTAGAATCCACTCCCTTAACAACTGTCAAATATACCAGACAGCAGTGTTAACTATGTTCATTATGTTGCACATCATATCCCTGGTATTTATTTATAACCAGAAGTTTATACCTTTTGACCACTTATATCCAATTCCCCTTCCCCACACCACTCATGTCTAGTAACCACAAGTCTGATCTCTTTTTCAAAAAGTTTGGTTGGTTGTTTTTATTTCTCTCTTCTTTTTTTTTTTTTTTTTTTTTTTTTTAGATTCTCCATCTAAGTGAGATCATGTAGTATTTGCCTTTCTCTAACCTGTTTCACTAATCATAACCTGAAGGTTATATCACAAATGGCAGGATTTCTTTTTTATGGGTGAATAATAGGCCATCGTGTGTGTGTGTGTGTGTGTGTGTGTGTGTGTGTGTCTGCACACGTGCACCACGTTGTCTTTGTCCATTCATCCATCAGTGGTTAAGCTTGCTTCCATGTCTTGATTATTGTAAATAATACTGCTAGTAACATGGGGCACAGACATTTCTTTCACACAGTGTTTTACTTTCCTTTATATAAATTTCCAGAAATGGAATTGTGGGATCATATGGCAGTTCAATATTTAATTGTTGAGGAAACCCCATACTGCTTTCCATAGTGTTTGTAAAAATGTACAGTCCCACCAACAGTGCACAAAGGTTACCTTTCTGCAACATCCTTGCCAGCACTTATCTCTTCTTCTTGATGACAGATTTCTCATCGTGGTTTTAATTTGCCTTTCCCTTGTGATTAGTAATGTTGAACACTTTTCCATGTTCATGTGGGTCATTCATATCTTCTCTGGAAAAATGTCTCTTCAGGTCCTTTGCCCATTAATTGGGTTATTTGGGTTTTTGTTGTTGTTGTTATTGAGTTGTCTGAGTTCTTGATATATTTTGGATATCATGCCTTTATAAGTTACATGGCTTGCAAATATGTTTCCCATTATGTAGTGTGTGCTTTCATTTTGTTGATGCATTTTTTTGCTTTCCATCAACTTTTTAGTTTGTTTGTAGTCCCACTTGTTATTTTTTTTTTATTTTGTTATTTGTGTTTTAGGTGTCCTATTAAAAAAAATCATTGCTAACGCTGATGTCAAGGAGCTTACTGCCTATGATTTTTTCTAAAAGTTTTATGGTTTCAGGTCTTATATTTAAATCTTCAATCCATTTTAGTTAATTTTTGTGAGTAGTGTAAGATGGGCTGTCTAGTTTCACTCTTTTACACATGAATACTAATATTCCTAGCACCATTTATTGACAGGACTGTCTTTTCTTTATGGAGTATTCTTGGCTCCCTTTCAAATATTAGTTGTCTTTATATGAATGTGTTTATTTCTAGGCTCCCCATTCTGTTCCTCAGATCTGTATGTCTGTTTTTATGCCAGTACATATAATTTTGATTACTGTAGCTTTACAATATAGCTTGAAATCAGGAAGTGTGATGCCTCCTCCTTGTTCTTACCAGGATTGCTTTGGCTATTTGGGGTCCTTGGGATTCCAGAAAAATTTTAGGGTTGCTCTTTCTACGTCTGTAACAAATGCCATTGGAATCTTAAGACAGATTGATTTAAATCTATAGATGGCTTTGGGCAATATGGACATTTTAACAATATTAACTCTTTTGATCCATGAACAAAGGATCCTTTCCATTTATTTGTGTCTTCTTTGATTTCTTTCATCAATGCCTTGTAGTTTTCAATATAGTGAACTTTTATCCCTGCAGTTAAATTTATTCCTAGGCATTTTATTGTTTCTTATGCTAACATAAATGGGATGATTATTTAATTTTCAAATAATTTGTTAGTATATAAAAATGCTTGTTTTGCTTGTTAATTTGTATCCTAAAACTTTATAGAACTTGTTGATTAAATCTAACAGCTTTTTGGTGCTGTCTTATAGGATTTCCTATATATAAAATCATGTCATGTGCAAATAAAGACAATTTTACTTCTACCTTTCCATTTCTGATGCCTCTTATTTATTTTTCCTAGGATTTTCAGTACTGTGTTACATGGGTGTGGAGAGTGGGTATTCTTGCCTTATTCCTAATCTTAGAGAAAAGCTTTCAGCCTTTCACCATTATGTTAGCTGTGGGCTTGTCATGTATGGTTTTTATTATATTGAGGCACATTTCTTTTACACCTAATTTGTTAAAAGTTTTTATCATGAATGGATGTTGAATTTTACCATAAGCCTTTTCTGCATCTGAAATGATCACATGATTCTTTTATTCTATTAATGGGATGTACCACATTGACTGATGTGTGTATTTTGAACAATCCTTACATCCCAAGGATAAATTTCACCTGATCATGGTGAATAATTCTTTAAATGTACTACTGAATAAGATTTGCTAGTATTTCACTGATAATTTTTATATCTGTATTCATCAGGGATACTGGACTATAGTGTATGTTTTTCTTCCTAGTGGTGTCATTTTCTGGCGTTAGTATCAGGATAGGGCTAGCATCATAAAATGCATTTGAGAATATTCCCTTCTCTTTGATTTTCTGGAAGACTTTGAGAAGGATTATTGTTGATTCTTCCTTAAATGTTTGGTGAAATTCACTAAGGAAGCCATCTGCTCCTTGGTTCTTCTTAGTTGGCAGATTTTTTTATTGCTGATTCAATATCCTTACTAGTAATTGGTCTGTAGAGATTTTCTATTTCTTTCTGGTTCAGTCTTGGTACATGGTATGCTTCTAGGAATTTTTCCATTTTTTTCTAGGTTGTCCAGTTTGTTGACATATCGTTGTTCATCAAAGCCTCTTATGACTCTTTGTATTCTTATGATATCATTAGAGTGTCCTCATCATCTTTTATATTTTGTTGATTTGAGCCTTTTCTCTTTTCTCTTTGGTTAGTTTAGCTAAAGTTTGCCAATTTTATCTTTTTAAAAGAAATAACTCCAAGTGTTAATATTTTCTTCCTTTCTATTATATTTATTTTTCTTACAATCTTTATTTCCTTCATTCTGCTAACTTTTATGCTCCATTTGTTCTACTTTTACTAGTTCCTTGAGGCATAGATTTAAGGGTGTCAATTTGAAATCTTTCTTATTTCTTAATGTAGCCATTTATTGCTATGAACTTCCCTCTTAGAATTATATTCACTGCATTCCATAAGTTTTGGTATGATGTTTTTCTATTTTCATTGTTATCAATAAGGTTTCTTATTTTCCCTTTAATCTCTTCTTTTATCAATTGGTCATTTAGGAGAGTGTTGTTTAATTCCCGTGTGTTCTTGAGTTTTTCTGTTTTCCTCCTGTTATTGATTTCTAGTTTCATACCATTAGAGCAAGAGAAGATACTTGGTATAATTTTTGTCTTCTTGAATTTACTAAGACTTGTTGTGTGACCTAAAAAATGGTCTGTCATAGAAAACATTTCTTCTGCTCTTCAAAAGAATGCTTTCTCCTATTCCCAGGTAGAATGTTCTGTATATGTCTGGAAGGTCCGTTTGGCCTACAGTGTTGTTAATATTCACTGTTTTCTTGTTGATTCTCTGGATGATCTACCCATTGTTAAGAATCGGGTTTTAATGTTTCCAACTGTCATATTGTTGTTTATTTTTCCTTTATACCTCTGTTAGTTTTTGCTTTATATCCATGGGTACTTCAATGTTGGGCACATAAATATTATAATTGTTATATCTTCTAGAAGTTTTGACTCCTTTATCATTATATAATGACCTTCTTTATTTATTTTTACCATTTTTAGTTTAAAGTCTATTTTGTGTGATATAAATATAGCCACTTCTCTTTTGGTTTACCATTTGCTTGAAATGTCTTTTTCTATCCTTCACTCTAAGTCCCTGTGTCTTTTAAAGCTAAAGTGGTCTCTTGTAGACAGCATATCATTGGATCTTTGTCTTAGATCAGACATTCTGTGTCTTTTGATTAGAGAATTTTATCTATTCAGGTATTAAGTAAATGTTGATGGTTAAGGACTTGCTGTTGCCATTTTATTAATAGTTTTCCAGCTTTTCTAGATCTGTTGTAGAGTTGTTTTTTTTTCTTATTTCTTGTCCTGCCTTTTTTTGTGTGTGTTTTCATGTCTCTTGGGTTTCAATATGCTTTAACTACTTTATCATATTCTTTTGTGTATTTATTATAGGTTTTTGCCTTGTGGTTTTCATGAGCCTTATATAAAATACCTTAAAATTATAATACTCTATTTTAAACGGATAATTTAATTTGGTAGAATTCTTAAAGTTTACACTTTACTTCTCCTCCCCCTTATATTTTAATTTATTGATATTACTGCATTCATATTTGATATTGTGAATCTAATAACAGATTATTGTAGCTGTGATTATTTTTCCATTTGTTTTTAAACTTTTAAAAAACAGTTGTAAGTAAACTATGCACCACCAATTACCATATTGCAGAATCGAACTCTATATACTTATTAATGCCAATGAATTTACACTCCCTTCTTATATTTTTATGATGTGAATTAGTATGGTTTTACTTCCACTCAAAGAACTCCCTTTAGCATTTCTTGTAAGGCAAGAATGGTGATGAATTCCTTTAGCTTTTGTTTATTCTGGCGAGTCTTTATCTCTCCATTTCTGAAGAACAGCTTTGCCAGGGATAGAATTCTTGGCTGACAGTTTCTTTCCCTTCAATATTTTAAATATACAATCTCATTCTCTCCTGACCTAATAGTTTCTGTTGAGAAAGCTATCAGTACATTTATGGGAGTTCCCTTATATGTAACTTTTCTCTTCTTGCTTTTTTCAAAATTCTTTGTCTTTGACTTTTGACAATTGAGTTACACTGTGTCTTGGTGTAGCCATATTAAGGTTCAATCTATTAGGGGTTCTTAGGGCCTCATGAATCTGGATGTCCATTTCTTTCCCAGATTCTTTCCCAGGTTACTTTAAATATACTTTCTGTCTCTTTCTCTTGATCTTTTTTCTGGAATTCCCATAATGCAGATATTGTTTCTTTTGACTGTGTATTGTAAGTCTTGTAGGCTCTCTTTGCTTTGTTTCATTCTGTTTCCTCTTTGCCCTTCTAACTGGAGATTTTCAAATGTTCTGCTTTTGAGGTCACTGATTCTTTCTTCTTCACAATCAAGTCTCCTTTTGAAGTTCTCTATTCTGTTCTTCAGTTAAGTCATTGTATTTTTTTAGCTCTAGGATTTCTGTTTGCCTTCTTTTATCTCTTTTGATAGTTTCTATTTTGTTGAACTTGTCATACACAATTTTCCTAATTTCATTTAGTTGTCTCTGTTCTTATGGTTCACTAAACTTCTTTAAGATTATTTTGTATTCCTTATCCAACAGTTCATAGATCTCTACTACTTTAGGGTTGGAGCAATTAAAGTTTTATTAGTTTCTTTTGCGTTTTCATGTTTAAGTGATTTTTCATGATCCTTGATTCCTTCTGTTGGTATCAGTGCATTTGAGTAAGACATCTCCTCTTCCAGACTGTAAAGATTCACTATGGCAGAAACAGTTCTTTACCAGTCAGCTCAGTTTGGGCTTCTGGATGTGTCCACTTATAATATGCTTAGTGAGATGGAGCTTGCTTTATCAGGGTCTATTTATGAGTGAGGCCACTGCCCAAGCTCTGAGGAGAAGTGGGGATGGTATTGCTGGCTGAGAATAGTTGGATAAAAGTCCTGGCTTTGTTTGCTGCCCAAGCAGAGGCTGTAGGGTGGGGTCTACAATTTCCTGGGTTCTGTAGTTGAGCCTACTAGATGGTCAGGATTAGGAACTATACTGCATAATAAGTAGGAATATGAATTAGCTTTCCTGCCCTGGTGGGGCAGCCGAAAAGACCCCAGGGTCTGAATGGTTCATTGTTTGGGAACCTGAATCAGGTAAGACTATCACTAAATTCCTTGGTATTGGGGCCATCAGTTTTGTTCTGCACATGGGGAAAAAGCCCCAGTCTATGCTTTTTGTTCCAGTACCAGTGTAAGCATGGATGTTGGATGAACTATGCAGCTTCTGTGTGCAATATTGACATTCAGTGGTTAAGTGGGATGAGGCTGTATTTGGTTATGGGTGGGGCTACAAGTTAATTTTCCTGCCTGGGCAAGGTGGGAAAACTGGCTCGAAGGCCAGAAGGGCACTTTGTGGTCTTGACTCAAGTTGACCCACACCCTAAATTCTCTGGTTGAACAGGGCCAATGCATCTGTTCTGTGGATAATTGGGTCCGCCTGTTGGACTCTGCTCAATGATTGCTGGCCTATACAACCTTCCAGATGTTTTTGGCCAGGCATTCTGGTAAAACAGGTTCAGGAGCTACACTTAGCACAGGGCTGGGCTATGACTCAGTGCTAGGGCCAGAAAGGTCTTTATTTGAAGACCCAAATCAGGCAGACCTCTCCCTGATCAGGTTGCACCATTGTCTTGGCTCTGCAGATTAGTACAGCTGATGGTTGGGACTGCAACTTGGGTCTTGCAAGTATAAACTCAGTCATTCAAGATCTAAATGCTGGTTCTTGCAAGCTCCTCCCTCCCTTCTCCATCCCAACCAGATTCCCAGTGGTCAAACCCCAAAGATCCCACCACAGTCTCTGTGGGATGAGACTGGAGCGGGAGTTCTCAATGAATGACCCCCAAGGCTGGGGGAGCTGGATGTCTACCCTGGGTTCTCTTTCGCCACTGGAAGGATGATAGGCTGAGGGGTGACCTCTGTGCATGGTCTCTATTGGTCTCTGTTGGTCTCTATTGGTCTCTGTTGTAGAGTGGGTGCTTTAGTCTCAGCCCTGTGTTCTAGGATTCTCTCAACGTTGTCTTGTACATGAATAGATACTAGTCCTTCTTGTGAGGAGGAGCAAAGAGAGGAATGACCTATGTTGTCATTTTGGTGACATCACTTCTGTATTTTTAAGTTGGTTTTTGATTAGAGATTAACCACAGTATCTGTAAGTGGAACTGGCAGCCATATTTTCCTTAACAGGTAAAATGCTTTCCAATTGCCCTTAACAATAACTAAACAAAATGCCTTTTTGCCAAAGCTTCAGGAAAAAGGATAGCATTTATTTAGAAAATATGGAACATTTATATGGCTTATTATATAAACTCTTGCCACATTTGAAAAAATCATGTTGAGAAAGAGTCCTGGGCTGAGACTACCAGCCAAGCGTGTGAAGTCTTCTGCTTAGTAAACAGAATAACCATGATATTGATTATCCACATACTTATTCAAAAAAAAAGGACCAGTAATAACAACAACAACAACAGAGGCCTAAAAGATGAAGTTCGATTCTGAGAAATTACATTGCAGAACTGATAGCTCTTCTCTATGGAAAAGTATTGCTTCCAAAGTGAACTCTGGTGTGTTTAAGTAAAGGTGAGCTCATCTTATTGATTTAGTGATATAAAGGGTAGAAACACTTGGAATTACCAGAATGCAGATGAGCATGGTGATTTGATTTTTTAAAGATGTAGTCTTTTTTTTTTAATTTTGTAAATGTTTATTTATTCTTTGAGAGAGAGAGAGAGAGTATGAGCAAGGGAGGGGCAGAGAGAGAGGGAGACACAGAATCTGAAGCAGGCTCCAGGCTCTAAGCTGTCAGCACAGAGCCCAACATGGCACTCAAACTCACAGACCATGAGATCATGACCTGAGCCGAAGTCGGAAGCTCAACCAACTGAGCCACCCAGGCGCCCCTTAAAAATGTATTCTTGGGGATCCTGGGAAGATGGTGGCATAGGAGGACACTGGGCTCACCTCTCGTCCTGCTGATCACTTAGATTCCATCTACACCTGCCTAAATAACCCAGAAAACCGCCAGAAGACTAGCAGAATGGAGTCTCCGGAGCCAAGTGCAGATGAGAGGTCCATGGAAGAGGGTAGGGAGGGTAGGAAGGGCAGAGAGGCGGTGCGCGCTCCACAGACTGGTGGGAGGGAGCCGGGCAGAGGGGCGGCTGGCCGGGCAAGCAAAGCCCCTGAGTCTGGCTGGCAAAAGCGGGAGGGGCCTTACGGAGTGTGTTCTGACAGCAAGCGGGACTTGACATCTGGAAGGTTATAAGCTAACAGCTCTGCTCGGAGAGCAGAAGGCTGGAGGACAACGGGAGGGAGGGGAGGGAGAGTTGTTGAGCCCCGGACAACAGAGCTCAGCTTGGTGGGAAACAAAGGCACTGGCCAGCGCCATCTCCTTCGCCCATCCCCCAGCCAAAATCCCAAAGGGAACCAGTTCCTGCCAGGGAACTTGCTTGCACCACACAAACACCCAAAGCTGTGCTTCTGTGGATCCATCCCTCCAGCGGGTCTGACTCCCTCCTGGTGCTGCAGGGCCCCTCCTGAAGCAGATCACCAAAGGAGAAGTGAGCTGAGCCTGCCCCTCCCACCCCCAAGCACCTTGCGGATCCACCCCAGCTAATACGCCAGATCCCCAGCACCACAAGCCTGGCAGTGTGCAAGTAGCCCAGATGGGCCACGCCACCCCACAGTGAATCCCTAGGAGATGGGGAAGAGAAGGAAGGAATCCCTAGGAGATGGGGAAGAGGGGAAGAGAAGGCACACACCAGTCTGACTGTGGCCCCAGCAGTGGGCTGGGGGCAGACATCAGGTCTGACTGCGGCCCTGCCCACCAAAGCAAGTTATTCAAGACAGCACAGGGGAAGGGCCCCACAGTCCCGCACCACTCCAGGGACTATCCAAAATGAGGAAACGGAAGAATTCCCCTCAGAAAAAACGTCCAGGAAATAACAACAGCTAACAAACTGATCAAAAATGATTTAAACAATATAACAGAAAGTGAATTTAGAATAATAGTCATAAAATTAATCGCTGGGCTTGAAAACAGTATAAAGGACACCAGAGAATGTCTTGCTACAGAGATCAAGGGACTAAGGAACAGACAGGAGGAGCTAAAAAATGCTATCAACAAGTTGCAAAATAAAATGGAGACAACTATGGCTCAGATTGAAGAGGCAGAGGGGAGACTAGGTGAACTAGAAGGTAAAGTTATGGAAAAAGAAGAAGCTGAGAAAAATAAAAAAAATTCAGGAGTATGAGGGGAAAATTAGAGAACTAAGTGATACACTAAAAAGAAATAATATACGCATAATTGGTATTCCAGAGGAGGAAGAGAGAGGGAAAGGTGCTGAAGGTGTACTTGAAGAAATTATAGCTGAGAACTTCCCGGATCTGGGGAAGGAAAAAGGCATTGAAATCCAAGAGGCACAGAGAACTCCCTTCAGACGTCACTTGATTCGATCTTCTGCACAACATATCATAGTGAAACTGGCAAAATACAAGGATAAAGAGAAAATTCTGAAAGCAGCTAGAGATAAATGTGCTCTAACATATAAAGGGAGACCGATAAGACTCGTGACTGATCTCTCTTTTGAAACTTGGCAGGCCAGAAAGGAATGGCAGGACATCTTCAATGTGATGAACAGAAAAAATATGCAGCCGAGAATCCTTTATCCAGCAAGTCTGTCATTTAGAATAGAAGGAAAGATAAAGGTCTTCCCAAACAAACAAAAACTGAAGGAATTCGTCACCACTAAACCAGCCCTACAAGAGATCCAAGGGGGATCCTGTGAGACAAAGTACCAGAGACATCACTACAAGCATGAAACCTACAGACATCACAATGACTCTAAACCCATATCTTTCTATAATAACACTGAATGTAAATGGACTAAATGCGCCAACCAAAAGACACAGGGTATCAGAATGGATAAAAAAACAAGACCCATCTATTTGCTGTCTACAAGAGACTCATTTTAGACCTGAGGACACCTTCAGATTGAGAGTGAGGGGATGGAGAACTATTTATCATGCTACTGGGAGTCAAAAGAAAGCTGGAGTAGCCATACTTATACCAGAGAAACTAGACTTTAAATTAAAGGCTGTAACAAGAGATGAAGAAGGGCATTTATATAATAATCACAGGGTCTATCCATCAGGAAGAGCTAACAATTATAAATGTCTATGCGCCGAATATGGGAGCCCCCAAATATATAAAAAAATTACTCACAAACATAAGCAACCTTATTGATAAGAATGTGGTGATTGCAGGGGACTTTAACACCCCACTTACAGAAATGGATAGGTCATCTAGACACACGGTCAATAAAGAAACAAGGGCCCTGAATGATGCAATGGATCAGATGGACTTGACAGATATATTTAGAACTCTGCATCCCAAAGCAACAGAATATACTTTCTTCTCGAGTGCACATGGAACATTCTCCAAGATAGATCACATACTGGGTCACAAAACAGCCCTTCATAAGTATACAAGAATTGAAATCATACCATGCATACAGACCACAATGCTATGAAGCTTGAAATCAACCACAGGAAAAAGCCTGGAAAACCTCCAAAAGCATGGAGGTTAAAGAACACCCTACTAAAGAATGAATGGGTCAACCAGGAAATTAGAGAAGAAATTAAAAAATAAATGGAAACAAATGAAAATGAAATTACAACAATCCCAACGCTTTGGGATGCAGCGAAGGCAGTCCTGAGAGGAAAATACATTGCAATCCAGGCCTATCTCAAGAAACAAGAAAAATCCCAAATAAAAAATCTAACAGCACACCAAAAGGAAATAGAAGCAGAACAGCAAAGACAGCCTAAATCCAACAGAAGAAGAGACATAATAAAGATCAGAGCAGAAATAAACAATATAGAATCTAAAAAAACTGTAGAGAAGATCAATGAAACCAGGAGTTGGTTTTTTGAAAAAATAAACAAAATTGATAAACGTCCAGCCAGGCTTCTCAAAAAGAAAAGGGAGATGACCCAAATAGTTAAAATCATGAATGAAAATGGAATTATTACAACCAATCCCTCAGAGATACAAGCAATTATCAGGGAATACTATGAAAAATTATATGCCAACAAATTGGACAACCTGGAAGAAATGGACAAATTCCTAAACACCCAACACGCTTCCCAAACTCAATCAGGAGGAAATAGAGAGCTTGAACAGACCCATAACCAGCGAAGAAATTGAATCCGTTATCAAAAATCTCCCAACAAATAAGACTTGTCCAGGACCAGGTGGCTTCCCAGGGGAGTTCTACCAGACGTTTAAAGCAGAGATAATATGTATCCTTCTCAAGCTATTCCAAGAAATAGAAAGGGAAGGAAAACTTCCAGACTCATTCTATGAAGCCAGCGTTACTTTGATTCCTAAACCAGAGACCCAGTAAAAAAAGAGAACTACAGGCCAATATCCCTGATGAATATGGATGCAAAAATTCTCAATAAGATACTAGCAAATCGAATTCAACAGCATATAAAAAGAATTATTCACCATGATCAAGTGGGATTCATTCCTGGGATGCAGGGCTGGTTCAACATTCGCAAATCAATCAACGTGATACATCACATTGATAAAAGAAAAGATAAGAACCATATGATCCTGTCGATTGATGCAGAAAAGGCCTTTGAAAAAATTCAGCAATCTTAATAAAAGCCCTAGAGAAAGTCGGGATAGAAGGAACATACTTAAAGATCATAAAAGTCATTTATGAAAAGCCCACAGCTAACATCATCCTCAATGGGGAAAAACTGAGAGCTTTTTCCTGAGATCAGGAACACGACAGGGATGCCCACTCTCACCACTGTTGTTTAACAGAGTGTTGGAAGTGCTAGCATCGGCAATCAGACAACAAAAGGAAATCAAAGGCATCAAAATTGGCAAAGATGAAGTTAAGCTTTCACTTTTTGCAGATGACATGATATTATACATGGAAAATCCAGTAGACTCCACCAGAAGTCTGCTAGAACTGATACATGAATTTAGCAAAGTTGCAGGATACAAAATCAATGTACAGAAATCAGTTGCATTCTTATACACTAACAATGAAGCAACAGAAAGACAAAGAAACGGATCACGTTCACAATTGAACCAAGAAGCATAAAATACCTAGGAATAAATCTGACCAAAGATGTAAAAGATCTGTATGCTGAAAACTATAGAAAGCTTATGAAGGAAATTGAAGAAGATATAAAGAAATGGAAAAACATTCCCTGCTCATGGATTGGAAGAATAAATATTGTCAAAATGTCAATACTACCCAAAGCTATCTACACATTCAATGCAATCCCAGTCAAAATGGCACCAGCATTCTTCTCGAAACTAGAATAAGCAATCCTAAAATTCATATGGAACCACAAAAGGCCCCGAATAGCCAAACTAATTTTGAAGAAGAAGACCAAAGCAGGAGGCATCACAATCCCAGACTTTAGCCTCTACTACAAAGCTCTAATCATCAAGACAGCATGGTATCGGCACAAAAACAGACACATAGACCAATGGAATAGAATAGAAACCCCAGAACTAGACCCACAAACGTATGGACAACTCATCTTTGACAAAGCAGGAAAAAAGATCCAATGGAAAAAAAGACAGTCTCTTTAACAAATGGTGCTGGGAGAACTGGACAGCAACATGCAGAAGATTGAAACTAGACCACTTTCTTACACCATTCACAAAAATAAACTCAAAATGGATAAAGGATCTGAATGTGAGACAGGAAACCATCAAAACCTTAGAGGAGAAAGCAGGAAAAGACCTCTCTGACCTCAGCCGTAGCAATCTCTTACTTGACACATCCCCAAAGGCAAGGGAATTAAAAAGGCAAGGGAAGATAAAAAGCTACTGCACAGCAAAGGAAACAACCAACAAAACTAAAAGGCAACCAACGGAATGGGAAAAGATATTTGCAAATGACATATCGGACAAAGGGCTAGTATCCAAAATCTATAAAGAGCTCACCAAACTCCATACCCGACAAACAAATAACCCAGTGAAGAAATGGGCAGTAAACATGAATAGACACTTCTCTGAAGAAGACATCCAGATGGCCAACAGGCATATGAAAAGATGCTCAACGTCACTCCTCATCAGGGAAATACAAATCAAAACTACACTCAGATGTCACCTCACGCCAGTCAGAGTGGCCAAAATGAACAAATCAGGAGACTATAGATGCTGGAGACGATGTGGAGAAATGGGAACCCTGTTGCACTCTTGGTGGGAATGCAAACTGGTGCAACCGCTCTGGAAAACAGTGTTGAGGTTCCTCAAAAAATTAAAAATAGACCTACCCTATGACCCAGCAATAGCACTGCTAGGAATTTACCCAAGGGATACAGGAGTACTGATGCATAGGAGCACTTGTACCCCAATGTTTATAGCAGCACTTTCAACAATAGCCAAATTATGCAAAGAGCCTAAATGTCCATCAACTGATGAATGGATAAAGAAATTGTGGTTTATATGCACAATGGATTACTACGTGGCAATGAGAAAGAATGAAATATGGCCTTTTGTAGCAACATGGATAGAACTGGAGAGTGTTGTGCTAAGTGAAATAAGCCATACAGAGAAAGACAGATACCATATGTTTTCACTCTTATGTGGATCCTGAGAAACTTAACAGAAACCCATGGGGGAGGGGAAGGAAAAAAAAAGAGGTTAGAGTGGAAGAGAGCCAAAGCATAAGAGACTTAAAAACTGAGAACAAACTGAGGGTTGATGGGGGGGTGGGAGGGAAGGGTGGGTGGGTGATGGGTATTGAGGAGGACACCTTTTGGGATGAGCACTGGGTGTTGTATGGAAACTAATTTGACAATAAACTTCATATATTAAAAAAATATTCTTAAGTAAATAAATAAATTTATTCTTTCAAACATTATATTGCTTGATATAAAAATGCGGATATAAATTTACTTTAATATTAATGTCTTTATTAGATTACATAATCATTTAATCAAATTATAATTAAGTTGATATAAAACTTTTTTTTCTTCATAACTACCAGAGCAACTTAAATAAGCTTTAATCATGTAAGCTCTTACAAACTTAAAAAAAAATACACACACACACACATTCCTAAAATGTCTAGTGTCTTGATAATTTCAACTAATTGCAAATGAAATTCTTCACATATTCCACTATAATTAACTTTTTTTGTGCATATTGTGCCAAATAGAACATTGTGATACTTCTCATGGAGTGATATATATATGTGTATTTTTAAAAGGAGTATAACTAAACAATGAACATATATATAAGAATCTTTCTCAGATTAATACTATTAAACGAATGAGCTCAAATCCCGAGGGAAGTTTGAGAGTCTAGAAAACTTCAATTATATAGATAAACAGATGTGATCTTATTGAAACTTTAAGAACAGATGTGATTTTATTGCTGTCTTCTGTCTTTATCAGAGAGCAAAATCTACATCTAAGGCCTTGGAATATTTGATATGCCATCATGATTTAAGTCCTGCAGAATATGAAATTCCTGTCCTCCTCCACAGCTCCAGGGAGCTACTCTTTCCGAAAAAAGTTCACAAGCTTTTTTAATGCATGACTATGCTAAGCCCAGTCCTGTGGGAGGTGTGGAGGAAGAAAGGAATTTGGCTAAGGGAATTGAAACATATTAAAAAACAAAACACAATACAATAACAACATTAAAAAAAAAGCAACAACAGCTAATCTTGTGATTTGGCTAAAGAACACTGAAGAGATGGGTTTGTAAACCAGGGCTTAGTAATTTTCTGGTACCCTGATGGGTCTATATCCACTCCATGTATTGGAACTAAAAATAAAGACAGAGCTAATTTAAAAATTCAGTTTGAGAGTATGGATTTTAAAATGTGTATTACTCTTTTTTATTACAGCTGACATATTTGAAGTGAGAATGAGATAGTCCCCCTTACGCCCACAGTAAAAGGCTATATTACATCAAACTGTAGCATTTCAGAACTGGAATAGTCTTCACATCTTAGCTTTTCATCTATGGTATCTGCTTCTCTAGAAATTTGGGAACTGTTCCATGGAATGCAAGTTGAGTTGTGGAAGAAAAAAAGTGTTTTACTTTTCAAGTAGAAATATAATCCTAGATGCTTGAATATTTTATATATTCCAGTAGCCACATTAACGATGTAAGAAGAAAGAAGGTGGCATTTTAATGATACATTTAATTTAACCCACTATATCCACAATATCAGTGTAACATGTACATTCTTTTTTCTTCACATCTTTGAATTCCTGTGTGCATGTTGCCCTGGCTGCCCATCTCAGTTTGGACTAGCTGTATTTCAAATGCTCTATAGTCACATATGGGTTGTAGTTGCTGTGTTAGCACCGCTCTGTTTGTGAAACAGTGGATAACACACCAGGCTTCTTTCCTGCAGGACTTCTCATAGCCATCAGCATGCTGGTGTGCAGCACCATGCACCCTTATTAACATTTGCTTAGGCAACAGCTTTTGGGATATGCTACTCTATACCTTGTGGCAGTCTTAGGAAAAACATCCTTATGCTCCTGGATATTGAAAACATGTCTAACAAATGACCTATAGCCCTGGATTTTAGCCTGCTTCTGCCACTTTACTAGGTAGTCAGCATTATACCACATACTTAACCTTTCTTAGCTTGTCTCCTTATCTGAAAAGTGGAACTTTCATCAGTAACTTTGCGGGACTATTCTAATGACTAAATGAGAACATTGGTGGTGCACCTGAAGGGTCTGGTACTACAGGCACTGAGGAGATACCTCATGTATGCATTTTTTAACATATTTATGATGTTAGGGGAGGCAGATTATCTGTAATATATTTGAAACTATGTACAGGTTTATGATTTTCAGTGAATCTTATCACACTAGTAAAATTTTTCAAGGGACTCCATTTGGAACTATGTTGTTTTGAGTCTGCACCGAGAAGCCTTAGGAGATTACAGGTGGTCATTTTAGAGAGTAGAAAGGGTACTTTATACTGGCTCCAAGTTTTCCCTCCCACCTTCAGTCATTAATTACTAGACTTAGATGAGCTTCCTTTTGAAGAAAAGATAAACAGCTAACATTAATCGGTACTCTACTGTAATAGAGAGTTTAAGAATGGAGTAAAATGTATGTCCAAGCCTGCAAAAATGTTCTGTTCAATTAGAGGTTAACTGGTTTGTAAAATAATTGCTTGAGAAACGATCACTTATATTGACAAGCACTTAATTTTGTTAAAACAACAACAGAAGGAAACATATGTGATTCTCTAGTAGAGTGCTGCAAAAAGATTCCAGCACAAATCAGATGAATGAGTTTGCGGCCAGGATGGTTCACATTCCACAGGCTTAAGAACTGACCATTCTGATTTCTTTTATCCATTCATCCATGGTAGAAGCTTAGGTTGCTTCTGCCAACACTTGTTATTTATCTTTTTGAAAATAGCCATTGTGGTTTTGATTTGCATTTCCCTGATGATTAATGACTTTGAACACCTTTTCATGGACCTGTTGTCCATTTGTATGTCTTCTTTGGAAAAGTGTCTATTCAGATCCTCTGCCCATTGTTTAATTGAATTGTGTGGCTTTTTTTTTTTTTTTTTTTTGCTCTTGAGTTCTAGGAGTTCTTTATATATTTTGGATACTAACTCATCAAATATATGGCTTGCAATTTTTTTTCCATTCTATAGATTGCCTTTTCATTTTATTGATGGTTTCCTTTGCTGTGCAGAGCTTTTTAGTTTAATGTAGTCCTTGTCCACATTTGCTTTTATTGCCTTTACTTTTGATGCCAAATCTAAAAAGTCATCAAGGCCAAAGTCAAGTTACTTACTGGCTATGTTTTCTTCTAGGAGTTGTATAATTTCAATCTTACATTCAAGTCTTTAATTCATCTTGAGGGTTTTTTTGTTTGTTTTGTGTGTGTGTGTATGTATGTGTGTGTGTGTGTATATAGGGTAAGATGGTTGTTCAGTTTTATTCTTTTTGCATGTAGCTATCCAGTTTTCCCAACATCATCTATTAAAAAGACTGTTGTTTCTCCATTGTATATTATTGCCTCTCTTGTTGTTGATTAATTGGCCATATATGCCTGGGTTTATTTCTGGGCTCCCTATTCTGTTCCTCAGATCTTTGTGTCTATTTTCATGTCAACACCATACTGTTTTGTATATAGCTTTATAATGTAGTTAGAAATTAGGGTGCATGATGCCTCCATCTTTGTTCTTTCTTAAGATTGCTTTGGCTATTTGGAGTCTTTTTTGGTTCCACACAAATTTTAGGATTGTTCATTATATTTCTCTGAAGAATGCTTTTGGCATTTTGTTAGAGATTGCATTGGGTAGTCTTTCCATTTATTTGTGTCTTCTTCAGTTTCTACTTTGGGTAGTATTGTCTTTTGTTTGTGTCTTCTTCAATATCTCTCATCAGTATCCTGGTGTTCAGAGTACAGTCTTTTCCCTCTTTGGTTATTCCTTTGGTATTCCTTTGGTATTATTTGGTTTATTCCTTAGGTATTTTATCCTTTTTGATGCAATTGTAAATGGGGTTGTTTGCTTAATTTCTTTCTCATAGTTTATTGTTAATGTATAGAAATAGATTTCTGTAAACATGGGGTTTATATCCTGCTACCTAACAGAATTTGTTAGTTCTAACAGGGAGCAGATTTTAAAATATGAAGATATATACTTCAAGCCTAAATCTCATTGGCCACCACATCCAGGTATCCCGGAGGTGTCCTCTGGGTGGCAGTGGCAGAAATTAGGGTGCCAGATGAGTGTAGTAGCTCCTTTCCAGGAGATACTGATGACCTGCAGTGAGGCAGTAGAAGGCAAAGATGGTCCACTGGCCTCTCTCCCTTCAGAACGGTCAGTGGACCCTTAGATGCGTGCCACATGGGAAGCCTGTCCCTTAGGTTGAAGCTCCACAACAAGCAAAGAGGACACTTTCAAAGAAAGACTTGGGGTAGGTCTCAGTCTGTTGTAGGTGCTGTGCCCTGAGGGTGGAAACAAGCCAAGAACTGTTTCCTCATTTGTTCCAGTCCCATGGAACCCATGAAAGCAACCTCTGCTGAGCTACCAGAGACAAGTAATCAAGGGGCATCCCTGGGTGACAGTCACAGAAACTGGGCCACCAGACACATGTGCAAGCTCCCATCTGGAAGACCGCCACTCAAGAGCACAGCAGGATAGCACAAAGACCGAGCCAACCTACTTAGGTCTCTGGAGAAGATTACATTTCGCCCTTAGATGGGTGTTTAATTAGCCTGATGCTCAAGCTGCAGGTACGAAGATCTTTAGGGATGAAAAACTTCTTTCCCTGAAGTACTGGGAGCCTCAGTCTGTTGCCTCGTGCTGTGCCCTGGGGGCAGTAGCAGTTAAGAACACTGTCTCTGGTACAGTCCTGTGACTGTGTGAGCATAAGCCCTGCTGGCCACCACAGCCAAGAATTCTGGAGGTGTTTCCTGGGCACAGCCATAAAAGTCAGGGCGCCAGATGAGGGCACGGACTCCTTGGGAGGAGATAACAGCAAGCTGGAGTGAGCCAGAGGGAGAGTGCTAAGATGGTGCCCGCTGACCTCCATCCCACAGAGTATTTCAGTAGGCCAGGTGTGTGTTGAATTAAATACCTGCCCTTAGGCTGAACCTTGAAGATAAGCAAATAAGCTTCTTTTATAAAAGTTTGGGCACTTTTTCAGTCAGCTGCCTCTGCACTGGGCACTGGGGTGAAGGAGTTTGTCCACTTGAGCCCTTTAAGAAGTGTTTTCTCAGTTCACTGTAGTCTTGTGGGTTTCATGGATGCAAGTCCCTTTGGCTTTCAGAGCTGGATGTTTAGGGGGCTCATCTCTCAGGTGCAGGGGTTAAAAGTTGTGGTGCCCAATGCCAGGTTCAAACAGAGGTTTGAGGGGTTTGATATTTTTCCCAATTGTGGGGAACCATGCTGGGAGTGGGTTGTATGGTGAGATTGTGACTTCATCTCTCCTAGGTACTGCAGTTTGGGTTTTTAACCCTCAGTCACCCAATGTTTAGGAGTTGCTCAGCTGGTTTGGGGCTTTTTGTTTAGTTTGTTTTGTTTTTGTATTTTTTTTCAGAAGAAATTATTTCTTTTGTAGCTCTGTAAAAGGAGAGGAGTTCGGTATCTTCCTAATTTGCCATCTTGAACCAGAACCCACTACTATTTAATAAAAATGAAGGACAGAGTTGTCTGGGAATAGCTTTGACTTCATTCCTTTTTGATTTCCAAGGGAAGGATTGAAGCTGTACTGTGAAGTTGCACAGAAAATAATTAAAATTAAAGAGCACCTAATATAAAAGGACTTATTTCACAATGACTTATTTTCAAGACTGGCTTTACACTGAATTTGTATAAACGTCTCTCAATTTAGTATAAATGGTCTCCAAAATTTCAGATCTAAATTAATAATAATAATAATAAAAGAAAATCCTGGTAAGATAGGAAATACATGCGTAGTTTGGGCAGGAATAAAATTAATTTTAAGAATCTTTTCATAGATACTGCACTTGGAGAAGTAACTTCTTTGGATTTGATTCTTAGCTTATCATCATTCCTACTCTCTATCCTACTCTCTTTCAGGTGAGGCCCTGTGCAATTCAGGAGAAAACAACACCTCCTTTGTGATTATTATTACTATTGTTATTATTAAGTTTCATTTAAATCCAAGTTAGTTAACATATGTTGTAATACTGGTTTCAGGAGTAGAATTTAGTGATTCATCACTTAGATATAACACTCAGTGCTCATCCTTTTATTAAAAGCGACACTCTATCACCTGCTAAAGTAGTAGTTAAAATCTACCTTGATCTTCTTTTTTTTTTAATTTTTTTAACATTTTTTATTTATTTTTGAGACAGGGAGAGACAGAGCATGAACAGGGGAGGGTCAGGGAGAGGGAGACACAGAATCTGAAACAGGCTCCAGGCTCTGAGCTATCAGCATAGAGCCCGACGCGGGGCTCGAACTCACGGACCGCGAGATCTTGACCTGAGCGGAAGTCGGCTGCTTAACTGAGCCACCCAGGCGCCCCTACCTTGATCTTCTATACATGCTTTCCTCAACACTGTTGCCAGAGCCAACACTGTCTCTTGGCAATGGCAATGTTTCCACCCACTTTGTTGGTATGGGAGCTCAGGAGGATGGCCGGTAAGTCAAGGAAGCTGGAAATATTTGCCTTTCTATATGGTGCTTGAGAAGCTTATTCACACAGTAGGACTGTCCCAGGGCCCTGTTCTGCATGACTGCAGCAGATTCCTGCCAATGCACATTTGGGTGTTCCTGGACTTGATGAAATGTGTCTCACAACTTTTAAAGTAGCTAAAAAATCCAAGTAAATAATAGAAATCACAACAGACGCCAAAGCAATAGTTATTGGTTAGAGGAAAAATGCCTGGGAAACAGGTCAATGGAGTTTGTGACATAGAAAACTCACAATAGTTGGGGCGCCTGGGTGGCTCACTTGGTCAAGTGACTGACTCTTGATCTCAGCTCAGGTCATGATCTCAAGGCTCATGAGTTCAAGCCCTGCATCAGGCTCTGTGCTGACAGGATGGACCCTGCTTGGGATTCTGACCTCTTTGCCCCTCCCCTGCTGTACTCTGTCTCGCTCTCAAAAAAAGTAAACTAAAAAAAAAAAAAGAAAAAGAAAACTTTGATAGAAAGGCATTTTAACTATCATGGTACAGTTTCAAAAAGCAAGTACAAAAAAAAAACAACTTTCCAAGTTAACTTTAAAATAACAGAAATATCCCATATCTTTGGTTACATGAAAACAAGAGAAGTATCCTGAAGTTGAATAACATAAAGAATATAAAATAAAAAGATTAATTTTTCTCCTCCTTCACATTTTCCATTATATCAATAGCGACGTGAGATACTCAGAAGTTTTAACTATAAAGATGAAGCATGATGTTTATTTTGTTTTTGAGGCATTTCATCAAAGGCTCATAGGAACAACCATTGGTCAAGCACTGATTAGGATTTTAAAGTTGCCCCCAAATTAATTTTTTTTAACGTGTATTTATTTTTGAGACAGAGACAGAGCATGAACAGGGGAGGGTCAGAGAGAGGGAGACACAGAATCTGAAACAGGATCCAGGCTCTGAGCTGTCAGCACAGAGCCCAACGCGGGGCTCGAACTCACAGACCGTGAGATCATGACCTGAGCCAAAGTCGGCTGCTTAACCGACTGAGCCACCCAGGCACCCCAAAGTTGCCCCCAAATTAAATAGTCTTTGTAATCAACAGTAAATTTATTTACCACGTGCTAGGCTCACTTCTAAGTGCTTAACATGCATGATGAACTTATTAAATGATGACAACCAAATTAGTGGTTTGGTTAGTTAATCCTTATGTTTTCAGGTTGATAAAAAAGAAGCAAAGAAAGGTTAAATAAATGTCCCAGGGTTACCCAATGAATAAGAAATAGAGCCCAGATTTGAATCCATACTGGATGCGAGGGTCCAGGCCACCACCACCACTCTCTACTTATCTCTACAATAGAAGACTAGGCAGTGAAAATAGTAACATCTGTAACATTCATTACATTATTAATGAAATTCATTTACACAAGGTACCAAGGTTGGTTCTATGGACACGGTTAGGGGTTAGGGGGTAGAGTTAGGGTTAGGGTTAAAATATCTAAAACTGTTCATACTCTTAAGTAGCTTTGGGGTGCCTGGGTGGCTTAGTTGGCTAAGCATCTCAACTTTGGCTCAGGCCATGATCTCATGGTTTGTGCGTTCAAGCCCCTGGTCAGTCTCTGTGATGACAGCTAAGAGCCTGGAGCCTGCTTCGGTTTCTGTGTATGTGTGTGTGTCTCTCTCTGCCCCTCCTCCACTCATGATCTGTCTCTCTCTCTCAAAAGTAAATAATCATTAAAAAAATTGTTTTAAGTAGCTTCAAATCAAATGGATGTTAAGATAGCATAAATAGCTTTGGTATAAGATATAATAGGTATCATACTTTTTAAGTTTTTAGTTCATTTTTATTGAGATATGTAACATAAAACATTATATTAGTTTTGGGTGTACAACATAATTAGATATTTGTATATATTGCAAAATGATCTCCACACTAAGTTTAGTTGACATCTACCACCTTACATAATTACAATTTTTTTTTCTTGCGATGAGAACTTTTAGGATTTACTCAGACTTTCAAGTATGCAATACAGTATTAACTATTATCACCATGCTGTACATTATATTCCCATGACTTATTTTTTCATTTTTTTTTATTATTTTGAGAGAGAGAGAATGAGGAGGGAGGGGCAGAGAGAGACACAGAATCCAAAGGAGGCTCTGGGCTCTAAGCTCTCAGCACAGAGTCCAATGCGGGGCTCGAACTCACGAACTGTGAGATCATGACCTGAGTCGAAGTTGCACACTTAACAGACTGAGCCACCCACCTGTCCCTCCCATGACTTATTTTATAACTGGAAGTTTGTACCTGTTAACTTCTTTCACCCATTTAGCCTATCACCTTTCTACTGGCAATCACCAATCTGTTCTCTGTATATATGAGCTGCTTTCTTCCTTTTTAAAAAAAAAATCCACATATAAGTGAGAGCATGAAGTATTTATCTTTCTGTCTTATTTTACTTAGCACAGTGGCTTCAAGGTCCATCCATGCTGCTGCAAATGGCAAGATTTCTTTTTTTATGGCTGAAAAATATTCAATTGCATGTATATACAGCATATTTTCTTTATCCATTCATCTGTTCAGACACAGATTGTTTCCACATCTTAGCTACCGTAAATAATGCTGCATTGAACATGGGATGCATATTATCTTTTTGAATTACTGTTGTTTTCTTCAGATAAATACCCAGAGGTGAAATTGCTGGATCATATTATAGCTCTGTAATTTTTTGAGGAACTTTGATACTGTTTTCAATAGTGGCTTGTACCAATTTACATTCTTACCATCTGCACACAATCATTTTTTCCTCCACATTCTCACCAACTCATTATTTCTTGCCTTTATGATAGCTATTCTAACAGGTGTGAGGCAATAGCTCATTGTGGTTTCGATTTGCATTTTTTTCTGGTTAGCGATTTTGAACACATTCATGGACTTGGCCATCTGTAGGTCTTCTTTGGAAAAATGTCTGTTTAGATACTCTGCCCTTTTTAAAAATCAGATTGTGTGATTTATGCTATGGAGTTTTAGGACTTATTGATATATTTTCAATATAAACCCCTCATCAGATGATTTGTGAATGTATTCTCTCATCCCATAGGCTGCCTTTTCATTTTGTTGATGGTTTCCTTTGTAGTAAGTAGCTTTTTAAAAGTTTGTAATTCTAGTTGTATGTTTTTATTGCCTTTAATTTTGGTATCACATCCAAAATCTATTGACAAGCCCCATGTTAAGGAGCTATGGTTTCTTCTAGGACTTTTAGGGTTTCATGTCTTGTATTCAAGTCTTCAATCCACCTAGTTATTTTTTGTGGATGTTTTATAATAGTGGTCATTTCATTCTAGACCACATATGGCAGTCTAGTTCTCCCAACACCATTTATCATGGAATGTCCTTTCCTCATTGTATATTCTTGGTTCCTTTGTTGTAAACCAGTGGACCATAAATGAGTATGTTTCTGAGCTCTCTAGTCTGTTCCTCAGATGCATGTATCTATTTTTATGTCCATACCATACCGTTTTAATTACTCTTTGTCATATAGTTTGGAATCAGGCAGCATGATGCCTCCAGCTTTGCTCTGTCTTATGTATTTATAATCTAAAAGAGTGTTTAGATAAACTCAGATGTTTAAGAGTGGGGATAAACAACTTACACATTTTCTAGAAATAAGGTAGCATTCTCAAGAGTTCTACAACAGACATGAAGTTGAAGTGATAGGTTTGACACCTTGATTTGGTCTTGGTCAAGTTAATTAACCTCTCTGAGCCTTTTCTGATCTTACAGATCCTTTGACATTCAGTAAGAACATATGCATTTTGAGACTTTTTCAATAAGTGATTGAATCTGAATGAATTTAATGAAGCATATAGAGTCCTTTAAACGGATACTGAAATGAAGGGAATTTTAGAAACCAGAACAGCTTTCATAAATTTAGGGATGATAACTGGGACTATGACTGGTTCATTTTGGGTCACATGCCTAGTGATGAGAGACCAGGACTGGTCAGGTTTGATCCTATGCCAGGGAGGATTGACAGCCCTACTGGAACCATGTAGTTCCCCAAAAAGCAGACTAAAGAGATGTGACAGGTGAATCTAAAAAAGGTAACACAAACAAAAGTCCTAATAAAAGTAACATTACTAGATATGAATGAACACTTCCCATGTCCCATGGATTGTTTCAAGCATATCTCACACAGTATGTAGACAAATACTTGGAGGAAGGCCCAGGCTATGCACAAAGTACTTTTAGGATGTAATGTAGAAGAGGAGTGGAGACATAATGAAGTGGGATCAGATAGTGGATGAGCTCTGAATAGGAGGCAAAGTTAAACTTGGTTTTATTGAGAAGTCAGAGCCAATGCCCTGAGAACACAATCACAGTTAGGATAACTAGCCTGTATGAGAGAAAGGAAAAATGGCAAGTGGAGAATTTAATTAACAAGCCATTTCATGCAGAAGTGAGGCAAAAACCTACATTTGGTAGGTGGTAGTAGGAATGGAAAGGAAAAATAAAAACTGGCAAGGCATTGGAAGACTAGAGTTGTGAGCAAAATGGTGGCTATTCAGAGATGGAGATGAGGGCTAAAGAGAGTTATAAGTGGCTAAAAAGTTGCCTGTTGAGGCACTGAAGAATGATGGTACTGAGTGGTTACACTGGCAAAATTAGGGGGTAAGAACAGGTTTGATGAACTGGTAAGAACTGGGAGAATGATGATGAACGTGGTTTGGGACATATGGATTTAAGGGCAGGCAGTAAATTCTCAGAAGGGGATATCAACCAGGCAGTTCTAAATGTGGCACCATATCTCCTGAAGAAACTTGAGGCAGGAAAAACTCAAGTTTGTGGAGATGAAATTGCAAAAAGATAAAGAATAAATGGGCATTCCATAGACTGATACTTAGTAAATCCCAATGTCAAACATGTGTTGAGTCAACAGGTTTGTAAAATTTTAAAAATTTAAATTTATTAGGATTTATTAGTAACACAATTACACAGAATAAAGTTCAGGAATTCACCAATTATGGTCACCAAGATGTGCTTCTTTGTGGCTTTTTAAACAGTATTTCTCAGGATTCATATTTATTCATAGTATAGGTGAATTTCATACATAGCTTCACAATAAGGATGTTACAGGTCTTCCATCAGTAAAATTAATGAAAACATCTTTCATGAAAGGCACGTAAAGAATCTAAACTAACACATTTAAGAAACTGTGATAACTTTGAATTTCTTTACATCACAAAGAAGAAAAACAAATCCCCAAAATATAACAGATGAAAATGTAGTCTGTGGTTACCCACACCCACACACACTTCAAGAAATATACTTCAACAAAATGACAGCACGTAACTAAGAAACTACTTATCCACAAAGCTTATTGAAGGACCTTTTTCAAGATGAGTAAAACAACAGAAGTAGGGTAGGGAATGCTGTTCATTTTGTTGAAATGAAGTCACAGAGACACATCATGAATCATGAAAAGAAATGACTATCAAAGTCCAATATCTAGCTGATATGTAACACTTATTTGAGCATACATAAAATCACTGACTTTATTAAATACTATTACTCATTTTCTAAGTGTAATTGCCCATTTAATTGTCAGAAATAATAGCACAATTTAAAAAGAAATATCAACTCAAGCAAGTGGTGGAAATTTGAGTAAGAGAAAAAGTAATTTTAATATATAGTGTGATAGTTAAATTTGAAAGTAGTTACATATAGGAATCTAAAGCTTGCATTAGATCAGCAGCTGAATATTCAAAGATCTTTCTTGTTATCTTCCAAATAAGGAACTATCATGTATGCTAGGTACAAGGGATTTCCCAAAGGAAATACACAAATGAATGTCTCAAAATTCATTATGCTGACATATTTTTACCCACAAAATGCTCTCAATAATCCACCTAAACTTAGTTATAAATAAGAATGTAGTTATTTAAAGTGTATAAAAATTAATCTGGCATCACCTTTAAGGAAATGCATGAATACCATCCAAATATTAAAATTCAAAGTGAAAACAAACCAACTGAATAAAAATTAAGTGTTTATAGTAAGTCTGAGAGTATAGCCTCAAAAATCTGAAATTTCAGTTTTTCAAACCAAATCTAATGTAGAATTAGATCAGCATGCACTTTTAGAAGAAAAATTAAAATGCATACAATGTTTATATAACTGATCCAAAGGCAGGTATATTCATCCTCTTAAGAACATTTCAATAAAACACATTAAATTTAAAGAACAAATTATGTTATTAAAATAGTCTGTGCAATGTTTGTACAAATAACTTTGTTAAGATTACAAGTATACATATAATCAAGATAAGGGCTGCAATGTTTCCTAATATTAATCACTGTACTTAAAAATTTACAAGACATGAACATAAATAAAGCTGTTTAAAACTGGCAAACACGGTAATAGTCTGTCATTCAGTACAAAGTACTTAGTATTTCTGTTTATTACCAAAGCCATCACGCTAGAATAAGTTGCCACTCTTAAAGCCTAAAAGTAATGTGGAAAACAAAAGTTATAAATACATGTATACATACATTTGCATATTTACACATAGGCAGAAATCATCAATACACTAGAGTCGAGCATTAACACTGCCCTTAGTTTCCCACTGCAGGACCACCTCTCACATTTAAGAAAGGTCCTTCTATTACTTTCAGTTAAAAAAACACAACAGAACAACTTTGGTCAGGTCCCAGATACATCTGCTGTATACTACATTGTGTTGCTGCAAGACTCTAATTTAGAGAGATCCACACAGAAGTACTCATTTGGTTTGAAAATGCATTTTACCATTAACTGCAAAATTTAGAAGAGACCACAATCTTTTAGATTATTTTTTATGATGACATCTGTTACAGCATCAAAAACAAACTGCACATTCTTCGTATCTGTGGCACATGTGAAGTGGGTGTATATTTCCTTTGTGTCCTTTCTTTTATTGAGGTCTTCAAACTGACACTGAATATACGCAGCTGCCTCTTCATATGTGTTTGAGCCTGAGATGGGAGAAGGCAAGAAACATAAGGCGAAAAGTTAAAATGAGTACACATCTAAGCAAAATGGACCTGAAAATATTGAAATCAGTTCCATACATATAAAATATGTGGATTATGTCACTGTATTTTTCCTTCGAGAACAAGAGAAAGGCGTTCCTCTAAATGAAAAATTCCCAATGTTAATTACCTTTCAATGACTGTTAAGTTACCCTTAAAAAAAAAAAAAACAACACAACACAACACACCAAAAGCATGGTATTCTTGGCTTCCCGGGGTCTTCATTCCTGCCCAATCCAGATGCCAGATCTTCCTTTTTCTTCCCCTTTATACTCGACATCCCAACACCAACACCAACCCTTCCCTGACGGTGGTATGCTATTTCATTTCCAGCCTAGTGCATAATCGAGAAATTACCTGGTTGAATGGTAATCGGTATTTTTTATTCCCTTTCCTCTATACACATTAATTAGCATTTGTCACTTTTCTTTATTCAAAAATTGTAGACGGGTCTACAATGTGGTTTATGGCCATGAGGTTAAAAACTTCTGAGTAAACACTCCAGAAATGGTCCGTAGCTAATGATAATCACATACAGCAATAGTTTCTAGGCAAGCCCTTGACAGACCTACCTACCTATGTTCATTGTTAGACATATAAAGACTGTTAATAACAGAACTAACTTGTTAGGAAACAACCCAAAATTTGGTATATCTATACAATGAGCTGCCATACAGGAATAAGAAAGGAGAATAAAAGGACTATTGCCACATACAACATGAATGTGTTCCATAAATATACTGTTGAACAAATGAAGCCAGACACAAGAAGAGTATATACTGTAGGACTCAACTGATGTTGGGAAAAAGAAGTTGGAAAACAATACAAATTAATCAATGAAGACAAAGTCATAATAACTCGGTGTGTCGAGGGTGGGGGCATTTGTTTAGCCTGGGAGGCATGATGGAGTTTCTGGGAACCTGGAAATAATGCTGTCTCTTGATCTGAGTGCACATATCTGTGTCTTCCCTTTTTAAAATTTCAGTGAGCTTCACATTTATCCTAAATGTGCACGTATGTATATATTTTATATGTGTACATACATGATACTTCAAAAACTGTTCCATTTAAAAAAAAATTATTAGATCTCTCTCTTGCAGTAGTAACACAAAATTATTTGCTGGGCTTTCAAGGTCCTCTGTTACCCAGCCTGCTTAGTAAAGCTATTCTGAGATCCTGTGGTCCACACCTGTAGCTTACTCTGTGTCAGCAGAACTCTATGTTATATAACCAACTCCCACCTGGGACCCTGCTCACAGAACTCTACCAGCTGCTTCACCAGCTACTGCAAATGATGCTGCAATAAACACGCAGGTAGCACCTATCTTTTTTAAGTCAGTGTTTTCATTTTCTTTGGAGAAATTTCCTGAAGTAGAATTGCTGGATATTTCTAATTTTTTTGGAATCTCCTTACAGTTCCCACAGGGGCTGCACACCAAATTACATTTTCACCAACAGGGCAAGAGGGTTCCCTTTTCTCTATAACCTCACCACACTTGTTTTTTTGCCAGTACCTATTCTAATCGGTGAGGTGGTAGTTCACTGTGGTTTTGGTGTGCATTTCCCTGATGATTATAGAGATTCTGAGCACCTCTTCATGGACCTGCTGGCCATTGTAGGTCTTCTTTTGGAAAAATGGTTCTTCAGATCCTCAGCCCATTTTTTAGTGGATTGTGTTTTTTGCTATTGAGTAGTAGGACTTCTTTATATATTTTCAATACTAACCCCTTATCAGATACATAATTTGCAAGTATCACCTTCCATTCCATAGGTTGCATTTTCATGTTGTTGGTTTTCTTGGCTGTGCAAAAAACTTTATAGTTGGATGTGGTACTACTTGTTTATTTTTGCTTTTGTTGTCTTCACTTTTGATGTCCGATCCAAAAAATCATCACCAAGACTAACATGAAGGAGCTACTGCTTATATTCTTTCAGCAGTTTTATGGTTTGAGGTCTCTGATCCATTTTAAGTTAATTGTTTGTATGGTTTAATATAGTGGTCCAGTTTTCCCAGAACAATTTATTGAAGATACTATCTTTTCTTCATTGCATGTTCTTTGCTCATATGTTGTAATTTTTTGGTCACATATGTGTAGGTTTATTTTCTGGGCTATTTCTCACATCTGTGTGTCTATTTTTGTGTCAATGCCATAATGTTTTGATTACTATGGCTTTGCAACACAGCTGAAAATCAGGGACCCTGCTGCCCCCAGCTCTGTTTTCTCAAGACTGCTTTGGCTATTCAGGTTCTTTTGTGGTTCCAAACAAATTTTAGGATTGTTTATGCTATTTCTGTGAAAAAGAATGCCACTAATATTTTGAGAGGGATTGCACTGTATCTGTAGGTTGCTCTGGGGTAGTATGGTCATTTTAACAATATTTTTCTAATCCGTGAACATGAAATATCTTACCCTTACTTTTTCTTCTTCTATTTCACCAATGTCTTGGAATTTTCAGTGTAGAGATATTTTTTCTCCCCTTCTTACATTTATTCCGAGTTAGTTTTTTTTCTTTTTGATGCAGTTGTAAATGGTATCGTTTTCTTAATTTCTTTCTGATCGTTCATCACTAGTGTATGGAAATGCAAAATATTTTTGCATATATACCGTATCCTGCAAATCTACTAAATGCATTGATTAGTTTAACAGTAGTTTAGTGGAGTCTTTATATATGTATACATATATAGATGTTGAATAATATGTATATATAATACTATAATCAAATAATACTATGTTGAATAAAAGTGGCAAGAAAGGGATTCCTTGTTTTATTTCTGATGGGTTTCCTTGTTTTTGTTGAAGTATGATGTTAACTGTGACCTAATAAATGGCCTTTCTGTTTTGAGGTACATTATTTTGAGTTTTTAGCATAAATGAATGTTGAGTTTTGTCAAGTGGTTTTTCTGTATCATTTCAGAGGATCAAGATTTTTATCTTTAACATTTGCAAATCAATATGATATATACCACTTTAACAAAATTGAACTACCCTTGTATCCCTGGAATAAATCCCACTATATCACTGTGTAGAATTCTTTTAAAATATTGTTGAATTTGGTTTGGTAACATTTTGTTGAGGATTTCTGCATTTAAGTTCACCAGGGGTACTGGCTTGTAATTTTCTTATGGCATCCTTGTCTAGTTTTGGTATTAGGGTAAAATGCTGTCCTCATAAAATGATTTTGGAAGTGTTCCTTTCTCTATTTTTCTTTTCCAAGAGCTTTAGAAGGACTGGTATTAATTATTCTGTAAATGCGGGTAGAATTCATCAGTAAAGCCATCTGGACATAAATAAATATGGTCATGGACATATTTATTGAGAGGCTTTGATCATGAAGTAATTGGTCTGTTTAGATTTTCTGTTTCTTCATGATTCAGTCTTAGTAGGTTCTAAGTTTCTAGGAATTTTTCTACTTTTTCTAGGCTGTCAAAATAAGTTTGTATTTTAACTCTTTCAGGTGGCTAGCAGACAACCATATACTTTACAAATCAAAATTGAGTTTATTGGTACTCTGAAATTCTAAAGCAATAAACTGTGTCTTATTGACAGATGTTAATGCAACCTGTCAGTTAAAAATATGTTTTGAGAAAAAAGCTTCTTGAACAGAGTGCAGAGCTTAACTTGCTATATATATTATGGGTAGCTAGACTGCAAAATGCCGAGAACTAAGATACATGAATAAACTCATGAGTGTATTTCTCAATCTGATTTTAATTCTTAAGAATGGCAAGGATGTGGTGAGAAGGTAATAGGTATTTTCTAGATGTGATAGAACCATCATGTATAAAGGCAAGTATGATCTGGTTCAAGACTGAAGAACTGGGAAGGATTGGTAATATAATTGAAAGGGAGATGGAGGAGATTTGAGAAAACAGTAACAGGAGTTTCGGGTGTTAAAAAACACGTATATGTTCAATAAGCAGCTGGAAACGCAAGCCTGAGGCTCTAGGGAGAAATTAGAGTTGACAATGGAATTCAACATGGTGAGGAAAAACATGACCATGAAAGCAGGGAGCGCTAAAAGATTACAGGTTGCAGATGGAATGTGGTGAAATGCCAACATATTGATATTTTAACAGAAGAGGTGCAATAGAAGCAGGCAGAGGTGGAGATAAACCCACCTCTGCCTGCTCCTAGTTTAGAGGCTACACAGGCAGGAATTAAAAGTGGAGGTTGCAGCAAGAAGCAATGGAATCATGACTTAGAGCATGTAGTGAGGACTTTACATTCTAATCCTGATATTGGCATTGTGAAAAAATTATGCAATACTCTCTGTGTTCAAAGATTGTGAGATCACGGATTCTTAGTATCTTGACAACATAAGAAATATCCTTTCTTGGCTGATCTGAAATCCCTGTAGGTATGTGGTATTTATGGATTCATTTGGGCAACTCTGGTAATATTAGAAAAAATGGCTACTTCATAATAGAAAATGATAAAAATAAACTGAAAGACAGATGAAAGTAAAGGCAAAACTGAGCCACCTTGACTCTGGATAACTTCAAACTCAGACAGGACTACACATAGTTTTATTCCTAACGAGCACTAAAATGTTTCTGAACAAGGTGACAGGATACAAGGACTTTCAAAAAGAACACGGAAGTTTAAAAATAAGCAACTGTGTGAAATTTTTTTCAATCAACATATGGGAGTACACAAAATGACCTGTAATAATGAGTAGTGTGATTATATTTATCCAAGAATCTTCCCCTTTGGTTCTAATGAGAATTTAACTCTGGCAGTCTGGTTGTTAATGGGCGGGGTGCAGGCGCGCCCATAGACTTGGGTTTGGATTTAGACTGTCCTTGGGCCCCAGTGTTCTCACCTGCATGAGTGGGATGTAAGAGCACTGAAATCATAGGGCTGTTTTATCTTAGGCCTGTGAAAAGGCAGTAAATACTCAGTGTACTATTAATATACTCAATACAAGACTACCTTTGTGTTTATTATGAAACAAATTCTTGAGACTTTAAAAAAAAATAAAGGATGTGGTCAGGGCAACTTGTTTTCAATTAGCTAAATTAACCAGACTCTTCAGAATATTTGGGTTTAGAGACCATATAAACCAGTGGTAGTCAAACTCTCTTTGAGGCACAGAATCTTTCTTCCTCATTAAAGTAAAATCTTATTCAGAAACCTAATATGTAAAACAGAAACAAAGTCACCCTGCTTTAGTAAGAGAGATGCTGTGTGCATGGATAGGGGAGGGAGGGAAGTATCTTTAGTCTCTGTACCTACTTTTCAATAGCAGCCCAGGAGGCGCTCTAAGGAGCTAAACTAAAACCAAGTTTTAGCTCAACTTCTGATTTTACAAATGGGGTACTGAGACCCAGATAAATTAACTGCCTTGTTCAAGATCAAAGAGCTAGGTATGGGAATGCCAGGACCACATCTCAGGTCTCCTTTTCTAAGTTCAGGCCATTTTCCACAGCAGGAGAATTACAAGACCATTAACAGTCTCCTTACCAGTGTTGGGATTACTTGTCAAACTGTGTGACTCCCCTGAAAAACAAGTGGTTCGCGGATTCCTTCTTCATTTATAACCCTTATAACTACGGTTCATGTTCTTTTATAGTAACATGCAGCTTTTTGTGTAAGAGTACATCCGTCTTGGAGATTAGACCGTGAACACAGACTGGTCTTTTTTACTGTGCATCACACATACCTGACAGAAGATCATCATAAAGAATTACCTAACAGCTTTTCCATTTGAATGTTATTTCCAATAATCTTAGCTACGCCTCAAGGAACTACCTGTACGTGAATGCAGTTTAATAATTTTAATTAAAGGTGATCTACAACTGAAATCTTGCCTTACGGGAACTTTAGAAATATATGACTTGACAAGTTATCCACAGGAAGTAAAATACCTGCGTATTCTGGATAGCATATAGTGAGAGGGCTCTTTTTGATTTTTTCTTCAAAGAGATCCTTCTTGTTTAGAAAAAGTATAATAGACGTATCTGTAAACCATTTGTTGTTACATATGCTGTCAAACAACTTCATGCTTTCATGCATTCGATTCTGTAACAGGAAAGAATACAGTTTGTCACAACACGAAGGGTTTTGAAAGTATTACTTTTAAAAAATAGTGTTATCAGAAGAGAGAGCTCGGTCAGCTGAAAAATAATGTAGCACAGAAATACATTCCCGCCATTTAAGAACAAGTATTGATTGCAGGGGAGATGAATGTGTACACTACTCCTCACTTTTTGCATTCAACCCGTACTCGCACAGTGCCCACTATGTGTCACTGTACCTGGTAACACCCTGCTGCAGGACCCTGCAATCTAGAGACACCAAGTGTGAACATTCAAAAAGAGATCTCACTGTTACAAAGTTAATGGAAGCTTCTCCATTAAAAGATAAGTAAAGGTTTTTAAAAATTAATAAATTGAGCAATTAGCCCAACCCTCTAAATATAATGGTGTGTTAGGGACGGAATCGTCCACTCCAGTTTCCTGTTCTTCCAGTATATGTGGTATCAAAAGGACACTGACAGAAAGGAATATGTGATGGTGAACTGCACTATAATTGCACGTGCCTGATTTTAAAAATACAAAAGTGACATTTTGATCTCTTTTTCCCCAGTCTGTACTAAAGTTAACTTAGAATAGACAGTGCTCTGAGGCGCCTGGGTGACTCAGCTGGTCAAGTGTCTGACTTCAGCTCAGGTCATGATCTCGCAGTTTGTGGGTTCAAGCCCCGCGTCGGGCTCTGGGGTAACAGTTCAGGGCCTGGAGCCTGCTTCGGATTGTGTCTCCCTCTCTCTCTCTCTCAAAAATAAAGACTTAAAAAAATTTTTTTTAAATGACAGCACTTTAGGAGCGCCTGAGTGGCTCAGTCAGGTGAGCATGTGAATCTTGATTTTGGCTCAGGTCTTGATCTTGCGGGTCATGAGTTTGAGTTCAGGCCCCGCCTAGCTTGCTTGGGATTCTCTCTTGCCCCCTCTCCCTCAAAAATAATAAACAAACATGTTAAGGATAAAAAATAAAATGACAGAACTTTAAATTTCTATATAAAAATATGTTCCCTAGATTAATGGTACATTGCAACACCTCTGAAAATTACACGGCAATAGCAAAGTATAACATGGATTAAAGATTACAGAGCTGGCAGAAGTGACAAGTGAAGAAAAATGAGCCTTGGACTATTACAGGAGTTAACTTTACTTTTAGTCACTTCCTAGATAGCAGATACAGGAAATGCATAATTAAACATATCAGATTGAAGGGAGATTAACTCTCAGTCTTTTCTTATTCTTGGGGTCCCTCTGTGCTTCTTTAGCGTACTTCCCTTTCAGTATACACAAAGAAGAGCCAGAGGAAAGAGCCTGAACTTTCAAATAACTCACGCCATTAGCGAGAATTACTCAAGAATTATTCTCAGAAAAATCCTTGGCAGTATCTCCAGCCCTTCATCTTTCACAGTGGTTCTACTTGCCATTTCCTCATCTTCGGCTAGAACCAGGTCATAGTCACTCAGAGCCACACAGAAGATGATGGCGGTCACTCCTTCGAAGCAATGAATCCACTTCTTCCGTTCAGATCTCTGTCCTCCCACATCAAACATTCTATAAGAGAAAAAAGGAGTTGGACATCACCTTAAATGTTAGAAAGGGATTCTAGAATATCATCAAAAAAGCTCCAAATTGCAGGGGGAATGTGGGATGGGAGGAAAGAAAAGGACATTACACAGGAGGAAAATGATGTCACAAATTGGTTTTCGCAAAGGGAAAAAAAAGTCTGGTTTTTAAAATTTTTGATTGACAACAAAGCTCAAAATACCCTCAAAAAACAACATATTCATTAGCATACGAGAACACTTAGATCAGAACATGAAAGCAGATACAAATGAGTGGAGTGCACTATGAGTAAACACTGAGAAGTCACAGGAAGCAACTAGGGAACGCAGAGATTAAATTCAATTTGCCAGAGTCACAGAACATTAGAGGCAGAGGACATGGTCCCTTCTTCCCACCACAAAATGTTTTGTTTCTTTCAGAGGCTAAAAGTAGGACTCTGACATAAAGGGGAAACCTCATTTCCAGGTAAGAAAATGCTGAGTGAGCAAGTGACACTTAGCTGGGGCCAACAGGTGGCCTAAATTAAAAAGCAAAGCCAAGGTATAGGAACAAAAATAAGAAATAGGAGACAAATGGGTTTCCTTACTGAATAGTCTTAAAAGTTAGAGGAAAAAACCCAATTTTTATACAATGTTTAACTGTAGACTATTGTAGCCTGGTGTACAAGGTAGTAACACAAGCAGCATACAGAAAATGATCTGTTCATTTTTTTCTTATAAGAATTTATGAAGTTAAGCAAAAGTTGAAATGCACATAGATTGTTATGCAACCTAGAAATAACCACTTATATAATGGAAACACTATGCAAACTGGTGCATTTAAAAGGCTCCATTCATCTAGATGGTGCACTAATTAAAATAGTCCCTATTTAATTCTCAGGCAAAAAGAATTTCCCTGCAGAATAGTATTGGCCTATAAAGCAAATCAGAGTACATCAACTAATATTGTTACTTTTATCATTATTTCAATGCTGTTCATTCTATTGGGTTAGCTAGTGATTTGTTCCTTAAGTATGATATATAACAAAATGATTCTACCACACAGTAAATTAAAATGGGTTTAACACACAAAAAGGAGAGCTGATAATAAAGATTAAATAAGAACAAAATAAAAGAAATTAAAATGATTACCCATTTGTTAACAAAGAATTTGAAAATAACCTTACCAAAAAGGCTTTATTTACTTTAGGTAACTTCTCTGATCCAATGTTACATGTATCTTGACCACTCAATATAAAATAACAAGCAAACCCTTTCCATCCCATCAGACATTTTCCTTCTGTGATGGTTGGTTTTGTGTGTCAATTTGGCTAGGCCATCATACGCAGTTATTTAGTCAAACACTAACCTAGGTGCTTCTGTGAAGGTATTTTACTGCTGTGCTTAACATCTAAAATCAGTCGTCTCTCAGCAAAGAGTATCCCTGGCAAGGGGAGAGACCTTATCCTATCAGTTGGAGGGCCTTAAGAACAAAAACTGAGGTTTCCCCCAAGGAAAAGAAATTCTACCTCAAGACTGAAACATCAGTTCCTGTCCAAGCCTGCTGTCCTGCCCTACAAACTTGACACTTGCCAGGCCCCGTGGTCACGTAAGTCAATTCCTTGAAATAGACAACCCTGACGTTAGTGCTCAGAGTGGGGTGCTGCTGTAACCAACACCTAAAATGGGGGAAGTGGTTATGGAATTGGATACTATGTAGAGACTGGAACAACCTTGAGTTACTACACAATAAAAGCCCAGATTGTTTTGAAAAGATGGCTGGTTCGAAACAGACATCTAAGGTAATAATTCTGGAGATGCTCGGGAGTGAAAGGATGGCAGAAAAGCTTCGATCTTAGAGAATATACATATATCATTCATGAACATCATGTTAGATTTTTTGATGAGGTTCCAGAAGGAAATGAGAAATGTGTTACTGGACACTGGAGCAAAGGCAATTCTTGTTGTAAAGTCACAAAAACTAGGGCTGGCTGTTAAGAAATTAACTTGCATGTTGGCTGAGGAAATTTCCAAGCAAAACGTGCAGGGTATGGCTTGGTTCACCTTGTGGCTATAGTAAAATATAAAAGGAAAGAGGAACTGAGGCAGGAACCAGGGAAGAAGCCCATGCGTCAAAGGCCAAGGAACACCAAGGATTTCCAACCACTACAAGAAGCAGGAGGACGCAAGAGAGGATTCTTCCCAAGAGCCTTCAGAAGCACAGTTGTGCAGACATGTTGATTTTAAACTTCTAGCCCCCAGAATTATGAAAGAATATATTTCTGTTGTTTTATGCCACCGAGCTTGTGGTAATTTGTTATAGCAGCCCTAGGAAAGTAATATATCCCCCCTACCTTGTTTTATTCTTCGTTATAGTGATTATCACCTCCTGAACATCTGAACATTTATCTCCCTTCCCCCAACAATGTAAAGACAAAGACTTTGTCATACTTCACAAATATTTGTTGAATGAATGCATGAACTAGGTCTACAGAATATTTTAAAACACCTTCAAGCAATAATAGACTAGCTTTACTACATTAAAGATCCACGTCTTGCGAGGCACCTGGGTGGTTCAGTTAGCTACGCTTCTGACTTCGGCTCAAGTCATGATTGCATGGTTCATGGATTCAAACTCCATGTCGGGCTCTGTGCTGACAGCTCAGAGCCTGGAGCCTGCTTTGGATTCTGTGTCTCCCTCTCTCTCTCTCTGCCCCTCCCCAACTCATGATCTGTCTCTATCTCTGTTTCTCTCAAAAATAAACAAACATTAAAAAAAAAAAAAAAAGAGGGGCGCCTGGGTGGCACAGTCGGTTAAGCGTCCAACTTCAGCCAGGTCACGATCTCGCGGTTCATGAGTTCGAGCCCTGCGTCGGGCTCTGGGCTGATGGCTCAGAGCCTGGAGCCTGTTTCCGATTCTGTGTCTCCCTCTCTCTGTCCCAAAAATAAATAAACGTTGAAAAAAAAATTAAAAAAAAAAAAAAAAAGATCTAGGTCTTCCAGTTATGCTGTGGGAATGTTACATATAAAAAGGCTTTTTAACTTATAATCAAGTAATTTACAGAAGAAATCTCCTAAATTTATTCAGTTTAGAAATGAATAAACTGATACTTCTCAAACTTCAGTATAAATCAGACTCACCAGGTGCATAAAGTTGATTCTGCTGGTCCGGGGACCATACTTCGAGAATCACTAGTCTAATTCATTAGCCAAGGAACAAAAATGACTAAAATCTAATGTAACAAATGACTGTGCATAAGGCATTATTCCTTTTTCACACATACTTTAGAATTATCTTCAAATTCTGAAGTTTTTAAAAAGTCATCAAAAACAAAAATATGTTCTCCTTCATATGAACAGATGAAACTTTTTTCTAGCATCAAATAGGAAGTGGATTTGATTTTTCTCAGGTTTCTTTTAGGGAGAGAGGGGAAAGTACAAGGGGATACTGAAGATCATGATATGTTTTTTTTTTAATTTTTTTTAACGTTTGTTTATTTTTGAAGGAGAGACAGACAGAATGTGAGCGGGGAAGGGCAGAAAGAGAGGGAGACACAGAATCCTAAGCAGCATTCAGGCTCTGAGCGGTCAGCACAGAGCCCGATCTGGGGCTCAAACTCACAAACCATGAGATCATGATCTGAGCTGAAGTCAGATGCTTAACCGACTGAGCCACCCACACATCCCCCCCACTTTTTTTTTTTTTTAAGAAAGAGTGCAAACCGGGAGAGGGGCAGAGGGAAAGGGAAAATCTTAAGCAAGTTCCACTCCCAGCACAGAGCCCAAAGCAGGGCTCAATCCCATAATCCTGAGACCATGACCTGAGCTGAAATGAAGAGTTGGACACTTCATCAACTGAGCTACCCAGGTACCCCCAAGAAGATCCTGAGATGTTCTGGCATTCTCAGACTGTCATCTGATAGCACAGTGATCAACAAAGCGCTGACCGTATGTGCACGTCAACCCTGTAAATACACTCCAAAACCCACTTTACATCTATAGTACTATATGAAAGTAACATAAATTTGTCTTATAATTTTATAATAGAAGGGATGCTTTAATTCTGTATTTGGCAAAAATATTATAGTAAAATTGCTGATTCCTTAAAAGCAATATAGTAGTCCACAGAGACACTTTCCACAAACGCTCACAGAGGTGATAAATATATTCTAAAATTATTGTGCTTTATTGCCTCATTTTGAATTTAATTCCAATCATACCAAAATTAAATGAAACTGAAATTTTACATCAGCCATTCATTAAAATGAGACAATGAATTATAATACAAAGCACACAAAATTCAAGAGTTCCCTGTAGAATTATTCTATTTCTGCCCTCATTCTTCTGAGACTCAACATATAAAAAGCAAAGTTGGAACCATATGTTTTACAATGATAGTAATTTAACAGAACCCAAATCCAAAATAAGACAAAGTTTATCTGAAGTTCCTGACAAACCTATGTTTAAGGCAGCAAGTGACAACAGTAATGAAACACATCCTGTGAAATTCTACCTCACCCAAGGAGACTAAAGATAAAGGGACTTCCTGGGGGTATCATGGTGAGAGAGAATTTACAGAATCTCAGCACTTGCTTGAGGATGAAATGACAACTTCGAGAAATTGAGGGTAGAATGAAGAGCATGGTCAGGAAAGCGAATGTTTACGATTAACCAACACTGAAAGTGAATTTTGTACAGATTCCATCAAGTGCCACATGACAGACTGCACATTTAGCACTGTGCCTTCCCACTGACAGAGCTCTTCCCTCTACAACGTTCCCCTGAGAGGCAATCACCCCATTTATGTTTATACCTCCAACAGTGGGCCAGAGTGTAATACCTTCTGGTAAGACTCTTAACCAATCGTCCTCTTTACCTAATAGGGAAACTTAATTCAAGTATTCTTACTTGCTAACCCCCAACTCCATGCATTTTCTCCTCAAACTACATTTGTTAGAACAAAGCCATTATCTGAACATAATGATTTAAGTTTGCTTTTAAAATATGGTCTTTAAAACAAAGTAAACAAAAAAAAAATCTGAATCTAAGGTAAAAAAAAACAAAACAAAACAACAAACCTTTGGAGCCTCATTCTGACACTGAGCTTCCTTATTTTATAACTTTAAGATAAATATGACAATAGTTCTCAGATCAGACATATCAGACTATTTAAATATTCATGTTTTACTATTCCTGACTTTGGTCATTTAATATCCTAAAAGTAGTAAACAGATGAAAAGAAAGTAAATGATTTTGATAAGAGCTATTGCCAGCAAGGAAAAAAGTCCAGTGACCGCTTCAACAAAACTTTACCAAGTATTCAAGTACAAAGTTACATGGTCAGATAGACTAATTATGATCTGTAATTCTCTTTAAAAAAGGCAGGGCGATGTTTGGATTTGGGTTTTTTCTTTTTGGAGGGAAGCTGCCATGGAAAATTAAAATTCAATTTTAGTTTGCTGGAAAACTCAATTACATGAACCACTGAATGTAGAATAAATTAGTGACAAGCGGTAATAAAAAAAATGTATTTAAGATATTCAGGGAAGGAGTCAGAAGTACAGTTGCATATAGGTAACTACTTTCCACAACTTATTTATAAGGAAGCTCACCAATATATTTGTTTTTTTATCTTTGACTACAAATCTTTTTTAGATGCTCTCAGAAATCCTGCTTTATTATTACTATTTCAGAGCACTAGAGTTAACTGAAGCAAAGTCCAAGTGGTTTTTTCATGCTTTAAAAAAGAGGAACACAGGTCTGTAAATCTGAATGTAATGTTTCACTGAGAGTCCCTGGGTCTGGTCTGTCACGACCCGAGTGGACTGGACAAAGTGAGCATTTCCAATGGCTCCAAGTCTGTGCTTCTCTACTCAAACCTCAGTAAATCAATATTCATTACATTCTACATTAAACGAACATTTTTCAACCTAAAAAAGTACACACGTTTGCATGAATAAGAATTTTCATGAAAACTTTTAAAAAGGTACCCTTCACTTTTAGTATTTCCATAAATAAGCATTTATTCAATCAGTAATTTTTTGTGAAGAATGTAGGACAACACTTTATAATATCAGAGTAATATTTTCTATTCAGAAATAAAAGTCAAAAACTATTTAAATCACTTTGAAAAATCTAGGCAAAAGAGATTGCATGGCCATTTTTTCTCAAATAAAAATACAAATATTCCTTCTAAGAATGTTTGTTACCCTCTTTTACCCAAAAATGCTTTGTCCAATAACCTAAGAAAAGTTTTCTTTTGTAATTTTTAGCTCAGTTTTTAAATACTTTTACCACTTTTTTACTAAACAACGTGTTTTATATCTAAATTTGTAAATTATATGCTTTGCAGCTACTCACTTAAAATGAAGATCTTTGAAAGTAAAATGGGTTTCAACAATTCCTGTAGTTTTCACTCTAGTTCTGAGAACATCTTGTTGAGTTGGAATGTAGTTTGGTTGTGCTATTCTGTCCAAGTCATTCAAATAGCTGAAAAAATAAACAAGACAATAAGCTAATCATTAATACAGCCATTAAAGATCTCCTCAATCAAGGAGTAAAACATTTTGATGCATGCAATATTCAAATTACTGGAAATCGTTACATTTCTCGGTAATAAAACAATTGAAGTTTATATGTTCTATTAACTCCCACTGAAATGAAAACGTTTATATAAGTCTCCAGCCACAAAGCTCTTTTAACACTTTTCAAGTGTTGTGTTCTTTGTTTCCTAAGGACACTAGTCATTCTCCTTGTTGGAAACAAAACAGAGTAACAACTTCTTAAAAACCACACAAAACCAACTGTACACTACAAGTTTGTTTCTTAAAATTCTTTACTACACATTTTTTATATAGCACTGTGTTTATTTTCCAGACATTACTCTTGAGGATTCTGAGAATCTTACACTTTTAAGAAACTAATGAGTAACCTCTAGTCGAAGGCTGAATTCAATATTGTTCCTTTTCAACCAGCCTTAAGTTACACATAGGAAAACAGCACATGCTCTTTTACTCTGCATTTTACTGGCTCTCTAAATCAATATTCGTATTTTACTTCTCACTGATTTTAGTCACCCACCCATTCAAAACTGTCTGCCAATGATGCCAATTATGTTGTGCTATTCAAATGTAGCGATGTCATACCACGAAATTATTCTGTGTAAATTATCTCATGCCATTTTACATAGTAAATAATGTTGTAGAATGTCCAAATAGAGAGAGATTAATGTGAACCTCGGTGGTTAAAGAAGCATTCATGGGTGGTGAGGGGTTTAAACATAAATCTGAATGATGGGACAGAAAAAAAAGAGAATGCCATCCACATGAGGAGAATTAGTAAAACAGTATGGAGACAGGAACAGTCACATCTCGTTTCTCAGAAAGCAAGGCCCCTAGGAAGGGTGATGCAGAAATTCAAAAGAAGTCTGGACTTAATCCTAAGGTCAGCTGATCGTGGGGACCATCCCTACAGAGTCTTCTAATAGCTGAGAGTAATCAGTCAATGACGATTTAGAAGATACATCTATGTTTATTACAGAGAGGCACTAACTACTGCAATGTTAATTGAGGTTATCCTCTGAAACTGTTCCTTAGCCATTTATAACAGGTCTTGCGAACAAAAGGAGCTTAATAAATATTTGATTTGTAGACATGGAGGTCAAAAGCTATCCAAACACTGAGTAATCAAAAATGTTTTAAAGACAGTTAAGTATATGTATGTGATACTAGAATACAACGAGAGAGGACACCTTGAGTTATCTGTATTATTTGCTTAACTTAAAAGAATCTTATTATCTTACTGCACTGGTAATAATCCCCCAGTACTTATCTGTGTTTTTAATTCCACATATATAACGTTATGTATTATTGTAAGAAAATGTAACTTAATAAACAGGCCATGGCAAGATTTTACTCATTGTCCCTTTTAAGTAGTGTTACTCTCACTTAAAATGGGCTTTGATTACTCAGATCCATTTCTTTGCTTAAAACTGCTTCAGAATTGCCTCTAAAGATAACACACATTTATATTTCAACGTGACAAATAAGAAAAACCGGCACAATTAAAAACTCCCAATTGTTTTAAATGATCACAAATTTAAAGTAAACTGGTGCTTGGACAGTCGTAATGGGCAACTTGGCAGCCCCCCCCCCCCCGCCGCCCCCCCCCCCCGTCAAAAACTCGGAAATCAAGATGCACTGTAACCACTGTGGAGGAGAAAATTTCTGTGACTTCCTTCATTCTTGGAAAATGGCTCCATTATTGCCATCTTAAGGTCAGAACCACTAGTAATGAACTACTGGGGAGACAAAATGGCTTATTCTTCTCAGTGCACTGTACACAGGAGACAAGCCGTGGCCATTAGACTGCAGGGGTCCAGGAAGTACCACCATATGGGGAAACACACTTCAGTCGATTGTCCCCGAGAAGCACCCCTTTACTACTGAAAAATCTCCCCTTGGTGGGCTCGGCTCAGAGCACTCTTCTCAACATGGCAGGGATTCCCATTTAGATCTTTCTGCAGGTGCTCGTGGTGCTAAAGCAAATAATATGGTATAAGAGTTATGTTTTGTAAATAATTTTTTTTCTAATTTCTCTTCTACCTTCTGTAAAGTATGGTTTGTTAGTTAATTCATTACTAAACAAAGGCACAGTGAATGACAATTATGTGTCAGGCAATGAAGAAAGAACATACGGTAAAAGCAGACCTTACTGAATTTACAGTGTAGTGGCAGAGGCAGGAAGTAAATAATTTCAACAAAAATACAAATCAAATTACTTCAAAGTAAATGTAAATCTGTGAGCGTTCTGAAAAAAAAAAAATTTGGTACTGTAAGTATATAAAACAGGGAGGCAAAGACCTAATCAGTGAGTCAAACTCACTGAGGACAAAGATGACACCAGTGGAACTACATATTCAGTAACATGTGACTTATACGTGTATAAAATACGTACATATTAACATGTATGGTGTATAGAGTGGCAAAGCATTAAAAACACAGACCAGAAAATAGAGCATGACAAAAATGGGCATGGGTTCCACAAAAATGTCTATTATTTACTCATCTGCATTAAACTACTCATGTGACACATACTGAGTACTCTGATGTGTAACCAATGACATGGGACGTGGTAATCAGGAAGAGCCATACCCAGTTTGTTTTTCACTTTGAAGTATGTGTATTTACCTAGATCTTACTAATACCCATCATATTCTTATTCTCACTTGTGTCCCTAAAAGCCAATAGCTCTTTCAAGAAAATGGAACAACTTTGGGAAGCAAAATGAGTACAGAGCACATGTCTGAAGACCAATCAAGGCCATTCATACCTTACATTTCTGCTGAGTATGTGTGTCAAATAATGGAAACAAATACTTGATTTTTTTGTTATCTAGATCACCAAGCAGAAAGCTCCCCGACCAGGTTTTATCACAACTTGCTTTATGAACTGTCTGTGGCCACCATCCAAAAAAATCAGGGAAGATTTTTCTTACAAAATACTGATGTCTACTGCAACAGGGAACATACAGTTGATAATTTTCAAGGGTAGAGCTACAGAAGATATCTTGGGATCACCATATACTCCTTCACCATACACACAAAGTGCCTGTCACTGGATGAGTAACTCTTCTCAGGCACTATTAGTATAATGAAAAGAAGACAATCAGGGTTGCCTGGGTGACTCAGTCATTTAACTTTCTGACTCTTGGTTTCAGCTCAGGTCATCATCTCACAATTTCGTTCAGTTTGAGCCCCGTGTCTGGCTCCACACTGACAATGAGGAGCCTACGTGGGATTCTCTGACTCCCTCTCTCTCTGCCCCTCCCCCACTCATGCCGTCTTTGTCTCTCTAAAAATAAATAAATAAAATTTAAAAATAATAAAAAGAACACAATAAGTTACCCTCCCCTTGGGCTAGTCCCAGGAAAACTAGAGATACACCCAAATTCAGAGTGAACTTTGTGAAGTTCCAATTACTTTCTTGGAAATTCACTGGAAAAAGTCCATTCTGCATGTTTCAATTAGAGTTACATAAGCATGAGTCTCTTGAGACACTTCTGAAGGCAGAGAAAATAACTGCAATGCTATCTACACACAAAAAATAAAGTTTTCAAATACTGTCATCCTGAATATCCTGAGTTTTACAAGAATGTGTCAGCCAATTCTGCAATAGCATTGACTTGGAGGTATATCTGACTTCCAAGTAATTATTCATGATAGTTTAGTTCTGAAGTTACGATTACTTACTATGCTGCGGAATCATTAAGCTGGTACTCTCGGGATCTGTTGAAACAGGCCTGTACACCACTATCTTTCCACAATCTCTTTATAACTCCGGCAAGTTCTGCAGTCATAAAGCCTTCTTCAGCGGCTCCAGCAAGCACAAACAGTTGGCGGGCATCATCCTGAACATTCAAAGGCCATTTTTTTTTTTTTAGGAAAGAGAGACACATTACAGGTTAAAAGTACAAAGGGAGGCATTGCAGATTATAAGAAAAGTGCAACAGTGAACTTCCTTTGTTTTTCATTGGGGTCAGAACTTAATTCTCTATAGCACCACTTAAAAAACTGGCTTAAGTAAAAGTGTAATCTTCAATCATGAGTCTATGTTTTATAATATCAGTAACAGCTATCAAGGCACTAGGAAAACTGGAAGAATGACAGACTACACTTACAACTCAAGGGGGGATCCATTAAGTGACTATTCACGATCTCTCACAGTTTTTTGTGCACTGATAATAATCAGTTTTGAAAACAGAGAAATAATATATGTCACCCCTCCCTCCCAAAATGTTTCTAAGAAACACACTAACACCATTAAAGATTATTTTAAGATAGAATCTAATTAAATATTAGCTTTCTGATCTTCTTTATACAAGGAACAGATTTAATTCAGAGAAGGGAGAAATCAATGTGGAATAGGCAGTTTCACATAGAACTATTTTCTCAGATTTTCAGGAGACCTTATATATATATATATTAAATCAACGGGCCAGGGGTGGGGGGCAGGTGTTTGCTCACGCAGGCATAGAAAAACACAAAATAAACACAGCTATGAAGTAGAAATACAATGCATACTGAAGACAGCATGCAAAATATTTTAAGTGAAGGAATGCTGTGTATAAAGTTAATTAAATTTTCCTTATGTTTTGAGGCTACAAATATTTAGTATTATGATCCACAGGTAATCAACCACACTAGTTTAGTGCTGTCCAAAGGAAATACAACATGAGACACTGATGTACTTCTAAATTTTCTAATAGCCATATTTGTAAAAGCAAAAGAAAGGTGAAATTAATATAATAAGATGTTTTGTTTAACCTCTACCTAAGATAACATTTCTACATGAAATCAAAATTATTGGGATATTTCACATTTTTATACATATTTAGTGTTCAGAATCTGACATTTATTTTTACAGACAGCATATCTCAATTCAGATGAGACATTTCTAATACTCAGTAACCGTATGTGGGTGGGGGCTACACTGCTGGATAACAGCAACAAAAGAGTATAAAACTGGATTAACTATAGTTTTCAGGTAAGAACATAGTTAATCTAAAAATAGGGGAGATAAGAAATTGCTATCTTCATAGAGATTCTCTGTAGCCTAAGACTTACAGCTTTACATTAAGTCAGTGGACAATCCCTAGTTTTTCTAAACAAGGGGCATTTTCCCAAAGTACTGCAGTAAATGTTTATGAAGTGATGACACACATTATAAGGTATACAGTAGAGAAGCCATTTAGTGACACAGGACAGCAAACGTATTAGCTGACAGTAAAATTCATTCTGCTGCCGATTTGTGAACCTTTTTCTTTTTTTTTTCCAGATAGAACCCATACTGAAAAATAATTAAGTATCTCAGCATGGGAACATATTATTCAAGCATATGTTTCCCTTTTTAGTAAATCACAAGAGAAATGCATGCAAGCAAGTAACACATGTACAATAACCTTAATAAAACCCAATATAACATGGTTTCAAGTTCATTCTTGGCACCATTTACCTAATTACAGTCAACATTCAGTTTTCCAAATAACTGTCTATATATGATAAATTTCTAAATTTGGTCATTGTTATTAAACAACATCACACAGAATTTTCTCCATCCATTTCAGAAAAGCACTTTTCACTTAAGTAGTTTTTAATGAGCTTTCATTATGATATGTTTATTCAATTTCATTAAAGTTTCTTGACAGAAAACACTAATGCCTTCTGGTATGGGTCTTAAGATCACATTCTCTTCAAACTGTCTAGGAAGAAGCCTGAAGAAAAAGACATGAGAAACTTTGGAAGTGTACTTATAAACTGTACTGTTACATTCAAAAATGTCTCTTCTTCACAAAATGTAAAATAGCCTCTTTTCCTTGAAAAACTAATTAGAATATTCACTACCATGTCATTAGGAGGACATTCAGAGGTCTATCAATTAGACCTTCTGGTAATAAATTTAAACTTATTTAAATTTATTCTTATTCTTAAATTTATCTTATTCTTAAACTTATTCTAAAAGTACTTTAGAAATCATTCTACCTAAACTTTTGTTTTGTATAAAAAGACTCTGAACACAGAGTGGTTAAGCAACTCATTTGATGTTTCACAGCTAACCGGTCACCCAATCACACACATCAGTCAACAGCCATTGTCCAAGACAAGATAAATGTTAAAACTACAGAATGATAACAACAATCCTACCTGGCCATGGAATGAAGTCTTTTCAAAATGTATGTAACATAATGTTACCTAAGAACATTTAGAACGCTAAACATGGGTGTACCAAAACCGTGTGACATAGGGTCGAAAAAAGATTGGGATTGCTAAAGAGTGAAGTTTAGTCAGAAAGGATACAGGTGAGTAAAGCAGCACAGGCACTCTTCTGTGTGTGCTGAAAGAAATGTTATTTGCCAGGCAATTATTTGTGAGTAGCAAGGAAAAATCCTTGGACGTAGCCACGTTTAATATGTTTTCAAGCTACTAAGACTTAAATGAAAATAAGATGGCGGAGAGAATGTAAGTGCCTCTTTATACAACTGTGTGCTCTGGGAACTCAGGAAGAAGTTACGCAAGGCTTTCGTGTGAAGGGACATGGAATAGGGTCGCTTTTCCCGCTGAGGGTCAGGGAACTTGGCATGCTGTATTTATTTAGCGACAGCACATTTCATCTGAGGCTGTCACCTACTTTATGGGAATTCAGAAGAGTCCTTTTGGGATGGGGAAGAGAAGACTCTGAGGGACCAGGACAGCTGTCTTCTGACATTTGAAGTAAGGATTATTAAAGGTAAGAGTAGACTTCATATTTAGATATAAAGCATAAAAAAGAGAATTCTTAGGGCAAAAGATATCAGATTTCAATTCCATACAAAGAACACTTTTTAACAATCAAAGCCATGCCAAAAAAAAAAAAAAGGAGGGGAAATGAGAGACTAAGTTTTTAAGCAAAGGCTAGATGATTATTTTAATATAGCAGACAGAATCATAAATGAGATTAAGAGTTTAAACAGAAAAAATCAGAAAGCCCTTCTATAATAGAGATTAAATAATATGATAAAGTAGTCTTAAATATAGTGACAACTCTAAATTTTTGGCCACAATGATAATATGTTGATGTCATGATTGATACAAGTATGGAAATCTTTTGTTCCAATGGCTTAACTCAGTTATTTCATTAATAACATTAGTGAATACCACATATGAGAACTACTCATATATTTAATCTGCCAAATTTCTACAGGATATAATCACTCCTATAAATTTAAGTCCACTATACTGCTTTTATCAAAGTTAGTATACCTTTAAAGAAATCCTGAGAATAGGGAAGTCACCACTCCATGGCCCATGGTGCCAATCCCAGACATTTCAAGAATTGCTTTAAGAATACATAGACATTAAATTTTTTTTCTCTCAAAACACACATATAATCAAAGTAAAAATGACTGAGGCAAGGAAATAGGAAGTCATTTTTCTTTTTTCCGATAGTACTGCTTAACACGATGGGGGAATGCTAAAAATAAAATCATCTAAGTTAATTTTAAATAAATTGCAGAGAGCAAAATTTCTCACTAAATTTCAGCGAACATGAGCTTCTCTACATCAAGATAAGAGATTACAATAAATATGCTACATAAAATTAGCCTTTATATGTATACTTATGAAGCTTATAAATACGTGTATTTTTTATTTTCAAGTTCATAAAATAAAAAAAATACTTAAATGTTTTCTGGATGGACAATAAAACTTGTTGTCAAGAGCTATAAAAATATGTGCTAACTGATATGTGAATTGAGGAAAAAAGAAAAACAGTGCTCGAGGCACATATTACATTTCAAAGGAAGATTAATACCACTTAGCCACATACAAAAATCAATTTTCCTCAGAATCAAAAATAATATAATCCTATAACAACCTCTTAGTTCTCAAACATAAGCCAGAATATAAAACCAATTCAAACATTCACCTGGAGAAATAACAAGTAGAAATGACTAGGAACATTTTGACCAAGAATACTGGGGAAGGAGGGCTAAAATTATCAGATATTAAAAGCTTACAATATGTAGAACACTCTTGTATTAACGCAGATCAATAAAAAAAGATCAAATCTGAACTTATTACATGATAAAGGTGGCTAGGTAAATTAGTAGGATAGGATATGATTAAGGAAAAAAACACAACTCTACTTGATAATTAGATAGCCGCCTGAAGAGGAGAAAAATAATGCAGATCTCAACTTCACACATACCACAGAGTAAATTTTAGAGTAATTAAAGAACACATGAAATAATGTTAAAATTCACTTCTCTAAAAAAAACATTTAAAATAGTATGAATACTTAGTAAATCTTGGAGAGATTTTCTAAATTTAAACATAATGGAAGAAATAACAGAGGAAGATGTAAGAAAACAAAACCCTAAGATTTAAAGGCAATAAGCGACATGTGAAAGAACATTAGTGGACAAAGGTTTCATACATAATCAACACACCAAGAATCCAAGTGGTAAATGACTAAGGCATAAAACAGGTCACTGACAAAGAGAAAGAAAAATATAGTTAGTAGAGATATGGAAAACTGCAATTACACTAAAAATTAAAAATGCACATTAAAATGAGATAACAGGTACTAATAAATTAGCCAGTATTTTAAAAATGTTAAGATTTCTAAATTTTGGCTACCCAGAGTGCTAAGAAAAGGCACTCTAGGAAACAGGACAGGAAGGTAAATTGTTACAACCTTTCTCAGACACAACTGGCAATTTAGGCAGACAGACAGAAACTAACTAATGAAATACACTACAAAATTAGAAAAACTGAAAAGTAGCCATTATGCAGGTGCATGCTGAGGCTGGAGGGAGAAAGGGAGGTCTTTTCAGTCAATTCAAATCAGTTTCCTAAATTATTCCAAGTAAGTGCTTCTTAAACTATCCATGACAAAGGACCAGTCCTATGTTTTGTTCTGTTTTATTTCCAATCTGTTTCAAAATAAAATTTAAATCACACAAAATATAAACCTATTTTCTTAAACTATCAAAGTTACCATATAAATTACTCTGCCAATTGCATTAAATGTAAATTCTTTTCCGTAATTCCTGTACTCACGTGCATGCTTGTGGACAGACACAGATTCATGAACCACACTTTGAAGAGAGCACTATTTTAAATGATGCAATGCCTGAGACATGTTAATAGGCTCCTACATAATGCTTCCCTAACTCCCCATTATTAAAAACAATAATTTATCATCCACAGATTGAGTAACTCATTCTGAGAGAGTTTTGAAAGGATAGTCAGCACAAAATCTGATTGCTCTATGCAATCCTTGAAAACAATTTTGTTTCCTCTGATTTTAAATAACTAATGTGTAATCTGCTTTGCAAATCTGGTAACTGCCAAATATGAAGCATACCACAGCAAATTAGTACCATTTCTTTAAGTTTTACATCTTTTTAGTCAATTCTCATCAAATTAACCTACATATTACAATGTAATTGCAATCAAGATACCAACAGACTGTTTTTGTTTTGTTTCAACAGGGATGTGGGGCATTAAGTTGATTCTCAAGTTCACCTGGAGAGAAACGCAAAACCAACTTATTTTGGTAACAACAACAACAAAAAAAAACAATGGAATGAGTGCTCTTACCCTACCAAATACCAATTAACCCTATGAGGCAAGAGGAACTAGAATACATTGATTCTGAGAAGAATGACAGTAATATAATAATTATAAATGGCAACAATAGGAGCAATAAACATTTAGTGAGCATTTATTATGAACAAGACATGGTAAAAGCTTGATGTTCATTATGTCATTATCTCTCACAACCCTCCCAGGTAGATGTTATTATTTCCATCTTATTGTAATAAAAGACACTTATAAAGGCTAAGTAATTTAACAAGTGACTGATCTGGGAAAAAAAGAAAGAATACATCAATGGAAAAAAATGGGGTTCAGAAAAACATCCATTTTGCTGCTACAGGAGGAATTTTCAAGTCACTAAGGGATGGCTGTAGGGGCAAAGGATGATCAGATTATAAAATATATTTAGATCCCACCCACCAAGAGACACAAATAACTTTTCCAGGTGGGTGAAGTGATAAGTCTAAAAAATAAAACTATAAACATTCTAGAAAAATAAGAGTATTTAAGTAATTGTAAGTTTGAGAAAGATCTAATAAGATACAGCGAAGTCAGAATTAATGCAAAAAAATTTAAGAGTTCTAAAACAAAGTTACTCCTATTTCAAAAAATTGAAAGAAACATATTGAGCAAAATTATCTGGAAAACTTAAAGAAAGGTTGATATACCTTATATTTAAAGAGAATCAATGTGAAAAGAACAAGTAACTTAACAGAACTGAATGACGAATACTCAGAGGAATTCACGGAAGAAATACTAAAAGACAAAGATTTCCCACCTAACAGGAAAATAAAAACTAAAAAAGAAAAAAAAAGGAAGACAATATTTTTCAGGCATGAGACATTAAAAATCAAAATGTTGATAATATCTAAGTTTGCAAGACTCTGGTAAACACTGATACACAGTTGTTAGAAAACATTATTCACATCACTTTCTTTCTGAGAGCTCATCTGTTGTTCCTATCAAAACTAAATATCTGGTTATCCTTCGACTCAGGGATAATATGTCCAAGAACTGGTATTTGAGAAATAGAAATATATTCAGCCTTTGAATATATTCTTATTCACAGAATGCTTTTTCCTGGCTTTTGTCTAGAAAACTCTTACACGTTTCAATTTCAAGTTCCAATGTCCCTTATGTACATGTTTAGTTCACCTTTGTATTTCTTAGCACAATTCCAAAAGCCTCCAAATATTTTAAAGCTTAAGTAGAACACAAAACCAATCAAAACCAGCCTGAGAACATGAAGACATATGTGTGAAGGAGTTAGTAATAATGGCTAAAGCAAACAGAAGGAATAGTCTGAAGGTAGGAGGGAAACAGTTACTAGGCTACAGCTAGACAATCTAAGAAGAGTGACTCAAACTAGCACTAAGTGAAACGAAGAGGAGAAAAAAAGTCCCACACGTAGATTTTCAAAGCATCAGAACTCAGGAAGGAAGGAAGGAAGGAGGGAGGGAGGAAGGGAGGAAGGAAGGGAGGAAGGAAGGGAGGGTCGGAGTGAGGGGAAGAGGCAGGCAGGGCAACTTAAAAAAAAAAAAAAGTTTGGGGCGCCTGGGTGGCGCAGTCGGTTAAGCATCTGACTTCAGCCAGGTCACGATCTCACGGTCCATGAGTTCGAGCCCCGCGTCGGGCTCTGGGCTGATGGCTCAGAGCCTGGAGCCTGTTTCCGATTCTGTGTCTCCCTCTGTCTCTGCCCCTCACCCGTTCATGCTCTGTCTCTCTCTCTGTCCCAAAAATAAATAAACGTTGAAAAAAAAATTAAAAAAAAAAAAGTTTGTAGTGACAGAGCAGTTACTTCAAGTCAGACCTGTCACTAAGTCCTTGAGAGAAAAATATGAAATAAAAAGACTTCATAAAAAACTGCTTGCACTGACTCTTCAATCACCTAAAATGGAGGCTACAAAATCTTTCTAAATTATCACATATAACATCTAAATGCAGAATACCCTATATGTGATACGATAAACGATTTAAATCACTGTCAGTGGAAGTGGTGTAAACTACAATCTACATCAATTCTTTCTCCTTTAAGGAAGGTTCCCCACTGTTAAAGACAAACAAAAGCATTTGTTGAATGAATCAATGACAAATGAATAAAGATAAAAATGATTAAATGAATAGTAGATAAGGCATAAATGTCTGGAGATGATCAAATTGTTCCATAAAAAAAGGATTCAGGAAAATGTAATGAATTACTATTAAAAATAATCTTGAAATCCACTTGGACATTTTAGTTCATTAAGTTTTTAAATTCTTGTTTAAAAGGAAATAATTAGTAAATTAATATGGACCAAAAACTTACAAAGATATGTTAGTATAATTTATAAATAATAAACCAGGTTTATTTTAGATTTCCCCAATATATATTTTCTAATGTTGTTTTCTTTCATTTTTTTCTATAAGCATGAACAAAGCCTCAATGTTAAAAAAAAATTGCCCAGACACTAAGACGAAAAGAAAAAGTCTCAATATAAAAAATCCTCATGGTATTAGTATAGGTAGATGGCATGCGCACACGCGCGCTCACACACACACACACACACACACACACACACACACACACAAATACAAAGCACTATAAAAAGCAGCTGTAGTAGTAATAGTACACCTACTCTGCACAAAAAAAAAAAAATGTTAAAATTTAAGCTAGAGTTTCAGTTAAAGTTTTATGGGAAGGTCAAGTTTTATTATCAGTTATTAAAAACAAATCAGTTTTAAAAAAACACACAAATAATAAAACTCTAAATAAACAGATTAAGCAAGCAAACGGGTGCAGTGAAATGAAAAATAAAGTGTCATATGGATTAGGCCAGGGTTGCTGCCATCAAATGCCAAATGTGTTATCAGGCCAAAGAAGTCAGTGTGGGCCCAGTGCCTTGGTTACCATCTTCACCTTGGTTACCAGTCTTCCTATCTTGTCAAGTCTTGGCTTCCAGTTTCTTTACTGATAAAATAAAGGGATGGAACTTGCAGGTCTCCTAAGGTCCTCAATCCCTTTAGCTCTGAAATTCTGATGCATGTTTTCTAACAGCCAATATTTTCCTATTCAAAGACAGGCAAGATTTTATACCATTTCCACTATATGAGGTTAGATTGCTTTTTAGGCTGGGCATAAATAAAATAATTAGATTATATCAGCATTCCAAATTATGAAAAAAAAATTCTGAAGAGAATCAGCACAGGAAGTTTACTAAACTCCATAGTAACTACTAAAAATCATCATGGAAATACATGAGTACCCAGTATCACATGTTATACAGAAAATATTGCATGGTTATGGAGTTGTCAAAATCACCTGATGGATAAGGAAAAAATTCTAGTTATAAAAAGAAGATTACACAATCTTGTGTATTCTTAGGTCCTCACTTCTAAAGCTTCTGACTCACTTCATTTACTACTGTCCTTTTATAAAAGGGTCCTGAGACCGTGGATAAATCCACGTTATGTAGTATGGTATTATCATGTAAGTTATTCTTTGTACTCCAACAGGCCTGTTCTTTTTTTTTTTTTAATTTTTTTTTCAACGTTTTTTATTTATTTTTGGGACAGAGAGAGACAGAGCATGAACGGGGGAGGGGCAGAGAGAGAGGGAGACACAGAATCGGAAACAGGCTCCAGGCTCTGAGCCATCAGCCCAGAGCCTGACGCGGGGCTCGAACTCACGGACCTCGAGATCGTGACCTGGCTGAAGTCGGACGCTTAACCGACTGCGCCACCCAGGCGCCCCATGGCCTGTTCTAATGAATTTAACAACTCACCGCCCGAGCTGAGTCACCGAAGTCTATCTTCAACCTCCCCATGGCCCTAATGATAGCAATAATTGATTGGATGGTGTTGCTGTAGACCACCGCTTTGTACTGTTTACATTCCTCCTCCGAATAACCAGCTTCATGGATAATTCTAATGAGACAAAAAGAAAAACACAAAACAACTTACTTCCTTTGATGGAAGGGTACACTTAAACATAAAAAAACAAATTTAATATTTTAAGTCTACTTACTTCATTTGCTTCACAATTGTGCTTTTCCCAGATTCACCAGCACCTAAAAAAAGTAAAATAAAGGATTTCTAACTTCATCCTTGTGCTATATCCAATCCAACACAGGCACACATACACACCTTCTCTCTCTGTCTCTTAACAGCTGAATTTTATTTGATATCAAAACAATCTTTAATGGTTTCCAAACATATAGAAAAATTATCAAGAATAAGTCCCTTTTGTTTATTACTTCATGATACTTAAATTCAATAAACTAAAAAATATTTCTATTGCTGTCTGTGTGTATTCACTAAAGCAATAAAAAAATTCAATCTTCTATAACTTAAACTTAAGCACTATAAATTAGTTTTATTTAAAATTTTGCTCCTTCTTGGAAGATGTTCTGTTTGGTCAGTTATTCTAATTTTAACCTTTGCTTCATCACAGATATGAAGTAGATGGCAGTGGTGCCCAAACGATACAACAAATAATTTAAAAATATTATTAAAAGTTATGCCTATGCAATGCGTGTTCAACCACCATTATTAAACATCTAACACAAGGCCAACATAATGTGCTAGCATGGTGATCCAATGGTACGGAGGACAGAAATGTCTCTCCCCCATGTTCTTCCAGCTTTCCTGTCACCCAAGTCATAAATCCATTTTCAAAATGCTCCTTCACTTTCTACATATACGCAAGGTCTCTTCACAATCGGGGTCCCTAGCATTATGCCATCATAACATAAAAATATTACTAAGGAAACAGCCCTTCATAAAAGTAGAGCCCTTTTATCCTTCACACTTAACAGTAGCTGATACCTTTACATCACATCATATCAACTATTTGTCAGGATCCTTCTGATTGCTAGATACAGAGAACATCTGAGCAAAGGACACCAAAGAAGATAAGACAAGTCTATCATTTCCCTTCATGTTGTCTTTGGCCAGGGCTACATATCATAGAGCTATTTATCACGGTTTGAGAGACACAGCTAGGATTTTTATTATCTGGGTCCCATTTTCCTACAGCCATTCCTACAGTATTTTCTGATCCAGCATTACTGAACAACTTACAGTTCTGAGAACACCTACTGTGACCACACCACAAGTCTTCAAACATACTGTTTCCCCTGCCGAAATTTAATTTACTCTGCTTATTACCACCCTGGTTATCCTCCACCAACCATAAATTCACCTCCTTTATCAACCTTTCCTGACCCACTACCCCTGTGATCCCTGCTGCCCCTCACTCTGAATGTTTCCGTGAATATTTCTTGAAGTCTCAGCCCCTACCTTGTGCTAGACACACAATCAACCCCAAAATGTACTTGCATTTATTTAAGCTATTTGTGCCTATTATAATTAGATGTCAAACTTCTGGGCGCTGTTCCTTTTGTTCCCATCCTTCTCCAGCTACACACACACACACACACACACACACACACACACACACACACAATCAGAGATATCTGAGAACAGATCATAGTTAAACGGCGTATTTGAAAATCTGGGGGGAAAAAGCTGCTTAAACTTTACTTGTGATTTAATATTTAAGAAATTTTCTCAAGATACCAGCACATTAAATAGAAAAGCGGGAGCTGAATAAACAATGAGGGCATTCTTCATTTATAGACAGCCTTTGATTCTTTCAGGGCATCTGCCAATAAAAACAATTCCAAGATAAACAATCCATTATTTATTAATCAACAACAGTGTACTTGGCTCTGTGAAAAGCACCATTGTAGCCATTATGGCTCACACATTTCTCTCATTCAAGAGAGATCCACCCACCTAGCATACCCTAGGCAGTTCCCGGCAGGGCTATCTTCAAGACGGCCCTCTGGGTTTCTAGAGCACTGCCAAGCTAGTCAGTAGCAGCCATGCTGTGAAGATGAGACCTTCCAGATCCCCATAACCACCTACAGAAGTGGTGATTCCACTGGCATAGTGAGCTTTGATGAACCACAAACCATTCTTAGTCAAACTCAACAGCTGAAAGGCCCAGAGAAAGGCTCACATTATACAAGCTAGTGAGGTCTGAGAGCCAAGTGGGGTAAAATCAGAAATAGAAAAAAAAAATTATGAGTTAACATGAGAATTTTATAATCTTAACAAGAAAAAAATTTTTCCTAATATTAAGTTCTGATTCATTTCATATCTTTTAAAAATAATAACATGGGACACTTAGATTACTTTGTAAGGAGCATCTTGGTCAATGGCTTGTGGTTCAAAATATCCTGAAATCTGTTTAACATTAAAGATTGAGGATGGGAGTGTTATTAATTGGATATCTACCTAATTTCTTCGTTAGTCACAAGGTGCTCTTTGAGGAATAGATATCCTAGAGGCAAAAATGCTGAAAAGAGTCCTTCAAAGCTTAGCAATTTATGTAATTAGTTTCAGTTCTCATTTTCATGCAGACATTCTCCTAATAGGAAAATTACAAATGCTGCCTGCTTAGGGTTCCAACATTCTAAATACTGGTATTCTTCCCACACAGCACACAGGAAAGAGTTAAAGGTTGTTCTTTACAAATCTTAGCACAATAGTGTTTGAGAGACTGACAAGAAGTGATACTGAAAAAAAAAAATCTCCAAAGTAGTGGAAGGGCAGGGGAAAGGAGGAAAGGATCAATTTTCCTAGCAATACTTAACTAGGCAGCTATTGCTTTTCCCTTTAAATCCAGAGGCAGATTAAAAAGAGTTGGGAACACCCTTCTTTCAAGGAGAAACAAGGAATATACACTATGTATGTATGGAAAGATCAAAGTGTGTGACCACTGTGGTCACAAGGTCAGGCCGGTCAAGGTGACTAAGAGACTGTATGAAGTAACTGTGAACAAGCTGGTCACTGTGAAGTGAGAGACTTCAGAGTTCTAGGAAGGGAGATTTTAACTCGCAAAGGGCCACGGAGATGTGCAATATGATCATGGAAGGCCAGTAAGCCAATAGTTATAAAGTCAAAGTTGGGATCACTGAGAGGGTCCCTTGGGCCTCTCTTTAAGGAGGAAGTGGCTAATAGAAAATTGCATCTCTGGGGCACCTGGGTGGCTCCGTTGGTTAAGCATCCAACTCTTGGTTTCGGCTCAGGTCATGATCTCACAGTTAATGAGTTCAAGCCCCATATCAGGTTCTGCACTGATGGTATGGAGCCTGCTTGGGGTTTTCTCTCTGCCTCTTTCTCTACCCCTCCCTTGCTTTTGCTCTATCTCAAAATAAATAAACTTAAAAAAAAAGAAAGAAAATTGCATCTCTGAGAGCAAACAGTAATAAGCTCAGCAGGTGTATGAAATGGAGCTCAGCATCTGATGATAACACACCATTCAGATGGTAGCAAAGAGCACCACCACAGTAACACTGAGAGGAAGGAAATTCATCGCAGTCTGGGGTCATATGTGCATAGCCACCTATTAACAATGAGATTTGAGAAAGGGAAACACATTCACTTAGGACAAGCAGGAGGATGGAACCAAAAACCAAATCAAGATCTAAGTAAAGTAACTCTTGGCTAGATTCTAATTCTTTCACTAGGATTATATAATTTACCATTATAAAATAACAATCAAATAGTATCTGCCCCTGATTTTGTTAAAGGGCAGTATAGTAAATCTGAAGTTTTAACTGCAAGTAATTTAAAGACCAAGAACCTCTAACCTCTTCCAAACACTCTTTATCCCCCCCTCCCCCCGCCCCCAAGAATATTCTTTGTCCAATTCTCTGCTTAGGGTCACATTTATAACATTTATTTCTTGGTTCAGGATTCAAGCTGCCCAGTATCACATGCTATTCAGCTATTAAAATGGTGATTTAGTTAATTTATTCTGAATTCCTGACATTCCACTTTTAAAAAATGCAAATTTTATGTAGAATTTAACAATTTCAAAATTTTACACTGAATAAAACTACATTACAGTAGTAATGGTCACAAGGGTGACCCAGTCGGTTGAGCATCTCTCTCTCCCTCTGCCCCTCTCTCCCACTCACATGTTCTAAAATAAAAAATAATAATAAATAAAAACAAAAATAAAAATAAAGATATGAGGCTTTATTAAACCCTCTGAAAGTACGGAGAGAGATAATGGTCCCCTCCTTATCCTTAGAACATTTACTTCAGAAAAATTAGAATTGTAAGTACTTTTTTCCTCTTTCAAATTTGTGTGTGTGATACACACACACACACACACACACACACACACACACACACACTTCAGAAAAACAACAGGCCAGGGAGCCTGGGTGGCTCAGTGGGTTAAGTGTCCGACTTTGGCTCAGGGTTCGAGCCTCGCATCAGGCTCTGTGCTGACAGCTTGGAGCCTGGAGCCTGCTTCAGATTCTGTGTCTCCATCTTTCTTTGACTCTCTCCCATTCATGCTGTGTGTGTGTGTGTCTCTCTCTCTCAAAAACAAATAAACATTAAAAAATTAAAAAAAAAACGAAAAGAAAAACAAATAGGCCTTGTTCTGGTCAGCTTTATGACCCAGAATGTCTTTCTCAAGAGACGGGCAGCCATTTCTTTGAAATGTAAACATCAGGAGAGATGGCAACCCTATCTTCCATTTTCTGTGGAAGGGTAGGAGCCTAACTTGGGTGGGTACCTTGCTCCAAGATGCAAAGCTACCTCCTGTCATAAAGATATGAGATGTGTTTCTCCTTTGGGTAAGGCCAATTAGCTAACACAAATGGTCTACCCAACTAACAAAGATGAAGTATGTGTATAAGGCTGTCAAGCCTCTTACTTAAGAACTAGTTAAAACATACTTGAAAACATGTATGAGCAGGCTAGAGCAGGCTAGAGCAGGCTCCAGGCTCCAGGCTCTGAGCTGTCAGCAGAGAACCTGACACAGGGCTCAAACTTGTGAACCAGGAAATCATGATCTGAGCTGAAGTCAGATGTTTAACCAACTGAGCCAGGTGTCCCTGGACTTTCTCAATGTTAACTCTCCATAAAACTAATCCCTAAGCCATTCATGCCAGAAATAGGTCTCATACTACTACACTGAGCAAGAATGACTGCACACTCAAGACTACTCTAGAAAGGTAGGACAAAAGGAGACAACTGTGGGCAGCACAGGAAGCTTTTTCCTGGCAGACCATGTCAGTTCAGGTTTCCTCTACCCCAACATATCCCAATGCTTGTGCAGTCATCAGGTGGCTCTCTTCGTGTTGCTCTTAAGGTACTGGGGTTTGGTAAATGGCCATAAATACAGATCTTCTGGTAACTACAATTGTTGTAATAAAGTCCTTTTTATCTCTGAACCAGGAAACTCCTGTCTTCTGAAGACAGAAGTTAGCATAAAACTGCAGTAAGCTAATGTGTTAGCTTGTAAGTAAGGTAAAGCCTCAAATACTGAATAGTTCTTGACATGCTATTGTTTAATTTTTAATTAACTCCCAAAGTCTGGCAACTATAAACACTTCCAGTCATCGTTTCTATATCTGTACTACTTACCTTTTAAAAGCTCTGATCTTTTGGGTTACCTAGGTGGCTCAGTTGGTTGAGTATCTGACTCTTGATTTCGGCTTAGGTCATGATCTCAAGGTCATGAGACTGAGCCCTGCATCAGGCTCCATGCTGAGTGTGGAGCCTGCTTGGGATTCTCTCTCTCCCTCTATCTCTGCTCCTCCCCCACTTGCACACACACTCTTAAAATAAACTTAATTTTTTTTCTTCCCACAAATGGTAGCTCATGCACATTTGTTCAGTCAATCCAAAGGAACAGAACAATGGTTCTCAAAGTATGATTTCAAGACTAACACTATCACCAACACTTAAGAAATATACATTCCTAGAACCCACCCAGAACTTACTGAATCAGATACTCTGGGAGGGGGCCCAACAATCTGTATTTTAACAAACCCTCCAAGTGATTCTGATGGAAGCTAAAGACAAAGAACCAGGTAGACGAAAGAGGTAGAAGAAAGGTCACCTCCTTTTTTTTCTGCATTAGTGATCAGAGTAACTATAATCATTTAGTTGTTGACTAGGTCTCCCCTGTTCCAAAAAGTGAGATAAGTAATATTGCTTTACATTTCTGCAAATAGATTAAAAGGCAGCTGGGTTCTCAATTCTCTGCATTTAATATAGTGCAATTACTTTTTACTTTGGTTGAGGTATATAAAAAAAACTATTTTCACATAATTATGTAATTATCAGAAAAGGGAACAGCAATTTAACAGCACTTACAGATAACTGTAGATAGCCTTCTTTGATTCTATACCAAAATTTTAAAAAGGGTAGCTTTGGGGTACCTCGGTGGCTCAGTCGGTTAACGGTCTTTGACTCAGGTCATGATCTCACACACAGTTCATGGGTTCAAGCCCCGCATCAGGCTCTGAGCTGAAAGCTTGGAGCCTGAAGCCTGCTTCAGATTCTGTGTCTCCCTCTCTCTCTTCCCCTCCCCTGCTTGTGCTCTTTGTCTCTCAAAAATAAATAAATAAAACATTTAAAAAAAAGATTTAAAAAATAAATAAAAAAGGGTAGTTTAAAGACTGGTCATAATTCATTTCTATAAACTTTTCGTACTTTGATACGTTACAGCTCATTGGTCTATCTTGTACTTGGATGGATATTTTACCCATGTTTGATTTGAAAATTAGTTCACTGAGCTGTGCAGAACTGAATGTTGAAGTATTTTTAATACCAAATAATAACAATATATATTATCTATATTATATGTATATAATCATCTTCTTAATATTACCCATAATCATCAGAAAAGACTTTAAGTCTTGGGAAGATATCAAGCATTCAGTACTATGGATAAGTTTTTTAAATTTTCAAAAAAAATTTTTTTTGCTTAAAACCTTTAATTTTATTATTGGCAACAAACACTGTTAGCTATTTTCCTTGCAATGACAGACTAACTCTGCCAAATCCCCAAGTAGGACTATACCACAATTTCTTTCAAGTATAAATGGTATTCCAGGAAAAAAGCGACTAGTTCAATTCACAACTTAATCATACAACTATCTTTCCTCAATATAACAAACATGGTTTGGAATATGGCAGCATACTTTGGTATATTTCATATTTGGTTACACAGCATATTGAAGAGGTATGTACCTAATGGTCAAGATTTAACAATGATTTTTACAACTTGAGCATTTTTTATCACAAGTGCACAGTAGTGAAGAATACAATGACTATTAGTACAATTTAGTGCTATTGATGACATGATTCAGTATTTTGACCTATTATTATTTTGGTTCTATCACAACAAATAACAACACAATTAAAAAGGCAAATACCATCTTAGTACAATTATGAAAATGGTCCAGAGACCCCCTAGGCCCATGGGTCACTCCTAGAATTGCTGGTTTAATATCTTTCTCACGCCCTGGACTATAAGCTATGAAGGAAGGGAGCCCTGATGTTTTTCACCATGATATCCTCCAAGTTTTCTCCTACACTTAGCACACGGCAGGAGTGAAGTAAACATATTCGCTGGCTGGCAGGCAGGCAGGAAATACACCATGAAGAAAGTATTAGAAAATGTAACAATATTTCCATGAACTGTGGAAAGGGAGAATTCTGTTAAAAAACGGAAAAAATAAAGGAAAAGTGTGGTGGAAGCTTGTGATTGCCCATTGAAACGGGTTCTCACCTATTGTAACAGGAGTAGTGGCTGGGAACATGGCAACTAAAGACTATATTTTCCGTCCTCACTTGCTGCTAGGTGTAAACCACATCAACACATTTCTCATCAAAGCAAATGATTTGTGTAAAAGAAAAATGTAAACTTGGATTCTCTCTCCTCATCCTTTGTATGAGCCAGAAATTAGGTGTGCCTATGGTCTTCTTCTAAGCATGTATATTAAGACAATGCTCAGGGGATGCTGGGGCAATGAGAAGGCAGAAACTTGGGTCCCCCCCTTTAGGCTGATGAGTTTACTTATTTATTTAGTTAGTTAATTTTAGAGAGAGAGCACATGAGCTGGGGAGAGGGCAGAGGGGGAGAGAGAATCTCAACCAGGCTCCACGCTCAGCACAGTGCATGGCACAGGGTTCAATCCCATGACCCTGGGATCATTATCTGAGCTAAAATCAAGAGTTGGATACTCAACCAACTGAGCTACCTAGGTACCACTATGCTGACAAATTTTTTAAGAGCTGTCTAGTTTAAATATATAAGCAAATATGTAACCATATAGATAAAGAAGTCCCCAAACCTAAGAACATTTTTTTAAAAACATCACCATAAATAAAGTGAAAGGCAAAGAAATCAATAATTAATGAGTATAGACTTAGTGCATAATGAATTAACATTAACTGACCAAGAAAAAGAATAATTTGTAGATAAAAAGAAACAGATACAGTATTAAGCTGTAAATATATATTCATGCAAAAAATTACATTAAAAGAAATACATCAAAAAATGCTTATATCTGAGTAAGACAATTTTATTCTGCAAATATTTCTGTAATTTCTAAATTTTTACATTGTACATAATAATACTGACTCAAAATTATGCACTTTATTTAGAAAAACTTGGGTCATATCTCTCGATTGAATATGAATAAAATTATCTTTTAAAATCTCATTTGCTTCAACCCATATCCCCATATCATCACTCATGTATATAAATCTCACATTCTAATCACAGCAAATTACTTTTACTACCCAAACTTTCATGATCATCCCTACCGCCCCCTACTTTATCCTAAACGGAGCCCTTTATCAACATGGACACTAAAAAGGACCACACTATGTTTAGGTGGGGGAGCATCTGGGGTTGTTGCCTTACCAACCAAGGCACATCCTATTTTCAGGAAATGTGGAAACTAAGTTGACAGACACTAGGTTTACTACATGGCCCGTTATAGCAGGTGGGATGACCACAGCCCTACAGAGACTTAGGTGAGACATTATGAGGCCTGCAGTTAGAGGCAGCTCAAGCAGGAAGGCTCTATGCAACCATCATTGATTGCATCAGACACTTTGATTGTGATACCAGAGCCACCTAGGTAAGAGCTATCATGTTCATGACTAGAAGAGACAGAGCACAATACATCTAAGGGACTACTTTGTCCCCGTTACAATGAGTTGTAGTAAGTCACTCTGACCTTTCTTTCCACTCACACGCTGACCCTCACACCAATTATGAATAACAGCCAGGAAGGGAGGATGGCAAGTGATAAAACATTTTCATCTGAAAACCATACAGACTGTTTACTCAGCCATTAAAAAGAATGAAATCTTGCCATATGCAACATGGATGGACCTAGAGAGTATTACGCTAATCAAATACCATATGATTTCACTTATATGTGAAACCTAAAAAACAAAAAACAAAACAAACAACAACAAAAACAAATAGACTCATAAATACAGAGGACAAAGTGATGGTTTCCAGAGGAGAGGTGTGTGTATTTGTATGGAGGGCGGGGAATGATGCACAAAACAGGTGAAGGAGATTAAGCAGTATAATCCTCCAGTTACTAAATTAGTAAGTCACGGAAATAAAAAGTACAGCATAAGGGATATAGTCAATAATATTGTAATCGCACTGTATGATGACAGATGGTGACCACACTTTTGTGATGAGCATTGAGTAATGTATAGAATTGTGAAATCAATGTTGTACATCTCAAGCTAATACAACACTGCATGTTAATAATACTTCAATAAAAAAATAAATGGGCTGTTTAATTATATTGGACTAAGGCTTAAGCAGCATTGAACATTTTGTAACTTTCTCTACTAATTATAATTAGCAGGTAGGGGTTTAGCAGGAGGTAGGTTGATTTTAGGCTCAACTAAAATAAAAATGGTATCCCAAACATCACCACAGGCTGCTCTGAGAAATTATCAAAAGGGACACAGAGGAGCATGTGTTGCTATACATGTGATGTGAGCTAACATCATTCTCTCACCACTTTAAAAGTTTTCCTCTAGAAAGTAATCCGATGCATATACTACCATTCTACTTTTGTATTTTCACCAACTCAAATGAAATCATTTCTGTGACACCATGCTTTTGGTAGTATGGAATAGAACAGAAAAACCCAGAAATACACCCACAATTATATGGTCATTTAATCTCCGACAAAGGAGAAATGAATGAATACACAGTGGGAAAAAGACGATCTCTTCATCAAATGGTACTGGGGAAATTGGACAACCATACGCCAAAGAATGAAACTAGACCACTTTCTTTCACCACACACAAAAATGAACCCAAAATGGACTGAAGAGCTAAGTGTGAGACCTGGAAACATAAAAATCCTCGAAGACAACACAGGCATTAATCTCTGACATAGGCCATAGCAACATCTTTCTACATAGGTCTCATAATGCAAAGGAAATAAAAGCGAAAATAAACTACTGGGACTACACCAAGATAAAATTTCTACACAGCAAAGAAAAACAGCAACTAAACTAAAAGGCAATCTACTGAATAAGAGAAGATATTTGCAAATGACATATTTGAAAAAAGGTTAGTATGCAAAATATATAAAGAACTTATACAGCTCAATACCCCAAAAACAAATAATCCAATTTAAAAAGGGGGCAGAAGACATGAATAGATATTTCTCCAAAGCTGACATCCAGATGGCCAAACACGTGAAAAGATGCTCAACATCAATCACCATCATGGAAATGCAAATTGAAACTACAATGAGATATCACCTCACATCTGTCAGAATGGCCAAAATAAAAAACACAAAAAACAACAAGTGTTGGCATGGATATGGATAACAAGGAACCTGAGTACACTGTTGGTAGGAATGTAAACTGGTACAGCCATTGTAGAAAACAGTATGGAGGTTCCCTCAAAAAATAAGAACAGAACTACCCTATTATCCATGAAACACACTACTAAGTATTTACACAAAAAACACAAAAACACTAATTCAAAGGGATACATGCACCCCTATGTTTATGCAGCATTGTGTAAAATAGCCAAACTATGGCAGCAGCCCAAGTGTCCAAGAATAGATGAATGGATAAAGAAGTGGTATACTGGAATGGAATAGCATAGAATGGAGTATTATTCAGCCATAGAAAAGAATGAAATCTTGCTATTTGCAACATCACTGATGGAGCTAGAGAGTATAATACTAAGTGAAATAAATAAATCTGTGAGAGAAAGACAAATACCATAGGATTATTTCATTCATATGCAGAATTTAAAAAACAAAAGAAATGAGCAAAGAAAAAGACACACACACACACACTCTCTCTCTCTCTCTCTCTCTCAATTATAGAGAACAAAATGATAGTTACCAGAGGAAGGTGGGTGGGGAGATGGGGTTATAGGAGATGGGAACTGAAGACTACACTTACCATTATGAAAAAATAAAGTAAATAAGTAAATCATTTCTATGTGACACCATACTTTGGCATATAAACATTTAGCTTAAAGTTTTCAAAAATTTTTGGTTTAGGCAAAAGAAATGATTTAAACAAGAAAGAATGCCACCTCTCTTTCACACAGCAGTCCATGTGTAAGCAGTTCAGAGCTCAGGATCAGCGTGATAATGTTAGGGATCCAAGTGCCTTTTACTTTATTGTTCTACCATAACAGTGTGAGACACAAATAGAGAGAGGAAAACATTTTTTAAATCTAGTAGAATTTTTCATTTAGATTCCTTTGTAGTTATCTTTAAATTCTCACATGAAAGAAAAAGAAATTGAAAATAAGGGGTCCATTTTGGATATGCAAAAGAGACAACTCTGAACTGTAATCACACTCAAAAAAGGCCATAATCCCTCAATTTTTCACCACTATGATGTTAGCTGTGGGTTTTTCATACAATCCCACATCAAAAGATTGTGGTATAAAAGTATACTTACATATTTTTAACTAAAAGTAAATGCTCAAGGTATGTTTGCAGTTTGCAGTTTTTTTAAGGATCTCCTCTTAAGACAGGTAGTTTTTGACAGATAAATTCTAATCCCATCAGTGCAGAGGAAATTTCCCCCTGCATATCAACATATTCAAAACTTAATTACCTCAATCTCCCAATGCAAATTTCTCAGTGCGGCATTCTTGGCAAAGGATTTGAACCCAAATGCCTTTTAGTCTTACCTCTATACATGCCTGCAACCATTTTCTAGCCTTGTAAATCTTCAAAATAATCTATCTAATCCACACCACCAGAATTCTTGCATCTTGATGTCAACAACACTGTTAGGCAATCAAGTCAGTTAAGTAAGACAAAGATTCTGATTCTAGGAAGTTGTATCCAGAATGTAAGTAGACCAAGGAAATGAACAATCACAGTATTTTTTTTTCTTTCATATATGAAGTACCCTCTATACAGAAGGCTTGATGCTAGACACTCAGGACAGAGTGAGTGGAAATAAGAGTTGTGGTCCCTGGTTTCATGAGGGGGAGAAACAGGTGGCAGAAACACTGCAGATTGTGTGATAAGTAAAGGCTACTTAGTAGGAAATGATTAATACACACAGTCCACTTAAAACCTTATAAGGTGTTCACTTATCAACACCTGCTACAAAGGTATCTTAACAAATGAATATATCTAGTAATTCACTAGAAGAACTAAATTAATAAAAAGTAGAAAGTTACAGAAAAGTTAATACAAACAAGATATATACAAGTACATATAATTCCAAAATATAAGAACTATATAACCTATACTACGTTCCCATTGCTCCATTAACATCTGAAATACTCTTTTTAACCACTCTTCTAGAAAGGACATTGATAAATGCGACGATGTCCAGAGAGGTGGCATACAGGTCTATGAACTGCTTCATTCCAAGAAAGGCAAAAGTTAAAAGAAGAAAAACATCAGGGAAAAGAAGATGTCTGATAAACAGCTGAGGAGCCCTCACGCAGAAAGAGAAGGCTGAATTAAGATCAGTAACAGAAATCACACAGAAGCAAATCTGGCTCAGTAAAAGCAATAATCTATTAATAATGTGATGTCAGAATCTATAAAACAATATCATCTGTCAATAGGATTGTTATTCTCCCAGTTCTCTATCACAGAAGGCATATACACGGCTTTGCTAGATGTCATTTTACAGCAGATATAAATTAAGAAGAAATGGGCCAACCCCACATTTCCCACATACTTAACAATACTGTATTGTACATTAAATATTTTGTTAAGAGGGTCAATCTCATGTTAGGTGTTCTTATCACAATTAAAGGAGGGGGTGGAGGGAGGAAGGAAGGAAATGGGGCACAACAGAACCCTGTATTAACATTGCTGGAAATCATTAAAATTATTTGTACCATCCTGACTCATGCAGTTGTGTTAAAATGTAGGCTTCATATAAACAACATTAATAAAAGACTTGGTTGAGTTCATACATTCTGGCCATTCCCAGTTTCTGTAGAGGGTCAAAGTTCCATGGAGATCAATACAAGACAAGGCTCTACTGTTTTTTCTTTTCTTTTTTTTTTTTTAACGTTTATTTATTTTTGAGACAGAGAGAGACAGAGCATGAACGGGGGCGGGGCAGAGAGAGAGGGAGACACAGAATCCGAAACAGGCTCCAGGCTCTGAGCAGTCAGCACAGAGCCCGACGCGGGGCTCGAACTCACATACCGTGAGATCGTGACCTGAGCCGAAGTCGGACGCTTAACCTACTGAGCCACCAAGGCGCCCCACTACTGTTTTTTCTCATCAGCTGTCTATAGCAAACAAGAGCAAGTCTAACCATGATAAATGATGGGGCAGCTCTAACTAAATCCCTGCACTTCTTCATGCACGTTGACACACAGAGACCTCAATCTTATAAAGAAGAAAAAGGCAAAAATTCTCGCATAAATATCCCCTTCCCAAGATTAATTTTTACCAGGAAACAGGGAACTATTTTTTATTCAAAAATGAGGATAAATAATGCACCCAATCACTGCCTTTGACATGACAAAATAGGTTCACAAGCAGTGGCACACTAATCAGAAAGGTTTATAAAAACAAAAAGGCTTCACATCATGAGTTATTTAAGTGTTGTCTGATGAAGTGTAGGAGAAAAATTTATATGATCCCAACTTGAGACTACTTTAGTGTCCAGTTGAACTAGTTGCTCTAGGGCTACAGAATCATGATTAGTAAACTTCTTAAATGAAAACTGGACTTTTTTTTCAAGCTGTTTTCACTAAAACCATATTAACACTTGGCATAAGATGCACTGATACCATGGTGTTAGATGTGAAAAATGTGTATCTTCGAATGAAGGAGAGATATGATTGTCCCCTGTTTCATCCTCACTAGTGGATCTAAATACCAGGTTAGGGCTTCCGCTAGGGACTTAGTATACTTAAGCATGAAGAGTTAATAAACATGAAAAACTACTCAATATCAACAGTCATCTGGGAAATGCAAATCAAAATCACACTAAGATGCCATCTCACTTGCTAGAATGGCTAGAATCAAAGAGTAAGATCATAACAAGTATTGGGGAGGATGTGGAGAAATTGGAACCCTCGTCATACACTAGTGGGAATGTAAAAATGGGACAGCCACTTTGGAAAATATTCTGACAGTTCTTCAAAATGTTAAAGAAAGAGTTGTCATTGGATCCAATATTTCTATTACTAAATATATACCCAAGAGAAATGAAACATAAAACCAGGAAAAATCATACTTGAATGTTCATAGCAGTTTTTTGTTTTGTTTTGTTTTTTTTTTTTTTTGAGAGAGAGAGGCCAGGATAGAGCTAGAGAGAGAGAATTTTAAGCAGGCTCTACACCCAGAGCAGAGGCCAACATGGGGCCCAATCTCCTAACAGTGAGTAAGCCTGAAGCCTGAATCTAACCTGAGCCTAAATCAAGAGTTAGACCCTTAAATGACTAAGCCACCCAGGTGCCCCCTAGCACCATTATTCTTAGCATTACCATCAACTGATGAATAAACAAAATGTGGCAAATCCATATATGCAAACAATGGATATCACTCCACCATAAAAAGAAATAAAGTACCGATAGATGTTATAACATGGATGAACTTTATAAACATTATTCTGAGTGAAAGAGGTGAAAGAGGTCAAACACAGAGACCACATATTACAGGATTCCATTTACATGAAATTTTCAAAGATGTCAAATCTGGAGACAAAAAGATTAGTGGTTGCTTAAAACCTGGGGGTAAGGCAGGGTTCAGGGGAAATGGAAGGTTATTGACAAAGGATATGAGGTTTCTTTTGAGGTAATAAAAAATGTTTATTTTTTACTTTTTTTAAACGTTTGTTTATTTTTGAGAGAGACTGAGCACAAGCAGGAGAGGACAGAGAGGGAGACACAGAATCTGAAATAGGCTCCAGGCTCTTGAGCTGTCCACACAGAGCCTGACACTGGGCTCAGACCCATGAACGACAAGAACATGATCTGGAGCCACAGCTGGATGCTCAACCGACTGAGCCACCCAGACACCCCAACAAAAATGTTCTAAAACTGACTACGGTAATGGCTGCACTACCACTGTGAATATACTAAAAATCGCTGACTCCTATACTTTAAATTGGCAAATTTTGTGTTTGGTGAATTATACCTCAATGAAGATGTTTTAAAAGTTAATAAGGGGTGTCTCGGTGTTCAGCTGGTTAAGTGCCCTACTGTTGACTTCAAGCTCAGGTTATAATTTCATGAACTGTGACATCAAGCACAGAGCCTCCCTGGGATTCTTTCTCTCCCTCTCTCTCTGTACCTCCCCTACTTGGGCTGGCTCCTACTCTCTCTCTCTCTCAAAATAAATAACTAAACTTAAAAAAAAATTAATAAAAAACTATGTAAAACAATCAACAAATAATTTAAGAATAATATTTTAAAAACCTGATTATACATATTCCCTTTACCTCCTTTCCACAAAATCTTCCCCAAACCTTCAAGAACACTTGGTTCCTTGCTCAGTATGATTAAAACTTTTCTAAAGGGAACCTTCATTCTACACCCCTTCCTCTGCTATGGTGTAGCATTTCTGACAGCACAGTTTGCTGGAAGACTAGTGATTTTATCTAAAGCGTTAAGTACAAAGATTTTATACCGAAGCAGATAGGTGGTGTTTGATATGAGAGAATGATGTAGTTCTATACTTTAGTATTATTCTAGTACTAGCAAAACATTCATGTAGGAGGAAATTTGAGCCTGTGGACTTGAAAAAGTTAAAAGCTTTTAAGACAATCATTTTACACATAGTAATTTTAAAGCTTAATAAAGCTTTTAATAAAAAGAACCAGAAGGGCTCACAAAGAAGGAAGTGACTAGAAAAAGTCACCCAACTGCCAAACGTAGGACACAGAATCTTCCTAAAATTGTCATTTCTCAACTCACAATTCTTGCTCCCTAGTTTAAATCCAAGAAAAAAGAATATACTTTTTAAAATTCTGACAAATAAGTAATGAAAATAAAAATAATCAGGGAAAGCAGCACAGAAAAAGGATAATGAGACAATTATTATTTAAAACAGATAAGATGAAACCAATAAGCATAGAATAAGGATAGAACAAGTAACAGTGAAGAAACAAACAACAAAGAAGAACTGGCAAAAGGAAATATACAAACTCTGTAAACATAAAAAAAATAATCTCAATATTCATCCAAAACAGTGATAAAATATTTTTAGCCAAACCAGTATAGTAAATTTTAGGAAATGGTGTGGGAGTTTGAGTAAGTTCACATACTATTACTGAGACTAGAACTGTTACAAGCTTTCAGAAGGCAATAAACAATGTATTTTTTAAAACTTTTAAACATAGCCTAAATCTAAACATTATGCTCCTTTCTAGATATTTGTCCTAAACACAACAATGCATTTTAACAATACAAAGAAGAATACTATCAACCTAAATGTCCAGGAATAGGGATTTTATTAAATAAGATGATAGATCCATATGAATATATTTTTATATAAGCATTAGAAATGTGATGTTTTGGGGGCACCTGGGTGGCTCAGTTGTTAAGCATCTGACTTCGGCTCAAGTCATGATCTCACAGTTGGTGAGTTTTAGTCCCACATCAGGTGAGGATAAGCCCCACTTTGGGTAAAAACACAAGCCCGGGTGAACCCCGCTTCTCTCTCTTTCCCTCCCTCCCTCTCTCTTTCCCTCTGTGCCCCTCATGGGATTATCTCTCACTCTGCCCCTCACTCACCTGACCACTCTTTCAAAAAAAAAAAATTAATTAAAAAATTAAATTTTAATGTGATGTTTTTAACATGGATCAACACAGAAAAATGTACAGAATACATTATGCGGGGGGAAAAGCAGGCTACAAAAGTATATGAATAGACCAAATATATATGGATATGTACATATACAATCCATATCTGAAAAGATATACACTAACTTGTTACCTTCTGAGGCTAAGATTATAAGTGCTTTTAATTTTCTGATTAATATTTCTTATTGTAAATTATTTTGATAATAATCAAATATCATCTTGTAATAAAAATAATAATCTTCGGAGCGCCTGGATGGCTCAGTTGGTTAAGTGTCTGACTTTGGCTCAGGTCATGATCTCGCAGTTCGTGAGTTCAAGCCCTGCATCGGGCTCTGTGCTGACAGCTCAGAGCCCGGAGACTACTTCAGATTCTGTGTCTCCTCCTCTCTCTGCCCCTCCCTCCCCTGCTCATGCTCATGCTCTGTCTCTGAATAATAAATAAACGTTAAAATAATATTAATAATAGTAATAATCTTACAATGGAACATAGTGAAATGAAGTAAATAAGAATCTAGTGGCAAGACAAAAAGATAAGAGAGAAGAAATATGATGGTTAAGAGTGCCTGGGTGGCTCTACTGTTTAAGTGTTGGACTCCTGGCTTTGGCTCATCCATGATCTCACAGTTAGACTTCGAGCCCATGTCAGGCTCCACGCTGACAATGCAAAGCATGCTTGGGATTCTCTCTCTCTCTCAAAATAAATTAAAAAATAAATAAATATGATGGCTAAAGAGAAAGGTAGAAAAAGAGACAAAGCTAAAATAATTTCATAAACACACAAAAATGTGCACATCTTTATGAATAAAAATAACCTCATAATAAATAAGAAAAATTAGTAGAATATTTTAAAAAGTAGAAAAATGTTACATGTGAAAAGATATTCAGAGATTAAAATGGTAAGAGTATAAACAAAAATTTTGAAAACTAAAAGTTAAAAACCTAGTAAGTTGGATAACCACATGCAAAACAATGAAGCTGGACCATTACCTTACACCACATACTAAAATTAACTCAAAATGAATCAAAGGTCTAAATGTAGGGGATAAAAAACTCTTAGAAGAAAACAGAGGGGGAAGCTTCTTGACTTTTGTATTTGGCAATGATTTCTTGGATATGTCACCAAAAGGATAACAAAAGATAAAATGAATTAAATAGGATTTCATAAAATTAAAAACTTGTGCATCAAAAAATACGAAAAGGAAAATGAGAAGGCTGCCCACCAAATGGAGAAAATGTTTTCAAATTATACACCTGGTAAGGGATTAATATTCAGACTATATATACATAAAATAGGCACACACACATATATTAACCTACATCTCAACACAAAAAGACAAATAACCCAACTAAAAAATGGACAAAGAACTTGATTAAGGATCTTCTGCAAAGAAGATATACAAATGGCCCATCAGCACATGAAAAGATGCTCTACATCACTAATTACTAGAAAATACAAGTCAAAACTATCCTGAGATCCACTTCACACTCATTAGGATAGCTGCTATCATAAAAATGGAAAAAATAACAAATGTTGGGAAGGATGTGGGGAAAGGAGGACCCCTGTGTTCTGTTGGTGGGAATGTGAAATAGTACAGCCACTACAGAAAACAATCTGGCAGTTTAAAATTTAAAAAAATAGAATTTTTTATTCTAAACAATAAAAATAAAAAATAAAACTACTGTGTGATCTAGCAACTCCATTTCTGGATACATACCCACAAGAACAGAAAACAGAGTCTTAAAGAGATATCTGTATACCTACGTTTACCGCAGCATTAATCACAAAAGCCAAAAGGTGGAAAGAATTAAAATGTGTATCAATGGCCAAATGGATAATATGTTAGTGGATAATATTCCATTGTATGTGTTTATACTGATATATATGTATCATGTATAAATATTAAATATTTATATACTTACATATCATATAAATATCATATAAAAATATGATAAACACATACAATGGAATATTAGCCTTAAAAAGGAAGGAAATTCTGGGATGCCTGGGTAGCTCAGTCAGTTAAGCATCTGACTGTTAATTTCGGCTCAGGTCACGATCTCATGCTTCCTTAGACTGAGCTCCTCACTGAGCTCAGTGCTGGCAGTGTGGAGCCTGCTTGGGATTCTCTCTCTTCCTCTCTCTCTGCTCCTCCCTCGCTCATGCCTGTGCATGCATGCGCTCTCTCTCTCTCTCTCAAAATAAATAAAATGTTTTAAAAAAGGAAGGAAATTCTGACACATCCATGCCACATGGACAAACTCTGAAGACATTATGCTAAGCAAAATAAGTCAGACACAAAAGGTCAATTACCGTTTGATTCCACTTCTATGAGAGATATAGAACAAATTCATACAAATAGAAAGTAGAATGGTAGTTGCCAAGGACTGGGAGGAGGAGGAAATGGGGAGAGTTAATTTTAATAGGTACAGAGTTTCAGTCTGGGATGATGTAAAAGTTCTAAAGATGGACAGTGGTTATAGTTGAACAACAGTGTGACTATTCTTAATGCCACCGAACTGTACATTTAAAAATGGTTAAAATGGTGAATTTTATGTTATGTACATTTTATCGTAATAGAAAAAAATTTTTGAGTGTATCTAGTGCTATAGGTATGCATGGCCTTTGTATGCATGAGGGCTTATTTCTAATAAATTTCACAGTAATCTTAAAATCTAGTAAATTGGTGGAAAGGAGTTAAATAGATAATTAGAAATTTCTAGAGCACTTTCACATGTATAGATTCATGTTACGTTTTCTGACTGAATGTAGCTCCTAGGGCTTCAAGTTGCTATGTGATGTCCTACTGGAGTCAGTGTAGGGCAGTGATTCTCAAAAAGGACAGTACCTCCGTGGGCAGTGTAATGCAATTTATGAGAACATTTTTGTTGTTAGAGTGGCTATATGCAACATACAAACAAAACCTATCAATGAAACATTGTCCTCTCCTCTGCACAATTTCCAAATGACCCTAGGGACCTCCCTGTTAGTTTTTAAAAAAAAAAAGGTTCATAATCTGAGTCTAAATACCCACTTTCCATACAAACACAAAGACTTTTTTTTTTTTGGCATGGCTTAAATATATACTGAAGACTATATCCTTATCACTCAGAAATTTCACAGAAGTGGAGCCCCATTTCTGACAATGACATTCTCAGAAGCACAGCTATTGCAGTTTCCATGTGTAGCAAACTACAAATGACTCTACATATTAAAAAAATGTATTTGAGTTTTATAATGTGGTACTGAGCAACCACATATGGCATACCCTATAACAAATTATTTCTCTATACATTATAGTAGGTATTATATTGATTGTTTTTAATAAGTATATAAAGATAGGTTACTAGTATCTATACATTTTATTTCAGGATATTATGGGTGACATTAAAACTATTTGCTACAAAATGGATGTATGTTACAGATATTGTAAATGTTTGTTGTCCACAGAATGTGAAGCAATGCAAGGAAGAACTTTCGTCTCTTCCTTTCATCTAACCTGTAGGCAGTGCCCAGAGTCAAGATAAGATGTAGAATGACAAAGGTCATTTGAAAAAATTTTTTCATGTTTATTTTTGAGAAAGACAGAGAATGTGAGCAGAGGGAGGGAGCGAGGGAGAGGGAGAGAGAGAGAGAGAGAGAGAGAGAGAGAGAGAGAATCCAAAGCAGGCTTCAGGCTCTGAGTTGTCAGCACAGAGCCTGATGTGGGGCTGAAACCCACGAACAAGGAGACCACGACCTGAGCCGAATCAAGTACTTAGCTGACTGAGCCACTCAGGCGGTTCGTGGGTTCGAGCCCTGCATCAGTCTCTGTGCTGACAGCTCAAAGCCTGGAGCCTGCTTCGGATTCTGTGTCTCCCTCTCTCTCTCTGCCCCTCCCTCACTCACATTTTCTCTCTCTCTCTCTGTCTCTCTCTGTCTCTCAAAAAAACATTATTTTTGTTTGTTTTTTTAGAAGTCATTCTTACATTCAATGTAAGGCTGGACAAGGATCAACTCCAAAAGGTCTATGAAACTATCAGTGGTTCTCAGGTGATTTTAGATTAAGGAACACTACCAGAAAAAAAGCAATCCATTAACCCACTCACATCCATTAACCCACTCATTCCCACTGATTACTGTTTACAATGATGCCATCTACCTCATCAGTTCTCACATGCAACACGATGCCCCAGGTGATAAACACCAATGACGACAGACTTGTCATGAAACCTCTATAGAGCATGTCAACTAAAAGGAACATTTGAAGCCTGTTTGGGCAACTGTAGCAAATCACTTAAGAATCACAGGCATACATTTTCATAGAGCATTACATGTAAAAGAGGATCCATACCCATCACCAAACAATGACATTAGTAACAATGGGGGAAAATGAAACTGAAATAACTTTATAAATATATATTATTGCCAAACTCCCATGTAGTTTGAAAGCACTAAAGTTAAATTATAATATGTAGAGTCAGATAAACAAAATTAGAATGAAAACTGAATAGAAGTAATCATAAAGTCAACCTAGAATACTAAAATTATCAATATGCAAATATTCACAATGTTATTACCTGTGAGACGCCTCATTTCCAATAGTGTTCTGCACATAATCATGTACAGTTAAGTAAATGCAAAATGTATCTTTCTTACTAACCTTATGATTATTTACATTTACAAGAACAATTTATCAATCTACTTAGCACAAAGGAAAACAATTTAAATAGCAGCCCCCCCCCTTTTTTTTTTACAATTTGGAACCTCTGCTATTCCCAATAAGCCAGTTAAGACATTTATCCAACTACACTTTCTGAAAGACTCCATTTCTGTGATCACTCTCCTATCACAATTACAAGTTTCTTCCTATGTTTCCCATCTAAGAATGAGAGCTCCCCCAGAGGAAGAATGGATTTTTCTCATTCTTACATACTCAGTGTCCAGTATAATGCCTAGTGGTAAGCAAACCATGTCGGTGTATGCCAATGCATAAAAATGGCTATCTTTATAGTTCTTACTGTGTGACAGGCACTATGCTAAGCATTTTGCATTCATTTTTATCACCAATCTTAAAAAGTACTGTGACATTACCATGTCTATCATAAATGGTAAAAATGAGGCTTAATAAAAATCGAATTGCCCAAGGTTATATCACTTGTAAGCAGAAATCAGAAGCCAGAGATTTCTTACTAATTTACCTTCTTTGTCTTTAATTCTCAATGAGATAAAATATAATAAAGGTTAAGTCAGGTGACACTGTCTTAATGGTACAGTAACTGTTATGAGAATATTTTCCACATGTACTTTAATATTTTGATTATATCCATGCCTTGTATTATTTCTAAATCAAAAACAAACAAACAAACAAAAAACCTGGGAGGCTATTCCCAAATAGCATCTGTTCTTTTGGGATACATAATATGACATGCCTAAGACTAATCCAGTTTCCAAAAAGTACTATAGTAAGAAATACCTCCAGTTATAGAACAATTTAGCTAAAAAAGCAAACTAGTAATGAAATATTTGAAGGAGGAAATAAATGCACGGCATATTCAATTTCATAACAAACACACACACACACACACAAAATACTGTGCCAAGTCTCTAAAGATAAACTGAAAATAAAAACTGTCACTAAAAATAAGTATCTTGTACCATTTAAACTAGTGAATTACATGAGGTATTTCTTTTATATAAACATAGCAAAAATATGCTTTTTATACTGAGAATAGCATGCTGAACTGCACAGTCACTTCTCCATTAGCAGATGCATGATGGAATGTTAACAGCACTTTAAATGACAGAAAGAAAAGAATAAAAGTGCCTCTAACACAACAGATCTCTAGATGTGAAGTGAGATTATGAAAAGACAAAAATCACTGAGCAAGAAGAGACTGGGAAAGGTCATCCAGCATCTCTGTGAGCCTTTGGGAGCACAATAAGACTACACCATTACTGAGAAATGAAAAAGCTGCCATTTTTGGAGACTACAGAGACAGAAATCCAACTTCCCCCTAAAAAGTCACCCCAGAGATCAACAATATTTAGAATCATAAAATTCCTACTTATACTCAATATAAATCCCTGAAGAGTCCAGCTTAAACCCATCACCTTTTGTACAGTCTTTGTGGAAAGTGCACAGCAGTTGGCTGTTAGAATACATCTTCACGTATAAAGTCTTCGGCTTTCTCTTTTTGGGGGACAAATATGCCATCTTTAGCTTTTTCTCATAGGCTTTGTTTTCTAACCTCTTACAAATCCTTTTCTCTGATGCTTTTCCATTACTCTTAAGAGGCCAAATGAACAAGCAGGTGGTACTCTCATGCTCTGAAACGTCAATCAGCTATTACTACTCCATCATTCTTGCTTCTCTAATTGCTAGTATCTTTGTAAGATCATAAGATAAAAGCTGAGACACTATGGAGAATGTTAAGAGAAGAGATGGGCAAGGAGGGGTGGGAAAACAAGTCTGGAATCAATTTCCAACAACTCTGAAGGCAACTCATTAAAAGGTAAACACTGAGGGCACCTGGGTGGCTCAGTTAAGCGTCTGACTTTGGGTCAGGTCATGACCTCAAGGTTCATGGTTCGAGCCCTGTGTCCAGCTCTCTGCTGTCAGCACACAGCCTGCTTCAGATCCTCTGTCCCCCTCTCTCTGCCCTTCCCCCGCTCAACCTCTCTCCCTCTCTCAAAATAAATAAAAAATAAAAATAAATTATTAAAAGGTAAATTGTGAGCACTCAGAAAAGTCACTGGCATGAGGAAGTGGCATAGGTTCACTAAAAAAAAGCCAGTCCTGTTTTGTTAAGATTACTAGAGAAAAAGGCATGACCAAACCTGAGAGCTGAAATAACTTAATTTCAGCAAAGCTTTAACAATATATCTCATAATATACTTGTGCTCAATACAAGCAAGAATACAGAGTTAGACTCTAGTTCATTTAGGTAGGTTTGAATCTAGAATCTGTTTAAAAAATGTTAATTAATTACTATCAGTGTGTTAATCATGTGCTACAAAACCCATACTTTAATCATGAGGTGGGCAAAAAAACAGAAGGAAAACTTCTATCTCTAAATATCTTAAAATTCAGAAATATTTTCACATGTTAAAATGGATGTAAGATATAGAAGTTAGATGCAAAATGTCTCGTTTCTCAAATGTGTTACTGGTTTGAGAAAAAGTTACATCATGAATTTCAGTGGTATTAAAGTGCCAGTGGTGAAGAGTTTACTAAACACAAAGCAGAATGATGAAGAATCTACTAGAGGACATCTGGAGATCAAGCAAGGTCTAAGTACCTACTATCATTCAAGTATACCTGGGTTTACAAACGGTATGGGCCCACCCACAGAAGGGCTACTAGGACATTAAGGTATCTGGGGGTAATGTATAAAGATAATTACTGAGCTAAAATTTCTTATGTTAAATAAAAAATTGATGGGTTCTAGGGTAGAGACCATTTTGTACTTCATCTAAAACCCTTTCAGATGCCAGAGGGAAATGAATACAAGGACCACAGAGACAAGGACACTTAGATGTGTAAGCCTCCCCTGGGTAGTCTCAAGTCAGCCCTGAGCCTGCCTTGAAGCTGCAGCCAGTACTTGGCCACATTCTCAAAAAGAAGTACAGCTTGGGGCGCCTGGGTGGCTCAGTCGGTTAAACATCCGACTTTGGCTAAGGTCATGATCTCACAGTTTGTGAGTTCAAGCCCCACGTAGGGCTCTGTGCTGACAGCTCACAGTCTGGAGCCTCCATCGGATTCTGTGTCTCCCTCTCTCACTGCCCCTCTCCTGTTCTCTCTCTCTCTCTCTCTCTCTCAAAAATAAATAGAATATTTTTAAAAAATTAAAAGAAGCCCAGCTTCACAATTTTTTAAGCTTAACAAAGATTTTTGTGGAAAGATAAGGAATAAGATTTGTATCACACCATGCATACCAGAAACCTAACAATATTACCCACAGATATCCGTTCTTCCTTCCCCTGCTTTTATTCACCGAAAGTCACTCCAGCTCTCTTCCATTTCTTCTCACACAGTGTCTCAAAAACCATCCACAACGCTCAGCCACACCAAATCCTAGTCAGTGGCTGAATAATGACCACTTACTATTTCTTTTTAAAACCCCTCTCCACCTACCTTAGGGAGCTTTTCAAAGTATTCATTCAATCCAAGAAGTTTCCTCCTAGGTGAACAGACTTCCCATTGCTACTGAAATGGTAGTTCCAAGAGCAAAATCTCTTTGAAAACATGAAACTGAAGAGAATTCTGATTTTGCTTGTGCATCAACAAAGCCAATTCTGGAAGATGTAGCATAGTTCTCTTCCTGCTGTTTAGATTAATCTTAGCATGCAGGTGTGTACCCTCAGTTTGAGAAGAATGTATTTCCTGACCTATCTCACCATGAGAATAGTATCAGTTTCCTGATCTATAAAATGAGTATACTACTACACGCTTCCTCAGCAAGTTGCTGTAGAATTTAATAAAATATCTTAAAGATCCAGGCAAACTATCTGGCACATCAGCAGACATTCAATGACTGTTAATGAAATACACTGATATTTTTACAGATCCCATAGGAGACGGTAAAATGGGAAGCACTGTGTAAGTACCCGTTAATAAATAAAACAACTGAGCACCTTTCCAGTGCTCATGCTATACAATCCCACAATCCACAAGGAATGTTGCAGGGACAATTTCAGTTCTCTGGAAAAGAGGACAGACTAAGAGACAACAAAAATCTCTCTGGACTAAAATTCCTATCAGGCTATGATTCAGTGTATTTGGGATGGTGCAGCTCACATTTTATAAACAAACACAGCCTGCCTTAACAAACATTACAGACTAACTTACATTTTTAAATCTAATTTACTAAGAACCCAGAGAGGTTATATTGTAGTCATTTAATGAATATCTAAAAACATGTGACATTTAAAGAAATTTTCTTATTTTTGTTTTTTTTTTACATTTACTTATTTTTCAGAGACAGAGAGAGAGAGAGAGAGAGAGAGAGAGAGAGAGTGAGTGTGTGTGTGTGTGAGCAGGGGAGGGGCAGAGAGAGAGAGAGAGGGAGACACAGAATCAAAAGCAGGCTCCAGGCTCCTAGGGTTGAACTAATGAACCGTGAGATCATGACCTGAGTCGAAATCAAGACGCTTAACCGACTGAGCCACCCAGGCGCCCCTAAAAATTCTTTCTTCTTGACACAAACATGATTAAGGAGTGGAAAATTTCACTAGCATGCCAATGATAAATAGTTGCCATTCTCAAGCTCTCATTCTCTAAATCAACGTCTTCTAACAGATTTCTCTTTAATCACCAAAGCTATACTCAATTAACTTCTCAAATACTTCTTAAATCAGCAATAGCATGTTATTTTGAGATCTAGTTTCCTTCTCAGCATAAAACAATCTCCAAATACATAAATATGTGCCTTCACGATGTAGCCAGTTTCTCCAACGCTCATTTACCTGCACCAGTAAAAACAATACCTAACAGGTTTGAGAGAATCAAATGAGGTAATAATGTAACAGTACTTTACAAACTGCCAAATACTATATATGAATGAGCTTCTCACAAACTGCATCCTTGGAGTACTAATACTATGAAGAATAGCCAGAGGTGTTCTGTGAATACCAGGCTACATATTACAATAAAGTGTGCACTATACTTTCTTTTTGAGAATTCACAATGCACATTAGCATAGTGAACATTCAAAAATGTCCTACATTTAAAAATCTGTTAACCTTTTTAAAAAAATATTCTTATTTTTTAAGTTTATTTTATTTTGAGAGAGACACACAGACACACACACACACACACACACACACACACACACACAGAGAGGCAGAGAGAGAAGAACAGAGAGAATCCCTAGCAGGTTCTGCACTGTCAGCGTAGAGACCAATGCAGGGCTCGAACTCACAAACTGAGATTATGACCTGAGCTGAAACCAAGAGCTGGACACTTAACACACTGAGCCACCCAGGTGCTCCAAAAGTCTGTTAACTTTAACTCAGTACTGTGTAAACATGATAAGCCAGTTTACTTGATTTATGGAAATTCAGTGTTCTGGAGAAAACTGGAAGATACCACACAATACAACATCGACTATTATCTATCAAAATATTTTTTCTGAAAAAAATATTACTAAATGTAAAGAATATTAAAAATGTACTCCTTGCCTTTCTTAGGAAACATGAAGTTGTTTTACCAATATCCTCTTTAATAGATTTTCACAATGCTCTCAAGAATATAATGTGTTATAACAATTCAAGGTAATATTCTTCATCTTAAAAGTATTAACTGGTAAAATCACTCCATATAACACATTGACAAATAACTTGAAATGAAACCTTTGATTTGCAAATGAATATCACAAGTATACATTTTAAAATAAAAAACTTTGAAGGCAACAACCAAAAGAGGTTTGAAGCTGTCTGATCAATTTCCAAACTCTGACTTCTACTGAGTTGCTCCTGGACACTTAATTATCCCATGATGAGAATACCAGAATACATCCTCCTTAAATGCAAACCACCTTCCTAAAATACGAAGTTGAGCACAGTAGATCTTATAAAACAACATATTTTTTCAACAAATAAAAGTTCTTAAAAAAATCACCTGGTTCATTCCTCCCATTTTTCGTATAACTAAATTGAGGTCCAGAGAGCTACAGAGAAACTGGGCTCTCTGAATTCGTGTTTTAATCTACACTCCGCTGTGACAAGCTCTCACATCACGTGCAAACAGTTCTAATATCATTCCCCACATTTTCAAGGAAAATTGTCTCCAGTGAGCTAACCTAAAAGAGAGGCTACCTATAATATACAAAAGTCACTTGTGGAATAATGGTAGGATCATTTGAGAAACTGCCATCTTCCAGAGAGGCTTGCAGGGAACAGAGATGCAACAGGGATGTCTCTAAGCACAGATCTATGAGGCAAAGTAACAGGAGGGATTTACTTCTTTACTGATGGTTAATGAGTGAGCCAACCAACTCAGGGAGGTCAACATTAACTAGCAGGTAATGAGCATCTAGCGTGTGCCCAGCACTTGACACATATCTAATCCTCATAACAATTCCTATGAGACAGATGTTTTCTGCCAATTTCACAGATGAGGAGATTGAGTTCCTCAGAAATTTAGAAAGGTGCCATGGTCATCACCCCCCCCCCCCAAGTTAAAGTGTTTAAGTCAAGATTCAAACTGAATTCTGCCTGTTTGAAGACTGGGATATTTTAGTATAGAAAACTAAAATGGAGAAAACCTATCTGGATACAACCACAACTAAAGATTCTTGGCCATCCAAGAAGGAAACAAACACATTTCAAAATACCAAGTTTTCCGGAAATGAAAACAACAAATAGAAATGTCTCAGGTGTCTGTAACAAACTACCCACTGAATGTATTAATTGAACTTAAGCTGCTGTCCTCTAAGATTTCGACTTTTCTAGACACTACAAGACACTATTTCAAAACCACAGAGAAGTGAGGAGAAATCAAGTCACACAGTCTGGCTTAAACACAAAAGAGACCAGACTCAGAGCTATGGTGTCACTAACCCAAGCCATCTGGATCTGGGCCAGAAAAGAGCACAAGGGCACTGCAATAAATGAGCAAGTAAAACCTAAAAGGGTTTTCATAAATGTGTCTATGGGACTGTGACAGCACAAGGCACCAGCAGCTGTGGCCCAGGACAGTACTCTCAACTTGACGCACAAGAGACATGGTGAGGTCACGAGATAGACAGGGCAAACTCAAGCCTGGGCACCAACAGTCCCAGCGTGTCTGAGGTGGGTAGTATAGAGTGGAAGAAGCCAGGCCATCTCCGATCTCAATGGCTTGCTAAGACCTCCCTAAGGGGAGTCACAGCAAGAGGGGAAGAAAATGACAGAGTCAGTGAGGAAGCCAAGAGCAAAGGCAAGGCTAAAAGAGTCTCCAGGATGGATTGGGAAGAATCTGAAAGGGATGGATTTCTGAGGCTGGCAAGATTAGCTTGGTGCATATTGACAAAATAGATTTCACCACTGGCAATGTGACATGTTATTTAAAGGTCATTCTCTGGCAAAGAAAAATTTAGTATTTAGAAACACTGTTAAATATTAGCAGAATGATAAGCATGTAAACCCATCATTAAGAGTTTCATTTTAGACAGAAATTATTTAATATCAGTACTCAATGCTCTCTTCAGAGTTAAGCAGTTTTTGGGTTTTTTTAGTGATTTTAGTTGGTGCATAAAAGTTACTCAAAAAGTTTAACAGTCTAGGTTTACCCTACAACTTGAGTTTCTCTTCAGGGAACTCTATAGGTTTTCAACTGAAATAAATACCTCTTTCGGTTCTGAGTAAGGAGAAAGTTCCCCAGTGGGTGGTGGTTATTCAAATGTTTGATACCTTAAAAGAAATTTCAACTTGATTCTCAAGAAGTTCTCCAGAGTTATCTTTATTTTCTCTGTCCTTTATCTACTAGCCTTTATAATCTGTGATAATTTCATAAAGGAATTTGAGGTGGACATACAGCCCATACATACATACAGGGCTATGGAAATATGAAAACAATGTATATTTGATTTTCTAAAACAAACCACCATGGATTTAATGGACTTCCAGAAAGCCAAATTAATTCAATACTATACTTAGATTATCCAATCTATTTCCACGTAAAATAAGTAAGAGAGTTGAGTTTCTAAACATCTAATCCCTGAGTATTAATTAGCCAAGAAATTTTTTTAAAAATAAAAATATTTGGGTGGGGGAGAAATCAATAGCACTGAGCGAAGGTTTAGTGATTATGTAATATAAGGAAACTTAGAATTTTAATGCTTTTCAGGGCTTCACAGGTAATTCAGGTGAAGAGTTTTAATCTTTATTTAAAAAGAAACCTTTTTCTTCTAATGTAGGCTTTCACTTACATCCAATGCCCTATTTCCCCCTGGTTGGATCCATTCAAACCATAACAGTCTCCTCACTATTTCTAAACACACCTGGCATATTCCACATTAGGGCCTTGACACTCGTGGTTTCTAATCCTTGGAACTTTTATCCCAGTGACTTGTGTAATTTACTCCATCATCTCTTTTAAGGTATTTGTTCCAATGTTACCTTCTCACTCAACAATATATTTAATACTTCAACCCCTGGCCCCAATAACTTATCTGCCATTCCTGCTTCATTTGTCTCCACATAATCTAACAGCATATAACACAATGTTTAATTTATGTAACTTGATTATTGTCTTTTTACCCTTTCTCAGCTTTTTTAAAAAAATTTACCCATTCTCTTGTGTTTTTAATTCAATTTATTTAAATTAAAAAAAAACAAAAACGGTTTACCCATCTCTCCCCTCCCCACATTGACAACCACCAATCTGTCATCTGTATCTAAGAGTTTAGTTGGTTGGTAAGTTGATTGGTTGGCTGATTGATTTTTAGATTCTACAAATAAGAGAAATCATATGGCATTTGTCTTTCTCTGATTTACCTCTTAGCATAATACCCTCAAAGTCCATCCATGTTGCCCAAATGGCAAAATTTCATTCTTTTTTTATGCATTAATAATATTCAGTGTGTGTTTGTGTGTATATCATAGTTTCTTTCTTCATCCACTGATGGACATTTAAATTGTTTCCATATTTTGGCTATTGTAAATAATTTTGCAATGAATATGGGGGTGTGCATATATCTGAGTATTTTCATTTTACTGGGAAAAATACTCAAAAGTAGAATTGCTGGATCATATGGTAGTTCTATTTTTATTTTTTGAGGAACCCCCATACTATTTTCTGTAGAGGCTGCATCAATTTACATTCCTACCAAAAATACACAAAGGGCCCTTTTCCTCCACATACTTGCCAACAGTTGTTATTTCTAATCTTTTTGATACTAGCCATTCTGACTCGTGTGAAGTGACATGTTGTGGTTGTAATTTGTATTCTCCTAATGACTAGGGATGCACAGTGTCTTTTCAACTACCTGTTAAAGATCTGTGTGTCTTCTTTGGAAAAACATTCAGATCCTTTGCCCATTTTTTTTTTAATTTTTTTTTAACGTTTATTTATTTTTGAGACAGAGAGAGACACAGTATGAACGGGGGAGGGGCAGAGAGAGAGGGAGACACAGAACCGGAAGCAGGCTCCAGGCTCTGAGCCATCAGCCCAGAGCCCGACGCGGGGCTCGAACTCGCGGACCGTGAGATCATGACCTGAGCTGAAGTCGGACACTTAACCGACTGAGCCACCCAGGCGCCCCACCTTTGCCCATTTTTTAATCAGCTTGTTTGTTTTCTGCTACTGAGTTGTAGGAGTTCTTTATGGATTTTGCATATCAGCACCTTATTACATATTTGGTTTGCATATATTTTCTCCCATTCATTAAGCTGTCTTTTCATTTCATTGATGGTTTCCTTTGCTGTGCAGAGGCTTTTTAGTTTGATGTAGTCTTATTTGTTTACTTTTGCTTTTGGTGTCAGATTCAAAAAAATTATCACCAAGGCTCATGGGTGGCTCAGTCAGTTGAATGTCCGACTCTTGGTTTTGGCTCGGCTCAGGTTATGATCTCAAAATTTCATGAATTCAAGCCTGATGCGCAGAGCCTGCCTGGGATTCTCTCTCCCTCTCTGCCACTCCCCTGCTCATGCTGTCTGTGTCTCTCTCAAAAATAAACTTATAATTATCACCAAGACCTTTCACCTAAATTTTCTTCTGGGGGTTTTATGGTTTTATGTGTTAGGTTCAAGTCGTTAATCCATTTTGAATTAATTTTTATATATAAGACAGTGCTCCAGTTTGTTTTGTATGTGACTGCCCAATATTCCCAGCACCATTTATTGAAGAGACTGGCCTTTTTTCATTGTAGGTTTTCAGTTCCTTTTATCATAAATCATTATGTGTGGGTTTATTTCTGGGCTCTCTATCCTGTTCCAACTGATTTACGTGTCTGTTTTTATGCCGATACCATATTGTTTTGATGACTATGGCTTTGCAAATAGTTGGAAATCAGGCAACATGGTATCTCTAGCTTTGTCCTCCTTTCTCAGCATCACTGGCTATTTGGGGTCTTTTGCGCTTCCATACAAATTTTAAGATTATTTGTTCTAGTTCTGTGAAAAATGCCATTGGAAATTTGATAGGAATTGAACTGAATTTGTAGATTGCCTTGGGTCATATGGATACTTTATCAATATCAAGTCTTACAATTCCATGAGGACAGAATACCTATTTATTTGTATCCTTTCAATTTCTTTCATTAACGTCCAATACTTTTCAATATATAGGTCTTTCATTTCCTTGGTTAAAGTTATTCCTAGGTATTTTATCCTTTTTGATGCAATTGTAAAAGGGATTGTTCTATTAAATTATCTCTCTTGATAGTTCATCATTAGTATAGAGAAATGTAAAAGATTATTTTTTTAAGTTGATTTTTTATCCTGCAACTTTACTGAATTTTCTTATTAGTTGTAATACTTATTTAATGGAGTTTTCTATATACAATATCAAGTCATCTACAATAGTGAGTTTTATTTCTTCCTTTCTAATCTGATGCCTTTTATTTCTTTTTCCTGCCTCATTGCTCTAGCTAGGACTTCAATACAATGTTGAATAAAAGTGGGAAGAGTGGGCACCCTTGTCTTATTTATGATCTTAGGAAAAAAAGCTTTCATTTCAGCTTTTCACCACTAAGTACGGTGTTAGCTGTGTAAACGGCCTTTATTATGTTGATATGGAATAAGTGTACTTATAATATATGCTTGGGTATTTATTTCACCTTACAGAGGATATCTTAAATCCCTCACTCACCACTAGATCCAGGGTACAAGAACTTTCTCTTTCCTTGCTTTCACTTCTTCCAACAGGATACATGGCATGTGATAAGCAGGCAATATGTGCTTACAGAATATAACATATGTATTTAAGACAGGGGAAAAGTGTTTGGGAGAATTATGCAAATCAACATGGCATTCTCAACAACTAAGGCCTGCTCCAACAGTATTTGTTAAAAGATGGCTAAGGATAAGCTCCAACAGAATTGCCTGCTCATACATACATTAGCTTTCTAATAGTCTACTCAGTGACACGGTGAAATTTTTTTTCTTAAACATCTAACTACATAGCTCTGTTATCATTCCTTCTGGAATGCCATTGCTACTTAAAATTTCAAAACCTCAATTATAATCACTGATCTTTAGTAATAAAGACACCAGCCTACTCACTGACTTTGACACCTTAATGACTAAGAGTGCAAAGTCTTGAAAACTAGACTACATAAAATATATTCAAAGAAGATAAGCATGTAGTTTTTGTCTGACCTTGATGAAATCATGTGATTTCAAAACAAAAACAGTACTTCCAACAACCAAATTCTGAAATCAATGAAAACCTTTATCATAGACTTGGCACACACACACCCCGCCCAAAATTAATTTTTACACTTTATACATGTAATGTCTGGTAGAAATACAGAATTCGAAACTTAAATTGGCAACACTATCAAAGGAAATTTTGTTTCCGTTTCTATGTAAGAAAAAACAATTCAGTTATGACTTAAATATCCAAAAAATCAAAACAATTTATTTGTTTGATTAATAGCAACCCTGAATGGTTTGTTCTTATTCATGCAAGGAGACTCAAAGCATTAAATTTTCTTTTTACCAAAGAAATCTTAATAACTGAAAAGTTTCATAATCCTACTTATTGAGTCAATAATTTTGAAAAATCTCTGCACTTTGGGTAGAAATACATTTATAGATAATCCATATAAAAATAAATTTTCAAAAGCATGTTACAATGTTATAAAGAATAACTGGAAAAAAATTTAAAAAAAAAAAAGAATAACTGATCTAGGACTTCATTTTTTATATGTGACACATATTTTTGCTGCAGTAATATTTCTCACTAAAGATAAAACTATATTTTATAAAGATAACTTATTTTTAAAAATACTGTATCTGTGGCCTAATAAACTATAAATCCAAGTCTTTCATAATTAGACCCTACATATAATTCTGGAGCGCAGCCCAGAAAGCTAATGCTGAGGTCAAAGCTCTAGTTTCAATAACTAAAATCTTTCTAAGTTCTTCCAACTCAGAGAAAATACCATTTTCAAGAGGTTTTAATAGTCTTCTCTCAACTGTAAAACATCATTTGCTTTACCGTAAAGAAAACAATCCTAAACAATTATGTAGCAATTGAACTATAAACCTAAATAAAGCTACTCTAGTAAAGAATATAAACTATGGTAGAAGCGTATTTATCCAAATAAAAAATTAATGCCCTAGGGGCACCTGGGTGGCTCATTTGGTTAAGCATCAGACTTCAGCTCAGGTCATGATCTCATGGCTCATGAGTTCGAGCTCTGTATGCTAACAGCTCAGAGCCTAGAGCCCGCTTTGATTCTGTGTCTCCCACTCTGCCTCTCCCCTGCTCGCTCGCGCTCTCGCGCGCGCGCTCTCTCTCTCTCTCTCTCTCTCACACACACACACAAACGTTAAAAAAAAAAACCTAAATAAATGAAAATGAATGCCCCAGATAATCAGTCTGGAAAATAACATACATTAGAGTTAACAGAATCAAGCTCTATTACCCCAAGGTATAATTCTTTCCAGGACAAACTCCCAAGAGTTTGGGAAAGATTAAAGCTTTATTTCTGAAGTCCCTATGCACTGAGTTCAATCCTAGTTTACCATAACTGTACCAAATATAAAATTTGCCATATTTTTACAGGTGCTTAAAAACACACCCTTAACAAAACATTTACAATCCTGAACTCAAATAAACACAAGACATTATAATAATAAAAATATCAAATAAAGATATACGTCTTTATTGCTTTCCTAAAAAAAAATCAGTTTAATGAGTATATAAACCAGATTTCCATAAAAAATTATGTAGTTTGGCTGCATGAAATCTTCCTAGGAATTATAGTACAGGAAACAGAACAGATATCACAAAAGATTAATAAAACTAAATAATTTTCTAAATGCAAGGAAAGTAAGTATTATTTTCATTTCACTAATTTTTCTTTCTTCTCCTTTTTGCCCATGGCACAAAAACTCTTTTTCTTTTGTTTTTTGTTTTTGTTTTTGTTTTTGTAGTTTCTAAGTAAAGTACCCAGGGTTCTGTTTCAGGATAAGACCATTAACTAATATGAACCCTCAAAATAAGCTGACCAGAAGCACTCCTTTGTACGTTTATTATATTTTAGCAGTTTGGGTGGAACAATCTATCCCGGGCATCTCTGAGTTGTTAACCATCTCACTCTTTTTCTTCAATTATATCAGAGCAAAACTACTCCCAACATATTCCTGGTTAACCTGTAGAAAGGGAAATCGTCTTAACTTCAATTTGATAATTAGACATATCAGTATTCAAATATATTTCCAAAGTTATTAGAAAAATACTATACAAGCATTAACTACAGCTTCCCAATTTTTAAGATACAGATATTATAATCAAAACCTTAAACCAGCGGGAAACCTGGGTGGCTCAGTTGGTTAGACGGCCAACTCTTGATTTCGGCTCAGGCCATCATCTCAAGGTTTGTGGGTTTAAGCCCCTCATCAGGCTCCACATTGACAGTGTGGAGCCCGCCTGGGATTTTCTTTCTGCTCCTCCCCTGCTCGTGTGTGCACATGCGCTCTCTATCAAAATAAATAAACTGTAAAAATAAAATTAAAAAATAAAAAACTTAAACCAGGGATGTAAAACTGTATATTATGCCTATATCAAAGAAAAAAGGATGCAAAATTAAAATGAACAGATAAATTAATCAAGCTTGTCATGTCTAATGTAATCTTCCCACGTAGAGTCTCTGTCATCATCATGCTGGGTGGGGCCAGCTTGTCAATGACAGGGTTATTTTCACATTGTAGCATATAATATTTTAGCTACTTTGGTTAATGGGCAAGTAATTGACACAAAAAAGGTCTTTCTAAAATATAATGATCCACATTTATTCTTTGGTGAATATAGCTGGTAAGTACAATTAACTCTTTCTTCAAAGATTCAGGATATTTCATTGTACATGTATTTTTAAAATATACATATTTCATTTTTCACTTGAAATACTTCCGCCCTACATAAAGAAGATGTAAGAGAGAAGATCGAATCTATACTAAGCCCAGATTATACCCTGAAATTGGTTTCTCTCATTTTTAAAAAATGAAACACTGACACTATTTTAATGTATAGGTAGGAGTTATTCTTCCCTTAAAAAAATCCATTTACTTTCACAGATGCAAAAGCCCACTTAATAACATAAGGATGGGAGCTTACTTTAGATGTAAGCCTAAGAAAGTACTTGACAAATACCAAGAGAGTTAAGAACCTAGAATTTGATGAGGAGATGAGACAGACAAGACCTAGCCTGGCCACTTACCAGTCACATAACCTTGGGCAAATTACTATCTATCTAAGCCACAATTTCCTACCTTGCAATATGACATTAATATTCCCTACCTCCTTCTAAAAAACCGAAGAAACAGGGTCCATGAAAAAAGAAATGAGGAGAGCAATGAAAGGAGAATGAAGAACATAAATATAAAAGTAATCAACTCAATACAAACATTTCAACTTAATATTCTTATTTGTGCCCTTGAATAGCTGAAGGGCTGAATAGTTAACAGCTCTGACCTTGAAACTGTGCCTCCCCTCATAAGTTCAAAGCCCACCCCCAGAATTTATTCCTCCCACGAATAATGCTTCCTTTTGTTTTATTTTGCCACTAAACTCCTTGAGGACAGGACCCACGTTTGAGTCATGTTTGGATCCACACACCTGACATAGCCCATAGTAATATTTACTGAATGATATCTGCATTAAGGTCCAGAGATATTTTCCTCATGTATAAAATCAGGCTACATGGTAGGAACACTACTGAGCCTTATGATTCATGATACTCACAGATGATTTTTCAATGAGGCATTTATTCCAAGGAAGGTGGGAGCACCACAGGAATGAGGGTTTTGCAACAGCTCAATTACAGAAAGTGGAGGAGAGAATTGAGACATCGTGTGGGATTTGGTAGTATAGGCATGCCAAATGCAAAAGCAGTCAATACTTCATTCATATCACAATCAGCACAGAAAAAGTAAAGTTCATAAGAACTGTATAGTTTGTACTTTTGTTTGTAATATTTTTGGCTTTGTGAATGCTTAGAAGTTAGATATGTATGATTTTTATACATATTGCATAATTTCACTGCATAATTGTATCTATTTAAGTGATACTGCAATAAACGTAAATCAATATTAGGAATCTGTAAGAAGTGCTTCCTCTTTATTAAAGACCCAGATATTATTCAACTTTGATAAACACTGTCCCAAACTCTGCTCATAAGTGGGCAGGACTGGAAACTGGTAAGGATGGAAAGGTATTCCTAGAAAGAACAGCAGGAGCAAGGGTATCAAGATGGGAAAGCATGAGACATACTCAGAAATTGCCAAGGGACAGTCACAGGAAATATGGAAAGGCAGGGTGGAAGCCAAAACAAAGAAGCTCTTGAATACCATACTAATAAACAAGGTGATACTCTGTAAATAATCACAACTACTAAAGACTTCTGAGAAATTACTGATAAGATCAAAGCCTTCATTCAGGAGGACTAATTTAGAATGAAGGGCGGAAAGTGTGGAGGTAGGATGACCAGGTAGGAGGGTATTATAGCAGATTAATTTATGTGAAAATGGAAGGCAGGGGATGATGAACAAGGCAATGGAAATGAGAGTAAACAGGGTTGGGAAATAACCAGATGTGGGAGCACAGAAAAAGAAGATGCCAAAATTGACATGATTTAGCCTACAATAACAAAACTTCTGTTTACTTATGAAATACTTCAGTCATACAAAAGTATCCAGAAAATAAGAGAACAAACGTGTGCATTCAGCACCCTGCTTAAGAATTAAAACATTACAGGGGGCTCCTGGGTGGCTTAGTTGGTTAAGTGTCCAACTTCGGCTCAGGCCATGATATCACAGTTCGTGGGTTCAAGCCCCACATGGGCTCTGTGCTATCAGTCCAGAGCCTGGAGCCTACTCTTAATTCTGTCTCTCCCTCTCTTTCTGCCCCTCCCCACTGGCACTCTTTTTCTGTCGGTCTCAAAAATAAATAAACATTAGAAAAAATTAAGAATTAAAACATTACAACACCCTGGATACCTCTCCCTCTTCTACCTCCCTTTTTCCCTTCTTCAAAATAACCAACACTCTCACTCAATTTGATGTGTAGCCTCGCCAGGCATTTCCTTATACTTTTGCTATATTTGCTCTACCTACAAACATAACCATGAAACAGTTTTGAAGATTTTTTAACTTTATGTGAATGTGTCACAGAACATACTATTCTTGCAAACTGCATATTTAACAATGTCAATGAGATTTATCACACATTCATTTTCTCTAATGTTTAATTTGCGTAATTGTATATAGTATTTAATGTTCAACAGGTATTTATTCATTCTCATTTAATCACACCTGATGGTAAATAATTTAGGTATTTCAAAATTTTGCTACTACTAGCAATATTGCAGGAAACATTTTTCTTGGTAAAATACAACACATTCTCTGGAGTCTATACCTGTGAGTGGGATTATTACATCCAAGGGATATGTATCTTTACCCAAAATGGTTCTAGCAACCGCTGTTCCCACCCAATAGTAAAGTTATCCCAGTCGGCATTTGGTGTTGTCTGATTCTGACAGGTGTAAAATGCATGTCATTTTAATTTGCATTTCCATCATAATAGGTGGTACATAGTATGCTATTGCTCCATTTTGTTTATGGTACCTATTTCATCAAAGTTACCATGGATGAATCAATTTTGTCTACTACAGTTTGCATTTTTCCCTTCTTGTTTAAGAAGGTCTTCTCTACTACTGATGAGAAAAGTTCGCAGGTTTTATATTCAAAAGGCATATATAACGAACACAAAAATGTCGTTTGTCAAAATCACTCGAGGCACAGATACAGAGCCAACAATTCAAGCAATTCTAAATCTTCCTACTGAACTTGAAGTAAAACAAGGAATGTATGTCCAAAAGTTACAAAATCAAGAAGCACACAACTGGGGAAAGAATATGCAACAAATATGCAAAGTATCACAGGACAGGTTCTGATGAATCTTAAAATGGACCAGACTCACTTCTTTAGAACAGACAGTCCTTCCACCACCCCTCAGCAAATTCCAGATTGCAGATTAAAGTAACAATGTGAAGCATTTTTACTCACCAGTTTAGTACAGATAATTACAAGAACCCTCAATGCTAATGAGGGTAAGACGAAACAGCAGCCTCACATGCCACCTGCAGGGGTGGAAAATGGAACATGTGGGGAAAGCAATCTAGCTGTACATATTGTAAGTCTAAAAACAGTTCAAACATTCTAAGCCACTAATCTTAGGAAATAATCAGGAATATAGGCAAAGATATATGCACAAAATATGGTCTTCACGGCATATCTGATTATAAAGCTGGAAGACCTCAATTTTCGACATTAGTGTGACTCAATAAATTATGGCACATCTATAAGACGGATTACTATGTAGACACTAAACATGACAATACACAGGCGCTATTTAATGATAGGTAACTATACGAGCCAAAAAAATATACAGTTATATACATATACACTATCATGTCAAAATGCATACAGAAAAGAAGCTTACTCAAATGTTTATTTTCCCAAATGTTCAAAAAACACATGCAATACTTAGCCTTCAAAAATAATTAGAAACGAGAACACAAGAGAACAATGCCTGTATTTTCTTCCTATAATAAAATAATGCTGTATATAACTGCAGATTTTCAACTTAGAGATATTAGCAACATCTCATGTAAGTCTCAAGACTAAACAACACAAAACATGTGAGACAGTGAACGTATGTGCCATTGGTGATGAACAGTCTGGTGAAAAAGCCACTTCTTTGTTGTTTAGAAGGCAATAAATTATTTTTTGATACTAGATGTACAAAGGAAGGAACACCAAACTTGTTTGTTTGTTTGTTTGTTTGTTTAAACAGAACCTAACAGTCCTTTCCTTGGCTTTCTGAGGAGCAGGCTCCATGATTCTGAACTGTTCCCCTACCACAGGTCCCTGGACCAGAGAGGATTGAGTATTTGACCAAAAGGTAGTCCAAGGGCTCCATAGCTGGGGATAAAAGGTGAGATGGGCAGATCAAAGCTGTCTGATTTTGGAAAACTAAATGAGAGTTTGAGGCAGTGAGCGGTATAAACTGAGCATAAAGCTTACAGAGTGTGGAAACCAGAAGGCTGGAAGGACACCACTGCAATGCCACGCAGCTCCAAAGCCAAAGGCACAGTCTTTGTTCCCAACCCACCAGCTTTAAAGTTTCAGCCTTGGGTATCCTCTGAGCTGTCTGTGTCATAATATGTTCTTTGCTGGAGCTAGCCTGAGGAGTACCTCTTCCTAGCACATAAAAAGCCTTGCCTATAAACAGAAGTACTCTTCACACACTCACCATGCCAATGTTTACTTTATCTACCAGCACAGATGCCATTTTTATAAGAGAATAATATGTGAATATTAAATATAAAATAAGAGAAACAAAGATAATTAGGAAGAAAAACACTTTATGAATATTTTATGCCCAAGAAAGTTGCAGAATGCATCTTTCATGAAGGCTCTATACTGAGGTTATCACACTACTATTGCATTAAAATATGAAACAATCTTGGATCTATATCACATAATCCATTATTAGTAGAAGAAACACATTCAGAATATTACTATAACAACAGAAATGCTCTGGTTGAATGTTTCAATTTAAGGCACTCACATATCAAGCTTTAGAATCTTAATAACAGTAAATTAAACCTGGAAAATGCCCCAAATGGAAATGATACATTATTAAAAACCAACCTTTCTTAAATCACAGACTACATACATAGGAAATACATGACAAGTAAGTGACATCTCTATATTCTTACTCAAAATGTTCTATCAAATGCACTGAATACCCTGTTGCAAACTTATCCACATAATATTTAATGGTTAAAACTATCATAAATCTAAATAACTAATCTTAACTTTCAAAAATCCACACAAACCATTATGCCAAATGATTTCTAGAATATCATGCAATTCTGAAAATATTAAAGTTGAGATCTCAACTGAGTCCCCCATGTATATGGATTCATTCTACAAAAACTATAAAGCATTTTCTACTTTTATTCAGAAAAATACAAAAATGAGTCTTTGAAAGACTCAGTCTGATGCTTATAGTTTCTACCTTTTTTTAAAAAATAACATTTTCTTACTGATGAACAAAAACATCCACATGCACCCAAATATAATTCAAAAATCTACACAGTCTATGAATTATAAAGCAAAGGTTCTGTTGACTGGTTCTCCAAGATAGCCACTGTTAAGAGTCTGTTAAGAGTGTTCTATTTTTCAGAACTTTTTATACTGCTTACATTTGATACTAGAGTTTAAGTTATCTCAGATGTGTACCATGGGCCACACTGTTGGTTGATAACTTTTTAAGAAGTTAGTTCTAAAATTCTAAGCATCATCACCAGGTTTACAATGTAAATTACTTTGGAGTTTCTTACTTATTCTTTGCTCTGTAAGTTTTTGAATAGCTTTTGGCAAAAAGCAGTAAAATTCAACCTGTGTATAAATGCAATCATCCAAAACAAAGTTAAAACGATCTACTACAAAGGCACAGTATGACAAATGAGAGAGAAAAGAAACCCAGAACCCATGTTTTAAATACTTAAAATTGTAAGTAAACAAGTCAAAGTAAGCGTATTGCTTTCATCTTATGGTTAAAACACTTAAAGAATGTTTTCTCTACTTGAGTTAATATCGGCTTCCCAAACATTGTTCCATTTCCAGATACTTAGACACTGCAGGCCACAGAGTTGGCATTCTATAAACATCTGTTGAATGAATTTACATGTTTCATAAGAACCAGGTGTCATAACTTACCTAACAGCGGAGCCTAACCAGCAAATGAGAAAAGTGTAAATCATTTATGCTATATTTAATCACAAAATGTTACATACTTTGTAATACTTGCCAGCAAATATTAATGTAAAGAATAGTGTCTAAGATCAGAATTGCCTTTTAAAGGGAATGGACATCATGTTGTATATGCGGCTAGATTAGGTTTAGATTAGATTAGTTGAGGTTATGTAAAAATAGTATGATTATTTCAAGACCAATGACTATAAACTTTCCCAGAGTTTGCAATCACCCTTTATTTACTTCTGAGAAAGGAATTTCATCATGGACATTACCAGATGAGAGTGTTCATAAAAACATATTTGTAAGGTCACATTCAACCTGACCTGAAAAATCCTATCATTAAAAGAAGAAATTCACTTTAAAAAATATGGCTAAATACACAGAAGATTCATTATGACTAATTATACTTTATGATCACTCTCCAGGAAGTACATGTTTCCATGCAAGATAATATCAAATAGTTTTTCTCAAAATGCTCTATTAAAAAACCATTCCAGAGTAACATAAAAGCTTAACTACTAAGTGTGATAGGCTTCACATATGCACATGTACAGACATGCAAGTGTATAAATTACAGTGAGCACTTACTTTGTGCAAAACACTGTTTTAGAAACTTTACAGATGAGGTTAAGGGAGATTTCATGAAGGTGGCAAAGATGGGATAAATCGTGAAAAATGCTTATGCAATGGATAAACGGAATCATCCAGGAGAATCACCCACTCTAGGACTCTGCTTCCCGAGGCATGGACTGGACTGGGGATTGGCAAAGGCAGCCCCCAAGGGCCTGTGAGAAATGTAGAATCTCAGGCCCCATCCCACACCTAGAATGAAAATCCACATTTTAAAAGATTCCAACTTATTTTTTTTATGCATATTAAAGTTTAAATCTAAGAAGAGTTGCTTTATGAAAATAAGGTGAACATATGTGGTCCAGCAAGAGCATACAATAAAGACAAGTGTGATAAAAACCTAACTTCAGAGCATTAATGTAAAGAACAATGGAGAAAGTAATGAGAGAAATATTTTGAAAATTACTGATATGTTTCCTTTTTTCTCCTCTGCATTTACGTGAATAATGGGAGAGGAGGCAGACAGGTTGTATTAAAGCCATCAGATGAAAACGGAGGAGTACAAGTGGCTTACTTTGCAGGCATCACATGGCAGAGACTGTAAGCCTGGCAGCCACAGGGCAATCAGTGGCACAGTGGCAATTGAAGGCAACTACAGATAAGAAAGGCAGAGAGTCACTTGTATCTTGATATCCCTCTTTGAGCCATAGTTTCAGAGGTGAACAGTATGTCAGAGAAGATGAAGAGACTGCTAACGGCAGAGGGGCCTATTTGGGATCCTAAGAGAAGAAAGTCACCTAGGCAGGAACACATCCAAACAGCCTAGTGGAGAAGGGCGGCTGAGTAGAGGGAACACCTGAGCTCATCTCTCTGCAGCATATCGGCAACACTGATAGGACATGATTTTCCATGTGCTGGGTGTGACCAGACAAGGCAGAGCACTCAAGGTAACCAAGAGTCTGGCTATCAGTATTGGCTCTGCAGCAAAGGGTTGCCCAGGAAAAACCATAAGGAGGGCCAAGACAGAAGGGGAGATGACCCTGGCTGTGAACAAAATGAGACATAATAAACCAATAAGCAGTGGATGCTAGCAGGCAAGAAAAAAATCTGACTGCCAGGGACAGGGACACAATGGGAGTTAATGAGGATCTCTACAACAGTACTGGGAGACGCAACCCACCATACATGCACACGCACACATGCACACACAATCACATAATCACATACCTCTCATCCTAAGCAGAGACCACACAAGTAAAGGGTAGAGGGAGGCAAAAACAAACACACAAACAAAACTGCACAGGAATGAAGCGAAACCATAACTTCACTGTTGCTGGATGATAAAAACCAAGACAGGAAAATAAGTGGAATATTTAGAAAACAAACTCAATGGAGCTTTGGACTACCTGGGTGTGAAAGCAAATAAGGAATCAAGGATCTCTTGATTTCTTGCCACCAACTAAAATAAAGGAAACAGGGAGAAGAAGACAGTGATTAAGTGGGTGAAAGATGACACCTTCAGCTTTGGAATATTGTGTTAATAAGGTATATTTGAAGTAAACCTGCCCTCTACTCTCAAGCCACGATACCAGGGTGCACAGGATTCATGCAGACAATGTGCTCATTAATATACACTCACAATAAAAAATTACTAGAGGATACAATCTACCTACTGTAAAATAGTCAAGACACTACAAGTATCTGAACCTTAAGAATTTTAAATAATAAATTTTTCACAAAGAGACTATAAAAGTACAGAATGATGAAAGTGGCTTCTTAAAAAAGGTGGAAAATATAAGAACAGAATAAACTATTTCCAAAAGATTAAAAATGGTTTCTAGAAATACAAATATTACTAATAAAATTAAAAATTCAATATGTTAGGGGCGCCTGGGTGGTGCAGTCGGTTAAGCGTCGGACTTCAGCCAGGTCACGATTTCGCGGTCCGTGAGTTCGAGCCCCGCGTCAGGCTCTGGGCTGATGGCTCAGAGCCTGGAGCCTGCTTCCGATTCTGTGTCTCCCTCTCTCTCTGCCCCTCCCCCTTTCATGCTCTGTCTCTCTCTGTCCCAAAAATAAAATAAACGTTGAAAAAAAAAATTCAGTATGTTAAAAGTCAGATGAGGTTATGGCTAAATGGATAAAAGTGAAGTAAAATGATATATAAGTAACATAAAAAGATAAGGAGATAAAGAAAAGAAAAAAAATGGAGACAAAGTAAGAGATAGGAAGTTACAATGAGAAGCCTGACCTAATTATAGAAGAAAATCCAGAAGACAGAGATCAACCATAAGCTCTCTGTAAAAAATATACATTTGTGTGAGTTATGTGAGTGCCCATTTTATTTCTCAATACTTCTATATAATTGAAAGAGTCCACAATTTTAAAATAAAAAGCAATTTAAATAGCAAAAGGAAAGTGAAAAAGTAAAAATGGGAATGCAGCCTAACATTTTAAAATGTTTAGGTGAAAAATGAGGAATTAAAAATGATTTAAGGAGAGTGTAGATACTTCTGCTTAGATTTCATTACTTTTAATGCTGGGCATGATCTGACAGTGTTTATGGATGAGGACGCAGGAGTCTTTGGAGAAATGTGAAGATAGCAGAGAGAACCAGGGTGGACGGAAGAAGGTTCTGGGAAGCAAGAGAGGACAAACGAGTGGAAGCAGGTGCACAGCACTGGTTCCAAGGAGAATCATCTCATCGGTTCCAGCAACTTAACTGACCAGACTGATGACTTATTACTATCACAGAACACCTCTTGCATATAATTCTTCATCTTGTTGCTGATAACACTGCTCAGTTTGTGAAAATTCAGTAGATAAATTTTTAATTGCACTAGAAATAAATGTAACTCATGAAATTAGGTTAACTTCAGAACTACCAATAAGAAGACAGTTATCTTCTAATTCCTATTACACTGATCTTAAATGCAGTTTACTCACAGGTCCCATGCTTCTTAAGTATCATGAAAGGCTGTCAAATAAAAGACATGTGCCCAAGCAAACAAAAATACAATAAAGATTAGGTAAATAAATTACTAGAAAAGATTTTAGACTGTGCCTTCGAAAGGCAAAGTAAACAGAAAGGCAAATGTCACCAAGTTAATTCAATGCTAAGTCTTAAGAAGACTCCTTTGAAATATTATTAAAAGAGATAAATACTACCACAGATTCAATGCTTCATTGTTTATCAGGGTTACTACCACTTTTCAAGAGATGCTTTTCTTAAAAGTAAATTCATGATAATTTTGGAGTTTTATTAGGAATTTGAGTCATCAGTGCAGAAAGTTTCAAAAGGTTTTTAAATTTGTGGGAAGTAATCGTAAATTCCCCTGAGAAATGGCACATTCATTTGAGTCAACTCAAATAATGTTTCATAACTTATACTAACAGCCTTGTTTTATTTTCAAGAAAGATAAAAGGAAAGTTTGCAGGAAATTACTCCATTTGTTCTAAAAATGGGTAATAAAAAGGAGAACAAAATTACTTTTAAATCATTTATAAAGTTTTCCCATTACTTAAAATCCACTCTCTAGAATTCCTAACATAACACATGTATTTACCTGGTCTATTCCCAATGGGGAACTATTAACATAAAGTCAAGCCCCACAAGGGAGCCATAGTAGGATCAAAAACTAGATACCAAAATTGATTTTAGGGGCAGCTGGGTGGCTTAGCGGATTGGGTGTCCAACTCTTCATTCTGGCTCAGGTCATGATCATGTTTGTGGGGTGGAGCCCCTGAGCTCTGGGCTGACAGCGTGAAGTCTGCTTGGGATTCTCTCTCTCTGCTCCCCCTGTGTGTGCTCTCTCAAAATAAATAAACTTTTTAAAAAAGATTCATTTTATACTTCCTTATGTCTTCCCTATATACATACCCCTTGCTAAGAGGAGCCAACAAAAGGATTTAATGTCTATGACCATAAGTGGATCAAACTGCAAGGAGGCAGAGAGGGAGGGCTGACCCCAAAGAGGCTCTAAAGTATTTATCATAACAGCTTATATTTATTGAGAACTTCTGCACCATGTACAAGTCTGAGAACTCTGGATGCTTTAGTTTATTGTGCCCTCAACCCCTATGAGGTAGGTACATTTATCATCTGGAATTTATGGAAAAGAAAACTAAACCTTAAAGAATTAGGATAACATGTCCAAGATCTCAAGGAGAACATTTTACTGCCAGAGTCCTAGGTCAACTGCCTTTCCCCGTGTAGAAAGTCTCTGCACAGAGCTAAATAAACCTCAGAAGACCAGAAGTCCTTCTATGTGGGGGAATGTAAGAAAACTTATAGATAGCAAAGGCTCTTCCAGAATGCAGGTTTCTATACAATAAACCGCTTACAGCCAATCACGATTTAAAAAAATAACCTCAGAAATGCATAGAAATGAACAGATTTATAACCACAGTAATTTCTGACAGATATGTGACCTCCACCCCACATCCCACAACATCAACAATGAAGACCCCATTAAAGCTCACCTCCCCCAGTATCTATTATTATACCATTTCTTTCTTCCCTATTTGCCATTCTCAAGAATTAGACTGTAAATTTTCTTAAGGATTTGGTAAACCCAAGGCATAACTCAACACCAAAAATATAGAATGCACTTTGCAAAATGTCACCAATGATGATTCTTGCCACATGAGTACAGGCAAGACATGAAGAACAGACTGTGGTCCATTTCTGAGCACCCTGCTGGCTCCAGAAAGCCAAAGTTACAATCACATTGTCCTGCAGTGGTAGACAGGACTCAGAGAACACATTTAATGCCTTGTTGAATGACTGCATGCATTTTAAGAAAGTATTCAAATAACATGTGAAACAGCAATGCAACAATCCTGCTGAAAATACTGTCCAGAATACACAAATATAAAAATCACATTTCACTCTACACCTAATTTACCAAGAGTTATAATATTTTCATGATCCTGAAAAAAGAATTAGGTACCTCAAATTAATTTCAGGTTTTAGAAGTGAGTAATAATGCAGTAAGTTTTAGTTACTCTAACCAGCAAGATATTAAAAAAATAAAAGAGCATACATTGGGCCCAAACTCACGAAAATTGCCCAATGCAGGGGCACCTGGGTGGTTCAGTTGGTTAAGTGTCTGACTTCAGCTCAGGTCATAATCTCGCAGTCTGTGTGTTCCAGCCCCGCATCAAGCTCTGTGCTGACAGCTAGGAGCCTAGAGCCTGCTTCAGATTCTTTCTCTCCCTCACTCTCTGCCCTTCCCCCACTTGCACTCTCTCTCTCAAAAATAAAATATAAAAAAAATTTTTTTTTAAATTGCCCAATGCACAAGAAAATATATCAACTTTTTCACTTTAAAAGATTACTAGTCAAAATTAATGTTCAATAATGTAACCAGTCATTCATTTAATCAACATTTATGGAAGGACTACTCTGCACTATTAGGTGATAAACAAGTCAGACGGGATTCATGCTCAGAGGAAACCAATCCCACAGAGAGGCGCAACAGACAATAAAAAAAAGTAAATGCACAAGATGATTTCAAAATGGTGTAATTAGGCAGGGAGGAGAAGGAAGATAAATTTAGACTAGATGGTCAAGAAAAACTTCACTGATGAGGAGGCATACCAAAAAAAAAAAAAAGTCTTATTCTTTAACTCACTGCAGTGAAATACTAACCATGGGTTCATATGGAGCACTAGAAACTGGTGATTTTGCTGTTATGATAATAGTCACATAAATTGCAAAGGACTGAGAAAATAAAATTACAATCATTCTGTATGCCCCAAAGTTATACATGAGATGTTAAGGATATCTAGAAGTGGGATGCTGCTGCAAAAAAATACTAAAACTGTAGAAATGGCTTTGGAATCAGGCAATGGGCAGAGGCTAAAGTTCTGAGGAATAAGACAGAAAAAGCCTAAATTGCCTGACACAGTAGAAATACAAATTTTAACACCTACATAAGTATATGTTGGAGGAAACATACGTGATCGCAGAAAATATTTTCACTGTCATGAACAGTCTGCTAATAGACATATGGACATTAAATGTGCTGCTGGCGAGGACTTGGATGGAAAGGAGGAACATGTTATTATAAACGAGCAGAAAGGGGATCCCTGTCACCTCACAGCAGAAAGCTTAAGCAAATTATGTCCTGTGGTTATGTGGAAAACAGAACTTACAAGCTATAAACTTGAATATTTAGATAAGGAGATTTCTAAGTAAACTGGTTTTGTTCAAGGTGCAAGCTGTTTTCTTTCTTGTGGTTACAGTAAAATGGGAAAGAAGAAAGATAAATTAAGGGAGTCCAAAATGGAAGAATGCTGTCAGGTCACAATAATTCCACAGGCCAGAAATGGGCTGATAAAATGACTCAGTGGCAGACCTGTGTTACCTTTCATTAAAAAGGAAGGGCGGAGTCCAGCTCCCAGAAGGTGGAACAGGATCACAGAGGATTATTCCCAGGCTCTGAAACCTACTGTAGTTTGAGAAGCTCAAGGGACCGATGACTCCTTTTTTCATTCCACTTTCTTTTCGAACAGGTTTGTCTATAACTGATACCCTGTGCTTGCTCCACTGCTGTATTATAGGAGCACATGACACGTTTCCAAGCTGTACAGGATCACAGGTAGAGAGGAATTTTGTCCCAGGATGAATTACACCGAGAATCTCACCCATACCTGAGTTAGATTATGAGATTTGGATGAGATTTTGGACATTGTGTTGATAGGGCAATGGGTTGAGACTTTGGCAGATGGTGGAATTTGGTAAATGCATTTTGCAGGCAAGATGCACGTGCATCTTCAGCAGCCAAAGGGAAGACTATGGGAGGCGGAGTAATAACTCCCAAAGATGCCCACATCCCAATCCCTGGCACCTGTGAACACGCCATCCTACATGGCAAAAGAAACTGTGTAGATGTGGTTAAGACAAGGATCTTGAGATGAGGCTGTTCCCTGAATTATCCAGGTGGGGCCAATGTAATCACAGGGTCCTTTAAGTGAAAGGAGGCTTCCGAGAGCAATGCTACATGGAAAGACTACCAGCCACTGGGGTTGTGAAGATGAAAAAAGGTCCCATGAGCCAATGAAAGCAGGTAGCCTCTAGATGGAAGCTGGAAAAGACAAATAAATGGATTCTCCACTGGGACCTCTAAAGGAAAATTAGCCCTGCTGACCTCCTGATTCTAGCCTGGTGAAACCCATTCTGAATTTCTGACCCCCAGGAATGTAAAGTTAATAATTTTACATTGTTTTAAACCACTAAGTTTATGGCAATGAACGTTCACTTTAAAATTATTTTGCGCTATCTCTGCTAACGCTTTTAATTAGTATTTAACAAGTCATGACAGAGGCAGCCTCAGCACTACAAGATTAGGTGCTGTTGACCTTAGTTCATACAGCTCAAATGCCATCTGGGATCTGAGCTTCACCAATGTCACACTACGGGAAGTCACACATTGGGTAACTGCATGCCAAAACATGTGACCAAGAAATATGTGACCTAGAAGTGCAACAAATACATTCAGGTCCTCCCATGGGAATTTGTGGTAGCTTGAACTTTCCAAGGCCAACACATGCATAACAAAAACATTAAGATTATGGTTGGATGTTCACTTTTTGTTTAAAAAATTATAGGAATCTTTCTCAGGTTTCAATAACATCTCCCACTAACTCTATAAGATAGGCATTATATTTCCTAATATCTTCTATTAAATTCTCTAACACAGGCATTGTATTTCTTATCACTGACAAATTTAACAAGACTCATGGTCTTTATTTATGGTTAAAATAGGCCAGTAATAAAGATTAGAAAATGAGATCTTGAAAAAAGAAAAAAAATTAAGAAAGAACACTACAACTGCAACACAGCAGACCTTCCTCCAATGAATATTTGCTGTCATTTTCTCTATTTTACCAAATAATATAAGGACTGTGAAAAGTTCTCACAAAAGTGGAAAAGTATTCTTAAACCAAACAATCTGCTTTTAGATACCATGTGCTTATTTTGGTCATCATATACTGTTATTATTCCTTTTTTGTCTACTCTGTTTGGCTAGGTAGTCATTTATTCCCATTAACACTGAGAATGGCAAAGTATGTGGCTTGTATTCTAGGGAAGTCCTAATTCTACACAAGATATTAACATAATTAGGAACTAATTAAGCACATGAAAAAGTTAAAGATTGTTAGGGATGGATACAAGTACAACTTACAATGATTCTGCCCCTGAAGTGCTCACACTAGTAGCAAAACAGGGCACAAGCCTAAACAACACTAGAAACCAGAGTGCAATATGCTTCACCATATGCCCACTGTTCCTGTCTGGAGGAGGAGGGTGCCCTGAGGAAAAGAGCACAAGGATAGAGGGAAGCAAGGTCCAGAAGAAAGTTTTTATTGCGCAGGCAATGGAGAAATCAACAAAGTTTCAGAGCCAGGAATCTGCATGATAGAAGAGCAGCCTAGAAGCAAAAGACCAGAAGCCTTCTGGAATTAAGCTGCCAGAGACATCAGAGAACTTGAACTATAAATTTTAAGAATGAAAAACGTAAGATACAGAAAAATCAGCCTTTTCAAAACACTTGTTAATGTCACCTGCAGTGTCTATCAAAGTAACTGTTCTTAAGGCAGGTGAGGAGAGAGAAGCACATAACCCATGTTGAAATATCAGGTCCATTTATTCAAGGAAATGGGTTTTCTGACACTTAGGATCCTGAGCCAATGCTAAAGAAATAGCGAAAGCAATGCAAAATCCAAAATCCTGCAACGCCAGAATTTCTCAACTAAGGAAGTCACATAGCAAGTTCACAGGGAACAAAAAAGATTAATGATGTAGCTTCTCAAATAGCTGCTTGCTGGTAGCAATGGAAAAAATTCACTAAGTAGTAGAGATCTTATTCCCTCGCCTCATTTTCACTCAACCTATAATATTTAAAACAAGCAAAAGAAAGAGGGTGTAGATTTTTGTCTGTGAGGATGAGTGGAGAGAATAATGAGGCAGAGTAAAGAATTAAAACTCACCTTTAGACTAAAATAACTTATGTAAATGAAAATTTTACTTTCATATAATATAACCCTTTACATCTTTGAAAATTATAATAAAATAATATTCAGTAAGTGCTCATATGTACAATATAGTCTCACTGAAAAAACAGCAAAGCCTAATCATGCTGCCATTTAAAAAATGATAAATTGCAACCTCCTCAAAGGTATGACAACAAAAAAATGTTTCCCCTGAGACAATGAGCCATCTATGATGGAAAGAAAACTTTGATTATAAAAACAAGTTCCACTATTTAGTATTATTATTCTAATACCAATGCCTGAAAACTAACCTAAAGACCTGAATCACCCAAACCCTGTCCTAATTTTCTTTAGGTCAATGATTAGATTAGGTCCTCTCTTTTTTAAAGCCTGATTCACTGCTCCTAATAAGGACAGTGAAATATGTCTGATTTAAAAAAAAATTGTTTTAATTGTAACAGTACCAATTTTTTTTACTAATGATGTTCATCTCATACCTGAATCTCTCAACCCAGATGTCTAAAACACAATGCATAAATGCCTTAAGAAAAAATGCAATATAATGAACTATTTATCTTTGGAGGCTTTTTGTCTTAAATGGAAAAAATTCATTTGATGAAGAAAAAGAAAACAAAATAATTGAAGAAGATGACCTTTTTATAAATGGAGTGACAGTGGTTATAGATTACCTAGAAATCATTTTATATTTCTAGTTGATTCAGTTGTTTTATATGGAATTATTTCATGGAGCTGCTTACACATATGACTTTAAATATTCAAAACGAACCAAAGGTCAGAACTTCACTGCTAAAGACAAACTGGGAAAGAAAAATGTTTTGAAACATTCCAAGAATAACATTTATGAAATAAGCCAGCATTTTGTTTATAGAAACTAGAGTGCCGTGACCCTGCGGCAAAAGGGTAGAGTAGGAATAAGACCTAAAGGAGGAAGGGGAGGGACAGCTGGGCCAGTAAGGCAGGGGTGCTAGAGGATTTCTACAGAGAAGATGTAGGGAAAAGCAAAACACCAAAGCTAGAAAAGACAGCTGAAGGAACTCAGTTACCTAAAGATTTTTAAAAAATCATTTTGAAATCTTTCTAATGTTACTGGTATAGAAAAACAAAAATCTCAGTTTCTTCCGAAAATCATGACTGCTACACTTTTCTCATAACTCTCACTATAGCTGGTTGTAGAGATACAACTTTGACTTCTATATTATACATTCAACTCTGTTAATCTAGGCTCTCATTGGAGGTTGGGGACTTTGGGGACTATCTGGAGACATTTTTCAAGGATCAAAGGCTGAGGGGGCTGTTACTGGCATCTAATGGGTAAAAGCCAAAGAACACCCTACAATGATAAACATCCTACGATGAACAAGACAGCCTGCACAACAAAGAATTATCCTGCCTCAAATGCCAATGGTGCTAAAGTTAAGAAACACTGATCTCTTCTCAAAATAAGCAAAAACCAACTCCTCTGACCTTTTATCCTAGTCCATCACTCTCTAATAGACATCTAATTAAAGCCTAAAACACCACCAGAGGACTCATTTTTTTCAGTTGCTTTAAACATGGTGGATGGCTGGCTCAAACTAGAGTCACACCGAAATACACTAAAAGAATACATCAGAGCAAGAGTGCAGAAACTCCAAGAACTTTGTAATCTTCCTTTTGTTTCATGTTTGTCTCAAACACATCCACTTCCTAAGAGGAATATCTACATGTTTCCACATCAAGGTGCGTCTCTTCTATGCTCAATACGCTAAAAATACACTGACCTAGGCAAAATACATTATTTCTTATTAACGTAAAAACTTACGGAGAGTATTAACTGAGAAAGATTTGTGTTGGTGGCAAGGGTGAAGAAAGCCACCCAGGTCTTTAAAATGCAAAGTTATTTCACAGTTGGTTAGCAAAATGACTCAGATCATTATTACTTTTAGTCATGCCAAGTTTGCTGCTTCTAAGCCTACTAGTAATGGAGAAAAAAAAAACCCACCATTTTTCCTGCAGTCATTAAACCAATGAAACAGAAGCTTACTGAAAACAGGTCTGTGCAATATTTCTCTTTTATTATAACTGTTATAAAACAAAAGCAATCGTTGGAATTGCAGATGAAGATTCTAAGAAATCTTTCACCTACCTAATAAATAGCTATAGTGTGTGTATGTGTGGTGGACGCGGGGGGGGGGGGGGCGCAGCAAACAAAAGAAAATCTTAACTCATAGATGTACAAGTCTTATGCTGTTAATATTTTCCTAAGGTATCCTTCAGTCAAAACCCTGGCTTACTCCTTTTTTGGTCTCTCCTTTCAAAAACCTGGAGAAGACCTCCACATAGCGTTTCACCATGAGAACAATACTAAGAACAAATAAAAGCCTGGCGTGTACCTGGCAAAGCTCATTCATCAGAAACCGTGGCAGCTGGGAGAGAACTGTTTTCCGCGTGACCCTCTCGCACCTTTCACATAGGTTTTCTCCGCTCGAGTATCTGCCTTACCTACTACCAGACCAAACGTTACCCAACTTTGATGGTTTCCATGTCTCCACAGTAATAAAAAAATCAAGCATCCAGCATAGCCTACTTCCTTAGGCAAGGTAAATATAATCTGTGCTCCTTTAACCCTTACTGTGTCGCCACAGGAAGTTAACAGGAAAGACACATTTCAATCCCACGGAACCCCACAAAAGATGCACTAATATCACAAAACGTGGCACGCTTGACACGGGAAAACCACAACCGCGATACGACATCCCATAGGAAGGGTTTTCGGGGGGGGGGGGGGAGGGGGGAGGTGACTGTGTGTGTGTGTGTGTGTGTGTGTGTGTGTACCGCGAATGCCCCTTCATCTTCAGAAGGCTGAGCTAACTTAAAAGAAACAGCATTTACTCGCGACCCGTTCCTCGGCTCCTTGCGGGGTCCATACCAACGCCTGTGAGTGAGGTAAAGCGCCAGCCCAGGGCCGGCGGGTTCTCACTGGACAGGGAGGAAGGAGGAGGGCAGCAGGAGACCAGGGAAAGGAGCACCCGCCTCGGCTCTGCACCGCACCAGCCCCGCTCTCGCCCGGAAACCATCCCCACCGCTCCAAGTCGCGCTCTTGGCCGCTCAGACACGTCCCCTCTGGGTTTCCGAACGCAAGGGGCCCGCAGCGGCCACCGCGGGGCGCCGCGCCCAGCAACCCGCCCGACCCTACGGCCCCCCGGGACGCGCCCGGCCGCCCTCACCGAGCAGCAGCAGCTTGACCTCGCGCGCCGCCTTCTCGCCATCCTCGCGGAGGTTCCGGTCGATCATCTTACTCCGCTCCACCGCCGCCTTGTCCTCGGCGCTCAGCGTACAGCCCATTATGCCAGAAGCTAGAGCTCGCCGCCGCACCCTCCACGTCCGGCGCGCTGCCTTCAAACACAGGTGAATTCTTTCTTTCCGGACGCGGGCGTTCGAATACCTCCCGACGCTGGCCACGAACCACCCCCACCCGCTTCCTAAATGGAGCGAGGAAAGCGCCGTCTGCTAAGCAGCGAGCTGCACCGCGCGGATCTTCCTCGCGGCCAGGTTCCACTCCTGCGTCCCTCAGCGCCCCCCAAGTCCCAGGTTTTCGGGCTCTGGATACAACGTCCACCGCCCTCCAGCTGGTGGCCGCGCCGCAGCCTCAAGAAGCCCGGCAGAGCTCGGCGTCCGCGCGCCGCCGCGGCCCCGCCCCTACCCGCCCGCCAGCCAGCCAGCCAGCCAGCCAGCCAGCCACTCCGCGACCACTCCCCGGGCGCGCTCCCGCGCACGTGCCCTCGGACAGCGCCCCCTCGGACGGGCGCGCGCGCCCGCGCATCCGCGGACCCCGGCTCTGCGCAGCCCCCAGGGCCCGGCGCCCTCGCGCGCGGCCCTTGGAAGCGCCCTCGGAACGTTGAACTGCCCAGCTGGCTCCCCTACCTTGCTTCCTCCGCGAGAGTGGGATAATTTCTTCCCGCTTACTCACACCAAGGGATCTGTGCGTACCTGCCCCTTCGGGGTGCGGGTGGGAGAGCTGCCAAAGTTGGAAGCTGAAAAAAGCCAGTCCTGGGCGTTTGAGCATGCCCAGCTCCGGCAGCCACGCACGGGTGTTCAAAATGTAAACCCCTGTCGGCTGGCCTTCAGGGTTGTGGGAAATAGAGGGAGCTGGGAAGGGAACGGAGCCACAGCGAAAGCAGAGATGGAGACAGTGGGGGAACAAGACTGGGAGGGGGTGAAGAGATTAACTTTCTTCCTTCCGGTTTTTCTTTCCTTCCTTCTCTTCCCTCCCATCCATTCTTTCGTTTCTTTTCACAGAACATTTTAATGGATTGAGGAAATGTGAGACAATATTCAGAGTATATTTTAAAATGACAAGAGCAATAAAACACACCTACACAGATACATCTGCTCTGCACCATAACTTACCTCCTCTGGGGCAGCATGTAAGCTTCCACGCCAAATTTTGACCAATTTAGTAAGTATTAAGCCACTAAGCATATCATTCCTTTTTTAAAGGCCTTACTTGCCCCCAAAATGAGTTTAAATTGATCCATATTATGACTCCATCCTTCTAGTACTAACTACTCTCGGGTTCTCCGGGGGATTTATTTCATCCACGAGTGAGTGAGCACAGGTTTAAGGTCTGGGCTTATGTCAGTTACACTACACTTTTCCCTTACAGACATCGCCGGAAATGTTGATTGATTAGAAGATGGGCTGGTAGCAAAAAGTAAAATATCTTCTTTGATGTAGTAAAAATTAGAAAATTGCTCTTTGTTTTCCACCTGGAAGTCTTCCTTTCTAAAAAGTATTTGTAAAAAATAAACAAACAAACAAACTGGCTTTAGTTTTCCATGAAGGTAAGGCTGAGCGGATGCTGTAGGCAGAACAGCTGTAGAGTGGGTCACTGAAGCCAGGCTTGTTGGCTGGCAGAGATCATCAGTCTCCTTCTTATTGGACATATCCTCTCCTGTTCTACAACTGTCAAACTTGCTCTGCTCAAGAGATGCAATTTCAAGAACTGCCTCAACTTTTCCTATGATGTTTCGCAACATAACAAAAGGGAGCAAGCTTTAAATTGTACTTAATCACCTTGTATGCCCTTTGTTTTTCTCGGTAATTTATTTTTTTAAGTCTGATTTATTTTGAGAGAAAGGGAGGGAGACAGAATCCCAAGCAGTCTTTGCACTGTCCGTGCAGAGCCGGAAGCGGGTCTTGAACCCACAAACTGTGAGATCATGCCTGAGCATGAAACCAACAGTTGGACCCTTAACTAACTCAGCCACCCAGGTGCCCCTTTCTTGGCACTTTAAATGGTGATGTTCATCAGAAACTCTGGAACTAAACTTGACAGAATGAACTTTCAACATAGTATTTGTGTATTAGCCATCTTGGATTATTGGTTATTAGGTCTTTTCTATAAGCTTCAGGCCATATCAAGTGAAGGGCCAACAACTGCAGGAAAAGAGGAAGAAACCATGGTGGGGATAATGACTATAAATCTCATATTTTAGAGAATAGAGGGTGCAACAGAATTATATACATTCCTTCTCTCATTTGACAATCTTGTCAAGTAGATGATGAGTTAAAATACATAGGCGAATAAGAATTGAAAATTAGCTTTATATGAAGCTATACTTCCTAGAGGATTCAGAGTAATGGAGTGATCAGTAAGGAGGGAAAGTCCAAGAAAACAAAGCTGCAAAAAAAAAAAAAAAAAAAATGGAGGCCATTTCTGGAATTAGTGAAGGGTTCAAGGGGTAAGTATTGGTCAGCTCAGGCTGCCATAACAGAATAGGACAAATGAGTGGCTTAAATAACAGGACTTTATTTCTCACCATTATGGAGGCTGAGAAGTCTAAGATCAAAGCACCAGCCAATTTAGGTCTCCCAAGAGGACTCTCTTCCTGGCTTGCAGGTGGTCACCTTCTTCCACATGGGTGCCCTCCATGTAGAGCTGTAGTCTCTCCTTTCTGTTCTTATAAGGACACTAATCCCATAAGGTCTTACCCTTATTACCTCTTCCAAATCTAATCACCTCCCAAAGGCCCACCTCCAAATACCATCATATTGGAGTCAGGGCTTCAACAAATGAATTTGGAGGAAAGGGGGAAGGGAAGACAATCTATAAAACAATGTATTTTGTTTGCCATGAATAACCAGCTAAAAGGGTTAATAGGTAAAATACGTGTTGGAGAAGGCCAATTGTTTTATAATTGAAATGTAGTTTGGCTGTGAAGAATGAGAGGAAGTGTGGGACAAAGTTGGAAGAAACCTTTAAATATTAAGGTGAAGTGTTAGACTTTATGCAATGGGTACTAAATGTTCCTTACATTCTCCTGAGTTGGGTAACACGTGTTTAAAAGAAAAATAATCTCTTACCCTACAAAACACACGAGTTTCCAGTAAGTGGATAGTGTTAGTAATCCAGATATGAAGTGGTGAGAGTCACTCAGACTAATAACTTACATAATTATGAGGTTGCAAAGTGTGATTCAATAACCTTGTCAAGGAGGTGGAGCAGATATTATTAACTCATCTATTTTATAGAATGAAATTGAAATACAAAGGTTAAAGCAATCTACTTCAGAATACTGTTTTCCCTTCTGGACATGATATTTTTAAACAACTATATTGAGATATAATTCATGTACATATAATTTATCCATTTAAAGTATACAATCGAAGGGCTTTTAGCATATAAACAGAGTTGCACAACCATTATGGCAATCAATTATATTTTAATTGCCCCCCAAATAAATCCCATAAACCATAGCCATTATCCCCAATTTTTCTATCCTTGACCCCAAGTCCTAGGCAGCCACTAATATACTTTCTTTCTCTATAGATTTGCCCATTCTGGACATTTTATATAAAAGAAACTATATAGTATATGGTCTCTTGCAACTGGCTTCTTTTCATTTAGCATAAGGTTTTCAAGGTTCGTCCATGTTGTAGCATGTATCAGGACTACATTTCTGTTTACTGCTGAGTACTAATAAGCATCATATGTTAAGAGAGTTAATTATACACCTGAAACTAATATAACATTGTATGTTACCTATATTAGAATTAAATTTAGGGGCGCCTGGGTGGCTCAGTCGGTTGAGCCTCCGACTTCGGCTCAGGTAACGATCTCACGGTCCGTGAGTTCGAGCCCCGCGTCAGGCTCTGGGCTGATGGCTCAGAGCCTGGAGCCTGCTTCCGATTCTGTGTCTCCCTCTCTCTCTGCCCCTCCCCCATTTATGCTCTGTCTCTCTCTGTCTCAAAAATAAATAAACGTTAAAAAAAATTAAATTTAAAAAGAGACATATTAAGACCAACTGGGACACATTCAGCTGAGAGTATTTAGGTCTTAAAGTGTCTGAAAACTGTGTTATAACTCAAAACTCTCTGGCTATAAGGTGGTACATTTAGAAGTATTGGAAGAAAGTATTGGAAGAATTTGATGTGAGGAAAAATGGTGCACAATCCCCCACAAAGAGAATAGGCAACCTTAGAAACGTATTCATTCATTCACTTTTTTTGAGAGGGAGAGAGAGAGAGAGAGAGAGAGAATCCCAAGCAGGTTTGATACTCAGCACAGAGCCCATCTCAGGGCTCAATGCTACCATCCTGGGGTCCTGACCTGAGCCAAATCAAGAGTTGGACTGAGAATGGACTGAGCCATCCATCTTCTTGATGAAGATAGAAACATCTAGACTGGATGACTGCATATTGGGAAAGATCTAGAAATAGATAAACTTTTAGGATCCCTTCCAACTTTGAGATTTTATATTATTCAGAAGTCAGATGGGATTAGTGTCAGAAATGAGATTAAAATTCAGAAATTCCTTCTGGCCTCCAACCTTTTCCCTACTTATCCTGCTATATGAGAAACGTGTAAAGTAGGGAAAGGGAGTGTATCTGAGATGTGTTTCCTTGGTACATTGATGGATTAGTGTAGGGGTAAGGAGGAACCAAAGAAGAGTCAGGACAACCTGAAATGTGTACACACACACACACACACACACACAAAGGGAGAGAGAAGGAGATCAGAAAGGCAGTGTGTATCTTTGGCTCACTGAGAACAGACATGACACATAGACACTTTTCCATTGCCTACATTGATATTTTTGCCTTCTATGTGAGAAGGAAAGAGTTTGGTTTGGGGAGAGGCTAAAAAAACTTAGAAAAACAGAAGGGCTAGCATGGCATGTGTAGCCCTCTTTAGCCAGAGATATAAAGGCCCAAACCAAAACCATTTCTAAATTTTTTTTATGTTTATTTATTTTTGAGAGAGAGACAGAGCACGAGTGGGGGAGGACCAGGGCTAGAGGGAGACACAGAATCCAAAGCAGGCTCCAGACTCTGAGCTGTCAGCACAGAGCCCAATGCAGGGCTCAAACCCATGAACTGTGAGATCATGACCTGAACCCAAGTCAGACACCCAACCAACTGAGCCACCCAGGCGACCCCAATTTTTTTTTAATGTTTATTTATTTTTGAGAGAGAGAGAGAGACAGTGTGAGTGGGGGAGGAGCAGAGCGAAATATTTGGGGAACATTTTTAGGAGGCTTAATTTCCTGCTAAAGCAGGTAAGTCTTGAAGTCGTTTTTGATGAGGCCAAGGGACATTGAGGAATATAATAGGACATAAGTGAAGGAGGGAGAGGTTCAGGAAAAAAGGGTAAAATGTGATTTCAAATACATCAGAAAAAATCCCCAGGGACAAGTGTAAAGAAAAGAATTGGTAATAGTGGTATGGTAGAAGAAGCTCTAGGCAGGTGATCAGATAACTTTAGAGCAGTTCAGAGCTCTGTTTTCGCACATTTGACAGTCCCTTAAGCTTTGTAAACTGCAGTATCCCTATCTATAAAAGTGAGTTTGTTGAATTAGATCATCTGCAAGGTCCCAACAATCCTGAGGACCTATGAGTCTATCATTTCAACAGGAGCTGGTTGCCAAAGATACAAAACACTCTGACGTACTGTTGTGAGTGGAATCCATAGTGTGTAAAATTAAGGGTTAAATAAATGCTGACAATGCAGACCTTAGTGAGGAAACTTTTAAGAATCTTAATCATGAAGAATGGTAGACACATGAGATGGTGGATGGAGAAGTAGGTTTGAGATGTATTGTTTCATTTTGGCCATGACTCCTCTTCTCAAGCGTTATGCGGGTGTGGGAAAGGAAATGGTTATGGTGCAAAGGAAAGAACATAGTTGGTCCACTTGTTGACCTCAGCCTCTGATTTTTCCATCTCATTACCTGTGATACCTTAGTGCCACCAATTCTTTAATGCCATAGAGGCCTCCCATCCACAGACCATTTACCTTTCCCCTGTCCCTCATGACTCGTCATGTGCTAAGTTCTCTCATTACGCGACTTATATTCCATCCTCCACCAGGATCATCACTCTTTTGCCACATACCTTCAAAACGCCTTCAACATTGTATTCTATGAAGAAAACCTCAAATTTGGTTAAATCAGGTCTTTGCCTACATGTGTACAACTGGACTTGACTGGAGGAAAAGACTGTAGTCAGCAACTCTAACCATCCATTTGTTCATGCCAAAAATCAGAAGTCAACATTGATTCCTCCCTTTCCCCCAACCACAACATACCCAGCCTATCAGGAAATCCTATATCACTCTGCTTCCAAGTGAATCCAGGACATGGCCAAATATCAACATCAACTGATACTCCCTAGTTCAAATTATCTATGGAGTATTGCAATAGCCCTCTCCTACTTCCTCTGTGTCCACCACTATCTCCTGCTATTGTTCAGCTGGCAACCAGAACCATCCTTTAAAAATGTCAATCAGATATTGCCACTCCTGTACTGAGAACCATCCATTCACTTTCCATCTTACTTAGAGGAAAATCCCATCTAAAACTCTTATGATGACATAGGACTCACCTGATTTATCAAGTTCAGCTCTTTCACCCCTGATATTATTTCCTGCCACATTCCTTCTTGCTTTCTGTGGTTCAGCCTCATTACCTCCAGGCTATTCCTTGAACTTGCCAAACACACTCCATCCATTAGGCCTTTGCACTTATGTTCTCCCTGAATGGAACACACTTCTGCCAGATTTCTGCTTGGCTCACTCCCTTCTTTCTTCAAATCTCTGTTCAAATGTCACCTTATCAGGGAAATAGACTCCATTACTGCCCACCTGTCACTCTCCTTTTCCCTTACTATGCACTACCACTTTGCACACGACACATCTATTTTCATGAGTGTTTGTTTCTTGCCTGTCTTCCCTCACTTGAATATAAATTCAAAAAAGCAGAGACTTTGTCCTCTTTTGTTTACTGTTTCATCTCCAATAGCTAGAACAGTAAATACCCATAGTAAGTGAATAAAGAGGAGAAGCTGGATTTAGAGCATAAATCTAGTCTTCTAAACTATTCAGTAATTCATTCAACAAAATTCATTGCAGGCCCATCATGAGCCAGACAGTGTTCTTAGCACTGGGAATAAGGTGGTACATAAAATATATTATACTGGGTTGTGAATGGGGACAGTGGTCACAGAGAGATGTTAAATACATAGGTAAGCTAATCAATTAAACTGGATGCATTCAAAAGTAGTTGTAAGTGCTACAAAGATAATGGAACCAAGTGTTTTACAAGAGAGACACTAGTTTGGGTCTTTTGAGAAGAAGGCACCAAGACTGAATTAGATATGCAAGAGATTTATGGGGTGGGGGGGAAGTGTAGGAGGAGAATAAAGGAGAGAGGGGAACAGGAAATCCTCCTTCAAGTGGGATGCAGCTCTGACACCTGGAGATGGAGCAAAGAAAAGAAGAAGGACTGGGTAGGAATAGCCTCAGACTATGGTGCAACTCTGAGAAAATCTTGAGCAGGCCAGTGGGGATAACTTCTCCCACCCCCTAGGAAATATTGCTTGCGGGAGGAGGCCTGCCTTGGGCAGAAATGGCCTGGGTCTCGTACCCTGACCTTGCTCAGTCATGGAGTGACTTTACCCTCAAAAGAGTAAAGCCTCAGACATACCTGTGAACACTCCGGTGGGTCTCAAGGTGGGGCACTTGGAGGCACTCCCCTAAAGGGTTATCTGAGTGATACAATTCCATGGCCACAACAGGAAGTTACTCTGAGAGAAGACGTAGGTACTTTCAATCAACTGTTTAGAGAGATCATTCTTAGGAGGTGACACCTTTGAGCTAAGAAGTGGATGATAAGAAGAAACCAGATTGAAGAAAGGGGATTCTAAGCTCTCTCACTGGCAAAGTGCAAGTGCAAAGTCCCTGGGGTAGACTGAGGTTGGCCCACGCAAGGAACTCAAAAGGCAGTTTAACTGAAATGTAAAAGTGAAGATGAGGGGGTAGGAGATGAGACAGATAGGGCTACAAGGTAGGCAGGGGCCGGATCCTATAGAGCTGAGGCAGGCAGGGGCCAGATCCTATAAAGCTGAGTAGACCATTCAAACGAGGACAGAATTTATTTTAACTTTATTCTAAATTAGAATTTGTAAGCTTCAAAATTTTTCTTCAAAACTGAATATATAAGCAGAAGTGCTGTGATGATTAAATAACATAACGTATAACATAATTCCTGGCACATCATGCGCTCAGAGTTACAGTACTTTTCTTTCTGCTTTGTCAGATCCAAGAGTTTAACTATTTCACTCTTTAGCAGAGTAGGAAAGAGAAGAGATTAAGGTAGAGAAGACAATCCAGGTCTTTGAGGGCCAAAACGCCGGGATTTGCATAAAATCCAAAGAGGAGAGATTAGGTCATAGTCAAATTCATGACACAGTATCCATTTGTATCTTGATGGAAAATGCTACATTTTGGAATCTAGTTTTGTGATTCCTATCTGCCTTGTATTTTCATGGTTATCAAACTTCCTACTCTTCCTTTTGAGAATAGGCCTAAGAGTGAGGACCTATCTTTTTCTTTCTCCCATGTTTATTTGACTTTACAAAATTCCTAAAATGCTGTTCTAATAAAGAATCAACCAGGCCTTGGGCCAAGCTTGAAGCGAAGGCTAGCGTCTCAAGGAGAGACCTACCTGGCTTTATTAAAGTCTAAGTGTTTATTTACTACATTGGATTAAAAAAGAGCTATATTGACACTTCCCCCTCAGTTTATGCTTCCTGCTGGCTCAGCTGTTTTCCTTTCACTCTAGCTCTGTTTAAGCTGTGAAACTGACATGTGTGTCTCTTGTTCAGCTCAGCAGGAAATGCAACAGAAGGGTTGATAGGGACTAGGAGTAGGAGCCAGGCCAATGGGATTCAGGGAAGCACTGAGTGCCTTTTTTGTCCTAATTACCGTTATCTGGCAATATTATTCCAAATAATGGTAGTAAAGAGTTGTGCACAAATTTGTTCAATATCAGCACCTTATGAGGTTATGTATGGATTAGGGACTAAATGGGACAAAACAAGTTTTATGTTATTGAAAAATGAGCTCTTTGTCAGAGTTCAGGGTCACTGAATGGGGGGGACAAATCACACAGGAGGTACTTTAAGACATGCAACTCTCCAGATTTTTCCATGTATCCAATTATAGCAGCATGCAAAATGGAGAGTTAAATAGACACTGAAGATCAAATTCTAAGTGTCCTGTGAAAAGACGGGGGGAAAATACACGTATTGGCTCAAGGCCTGCCCAGAGTACACTGTTTTTTCACAAGGAAGCCTGAGCATATCAGCCCAAGAATTTTTAATATGTGTTGCCTGAGAGGTACTGCTCAGCCCTCAAACTTCAGTCCCCTATCCTCTTACAAAGCTCTACTTGGGATATCCAGGGTTGCACAGCTACTGACAGTGTGGGATTTTGATTCACAAAGTACTCTAATTCCTTTTGAAAACAGCTCTTTGGGAACTTCTAGATGAGGAAGAGAGTTTATACCAGCAAGGCACTTTCAAGAATTTCTTGCGCCTAGAAAGTAAAATTTAAAATAATTTCAAAGCCTTACCCTAGTCTCCAGCAATTTCTCAAGGCAGAAATGGACAACTGACCTATACTATGTTGAGCCACTAAAAATTGCTTTTTCAACAACAAAAAGTTTATTCTGAGACAGAGCTGGAATATGGAGAAAGGTAAAGAAAGGCAATCAGCTCCTTTTAGAAGTCCACCTTCCATAAAATTGAGACTTTTCTTTAGCAGGAAGCAACTCACTGAAGGGCATTTTGGATAGCACAGGAAAACAGTGGAAAGAAAAATGTAGCAGAAGTACTTGTGATTGCAGTGTGGTTTAGTGTTCATTTTGATAGTAATTTTATTGTCTTGAGTTTGTACACATAAAGAAATGTGATGTGATTAGCTTTTTCTTAATTGAGATATAATCCATGTATGGAATTCAGCATGTTAAAGTAGAAAATTCAGTGGTTTTTAATATATTCACAGGATTATGCAATCATTACCCCTAATTCCAGGACATTTTCATCAATCCAGAAAAGAAACCCTGTACCCTTTAGCAGTTATTCCCAATCCCCTACTCACTCCAGCTCTTGGCAAACACTAATTTGCATTCTGTCTTTATGGATTTGCCTATTGTCGACATTTCATATAAATGGAATCATACAATGTGTATTTTGTATCTGGCCTCTTTCACTTAGCATAACAGTTCGAGTCTTATCCATGATGTTGCATGTATCAGTACTCCATTTTTCTTTAAAATTTTTAAAGTGTATTTATTTTTGAGAGATTGTGTGTGTGTGTGTGTGTGTGTGTGAGAGAGAGAGAGAGAGAGAGAGAGAGAGAGAGCAGGGGAGGGGCCGAGAGAGAGAGAGAGGGAGACACAGAATCCGAAGCAGTCTCCAGGCTCTGAGCGGTCAGCACAGAGCCTGATGCGGGGCTCGAACCCGTGAACCACCAGATCATGACCTGAGCCGAAGTCAGATGCTTAACCGACTCAGCCACCCAGGTGCCCCACTCCATTTCTTTTTAATTGCTCAATAGTATTATTCTGTTGTCTAGATATGCCACCTTTTGTTTTACCATTCATCAGTTGGTGGATATTTGGGTTATTTCCACTTTGGGACTATTGCAAAATGGGATGATAAGTACCTTCATGTGCAAGTATTTGTTTGAATACCTGAAACATGAATTGCGTGATCCTTTATTACTGTTTGGTCATTTTCTTTCACAATGGTCAAACGATTTTTTACTCATAAGAATTATCACGTATCATGGTGCTGGTCACAGAGCAGGAATTCAGCAAAGATCTATTAGATGAATGGATGACTGGGTAAGAGGTAATCTTAGTGGTTTCATTAAAAGCATTAAAGGCATCTTATTAAAAGAAATATCTTCTTTTCTTGCCAATAAAGTATGCTCCCACTGTTTTGTTGTCCTAACATTTGAAGGAAGCAAAATAAGTCCAGTGCAGTAACATGAGCCCAGGAGTGAGGAGACATGTAGGCTCTAGTTCTGCTCTGAAACTAATTTGCTCTAAGCAATTAGGTAAAATGTTTATCTTCAGTTTCCTCATCTGTCAAGAGGTAATGATATCTGTTGTAATTACTTGACAAGTTGTTGGGTGGATCATAGGAAATAATACATTTATAACCCTGAGTCAGCTGCTGCTTCTCTGCCCTTGAAATCCTGGGCGGTGTATGCTCTGTCTCTGCTTCTGCTTTTGTACATGTTTCCTCTGTTTCCTACTGTTTGGGTCCAGACATGCTTCACTTACACACACACGCACACACACACACACCTCATTCCTATAATGTCCACAGAGCAGACATATAGCCCAGATTACTCAGGAACCACTAAAAATCACATATTGGTTATTTCTCTTCTTAAAAGTATTTTTTGGGGGGCGGGATGGGAGTGCTGGAGTATTCCACCATAAGGGAGATTTTTACAAGTTCTTTATTCCATGCAACTTTGTTTCCCAGCATATCTTGGTTCCTCTGCCTCCTCCTCTCTTTGTCCTCTCCAATCCTCCTAGGAGAAAAATCTAACACCTTTCATTTTGTGAAGCAGAGGACCCTCAAGCACTCTTTTGTTCTTAGAACTCAGCTGGCACCCACACCGTCAGGATCTCATGTCTCTTTCAAATAGCTTGCCAAGCTATTTTCCCCCAACAAAAATAGTTCTATCCCATAGAGAAATTGTTTCTATCCATTAATACTTTTTTTTTTTCATTTCATTCACATGAAAAAGTGCTTTGGAAGTTTAGGATAGTAATGGATACTTTAGGGATTTTATGTTTGACAATCCATTTTCTTGGGAGGAAATAAGGGTCTATATTTCCAATCTATTGGAGAATAGCAGTTCTCATCAGGCATTCTAACTTGCTCTCATCGTTCATCACAATTTAGGATTATGGGTTGGCACATAATCCAAACATAAGGAGATTCCCTGTCAGTTTATGGTTGGAAATGGGAGATTAACATCTTTAGGTGGCTATATCTATAAAATATATGTTCTGGCTGTGTGGGTAGCCACATTTTCATTCAAGGGGAAGAAGAAATCTTTAGGTTTTTTTTTTTTTTTTTTTTTTTTTTTTTTTTTTTAATGCTTCAAAGCAACAGTACAAGTAGAAGAGAGAAGGAGAGGTCACTGTTTCCAGCTCTTTCCTGAGACCTTGATATGCTCCTGGTTTCAGATACCAGGAGATGCTTTTGTATCCTTATAATACAACCCTTTCTTTATCTTTTGCTCCCCTTAAGCAACTTTGAGTTGATTTCTGTTGCGTACAATAGTACGATTCCTAATAAAAGAAATATTTACAAAATGAGAACTTGTAATTACTATTAAATTTTTTCTAAGCTTCCAGGAATAGTATCTTCTTGATTTCTAAATGTATTTATATGTTTTACCTCATTTGATTCTCATGACAACCCTGTGATGTAGGCAGCGTAAGATTTAATGTCCCAGATTATAAATGAGGAAATTGACTTTCAGAGAGATCAAGTGGCATACCCTTAAGAAAATAGTAATTAGCCAAGCCAGAAAGAGATGATAGAGCTTCTGAGTACTGCTATGACATCCCAGAGATGATGCAGGGAGGAGTGGCTTTTAACTGAATTTCTAATACATTGATATAAAAGTTGTAACTGTTAGAAATCTAACAATTCTTAAATCCCACTTACTACACATTAAATTGAAGGAAACTGTAGTAAAATTCCAGTGTAGGACATAGGGGCAAAATCCTTATTGATGAGACAAATGAAAAAGACTACTGTACTGCTCCTATCCAAAAATATCACATGATTTCATTTATAGGCATGTAGCATAACTCGTTCAAGTTTTAAAAGGCTTTTTGCTAGCAATGTTAACTGCAGTATTTATGTAATACCATATGTAATTTATGTAATACCATAAAATATTTCCTCTCCTGCATCTATAATTTTCTCTGTATTAAACTTGAATCTTTTGCTGTCTAGGAACCAAAGAGTGGCCTTGGAACACTGGGGATATATAATTTGCACAATACAGAAACACTAAGCACAGAGTGTACTAAAAATACTTGGAAAATCCGGATAGTCCTACTCTGCTTATTTCGCCTAATGTGGAGTGCACTGTAAGTTCTCTGGAGGCACCACTATTATTCTGGCTATCTGGAGATGATATAATAGAATGGAACACAGAGAGTAAAGGCCTCCCTGAAATGGTCTGAGAACAATTCCATTCCCCATCCCTCCACAAACCCCTAGGACTATCCTAGATAGAAGGCTAAACATCAGAATAGAGATAATACATACTTTCTCAGGAGGGCAGGACCAGGGTACCAGGATCTTTATCTTCTGAGATTGTACCCAGGGCATCTTCTCAGAGACAGGCAACAATGATAGGTATAAGGCCAGAGCCTTTAGCCCCTTAAATCCATGAACTCATATTCTGTTTTTCAAAATAGCAGTATTTATCTGAAATTATACTAAATGTGCTCTCAGAGAGGTGAATTCATCATATAACATATTTTCTCAACTGGAACTGTCTGAAATAGAATCTTTTGAAATTTATTAATTTATTTCGAGAGAGAAAGAGTGCAATTGAGGGTCGGAGAGAGAGAGAGAGAGAGAGAGAGAGAGAGAGAGATTGATTGAATGAATGAATCCCAAGCAGGCTCTACACTCAGTGTAGAGCCCAATGCTGGGCCTCAATCTCACAACTGTAAGATCATGGCCTGAGCCAAATCAAGAGTCAAATGCTTCGCTGACAGAGCCACCCAGGTGCCCCATTTGTTTTATTTTTATTTATCTCAGCTCTGCTGTTGTTCCATGCCTTCTTGGATTATTTTTCTTTTCTGAATTTTCTAGACAAGTGAGGGTATTGGGCCACTTAGTTTGAGTTAGACTGGGATGCCATTCAGTTTCACATTCCTTGGCCTTTTATCATATAGCAAACATGCTTTATAAATTATCTATTCATTCAGTCACACATTTATTCAATAATTATCTATCAAGTGCTGTACAGGGCAGACACTGGCCTGGGCCTAAAAAAGTAGAACACTGATCCAGAGAAATAATGAAATCGTGTTCCTGTTCTCTGTTAGCTCCCATTTACATGGACATTCAAATAGATAGATAGTGACCAAGATGAGGCGCCTGGGTGGCGCAGTCAGTTAAGCGTCCGACTTCAGCCAGGTCACGATCTCACAGTCTGTGAGTTCGAGCCCCGCGTCAGGCTCTGGGCTGATGGCTCAGAGCCTGGAGCCTGTTTCCGATTCTGTGTCTCCCTCTCTCTCTGCCCCTCCCCCGTGAATGCTCTGTCTCTCTCTGTCCCAAAAATAAATAAACGTTGAAAAAAAATTAAAAAAAAAAAGATAGATAGTGACCAAGAAACCAAATAGAATGTTTTTAGGTAGTGATAAGTGTAGGACAAAAGAAACAGAGAAGATAAAGAGTGGTAGGCAGAGGCCACTTTAAATGGTAGGGGGGAGGGCAGGATTCTTCAAAAATGAGAACTTTAAGCTGAAATATGATGGATGAGGGGGATCCAGGTGAAGGGTAAGGGTGGGAGGAAGACCATGTCAAGCAGAGAACAGGAACATGGGCAGTGCAAGAGCAGTAGGGAGGCTAAGTGGCTGACAGGTTCTGTTTGCAGAAGGAAATAGGAGCTGGATCATGGAAAGACAAACGAGGGAACAATTAGAAGAAAACAGAGAGGTGATGTGACCTTATTTCTTTTCAAAGATCATGCTTGCTACATTTTGGAAAATGGGAGAATTGTCAAAAACAGCAAGGAGAAGAATTAGAAAGCTTTTGCACCATCTTAGGAAACACAGGAAGATAACTTAGAACAGGGCAGGTGCAGTTCAGAATTACAACTGACAACTTTTAGATAAATTCAAGACATATTTTAGAGTTAGATTAACAGGACCTGGTAAACAACAGTTGATGGTGTGGAACAGACAGAAATCAAGCATAATTTTTAGATTTTTTTTCCTTCATTATGTGGCAGAGTCCTTGCATAAGGTGGGAAAATAGGGAGTGACGTGGGTCAGTGACAAGAATTATTCATCTACCTTTTGAACCTGATTGAAGATGTCAGATAGGCAGTTGAACACATGCATCTAGAATGAGTGATCTAGAATTCAGACCTGGGGGATAGGTCGGACCTGACAAATAAATTTGGGATGTGGAAGCCCAGAAATGCTATCTAGAGCTATGAGAAAGAAAAAAAAAAATAACCTAGGAAGATGTGGATAATAAAGAGGAGGAGGCAAACTAACCTTGGGTCAGAAGGAAAAGAAAGGACATAAATGAGAGACTGACTTTGAGGTAATAGTGAAGTAAGAGGAAAAGCCCAGAACTGTTAGGTCAGGGAATTCAGGAGGGAGGGTTTCCAGGACAACATTGCTAACGAATGTGTTGAATGCTGTCAAGAGGTCAAGTGGGTTAAACACAGAGAAATTACTATTGGAATCGGCAACTCTGGAGGTAGTTGGTGACCTTGAAAAGAACAGAGTCAGTGGAAAGGGGAAACAAGTCAAATATGTGTAGTCTGATGGATGAATTGGAGAAATAAAAAGTTGGAGAGGATAAGGCTAAACTAAAGAGAGAATGTTTGCTAGGAAGAGAAGCAGGGAAATAGACTGTAACTAAGGGAAATGAGGGGTTAGGGTAGAGATTTGAAAATAGAAATAGTATAGAATATCTATGGGCTGATGAAATTACTCCAGTAGAGAGGAAGAGATGGGTGATGAAAAGATGAAGAGATTGAGGAGGTAGAAAAGAGGAGGCATGACTGAGGCAGTGAAGTCCTTGAAAAGGCAAGAGTTGGAATCCAGCACATATAAGAATAGATTAGAAAGGACATTTCCTCTGTATCAATAGAAAAGTGCAGAGAGAATGAATAGATTTGCTGCTGGGAATGTGAGGGAGTTACCCTGTAGCAACTTTTCTCAGTGAACCATGAGGTGAGAAGTGCATCCGCTGAGAATTAACGCCTGTGGGAGAGGGGAGGCAAGTATGAAATAAGTAATGACCTCGGGTGGAGGAGGGGATATTCTTACCAGGCCCTGGAAAGGAAAGTTCTGTTATATTTTAATGTCATTATGAATAAGTTACTTTTCCAGACACGAAACAGGAGTGCATCAAGTCATACGAATGACATATTTTTAAGGGTTCAGAAAAATAAATCCCTGTGTTAATTTTAGAATTGGCTTTCTAATAATTGTTAGAATCTGATTCTGTTTCCGCTTAGCTCACTTATTTTCTGTTCCATCTTTAGTACTCTGGGAAGCCCTTGATTATGTATACATACTGACACCTGGTTAGACTCAATGTCTAAATATGTTCAATGAAGAATGATATTTAAATAGGATTCCTCAGAAATAATGAGAAGTCTGAGAACTATCACTTACTGTCCTGTAAATTCAGGCATTATGTTACTGAAGGGTCTGCATCATATTTTCCACAAGGCTTTTCCAAAATGTACACATAGGCATACGCATGAAAATGTCTTTTCAAAAAATCCAAATAAATGAATAAAATAAACTGTAATTTAAGACCTTAAAGGATATAAATCACAAAAATATGGCTTTTAGAAAATCAAAATGAGATTACATAAAAAGCCTAATGTGTGCTAAAGCAATTTCTACCGTCTTACTAAATATACCAAATAAATAACGTTAACCAAGGTAAAATGTAAAAGCCTTTTAAAAATACATCTAAAATGCCAGATCAGACTCAGCTTTACAGGTTGTATCTGTGAATTTTCAACTGGGATATTATGCGGGCTGTGATTTCAGTATATGTATGTGCATGAATGTTTGTACATGACAAAGTTTTTTTTCATGAGTAAAAAAATAAATCAATAGGGAGTGCAAATATATTAATTTTTAATTTCCTTAGTGCACTGAATTCCAATGGATTTATTACTTAGTTGAATTATGCATTATGTTTACTGGGTAAATGGAATTATAAAATTATCTTTATATTATCTCACTGGATTCTTAATTGATTGGCCTAGGTCTCACAGAAGATTAGTATGTAGGAGAGTATGTGTTTTCTTTTTTATTACCTTGTAACTAATCTGTCATACCAACATAAACACAGAAAATGTTCTCTCTTTCCTAGTCTCATTTCAAAACATCTAAAATAAGTACATTCAGAGGTTTCAAATGAGCAAACCTCTGTGCATTTGACAGGAGAGATGCCTTTGAGATGGTCATTTAAGGAAGAAGTTGTTCCATCAGTCTGTATCAAAACCTCATCTCAATGTGGACCCTGCTTGGGATTCTCTCTCTCCCTGCCTTTCTACCCCTTCCCTTCTCATGCACATGCACTCTCTCTCAAAAATAAACATTTAAAAAAAATTAAAAAAATAAAAAGCTTCATCTCTGAGGCTTCAGACCATTCTCAAGAACCTCAATGTCTTTGATGCTCTCACTTGAAAACTGATCTCCTGCCAAATGGTATGCCTTTTTTGCCTTTTCTGTTTTGTAAATCCCATGAAAGCCGACACCATCTATTAACTGAGGAGTTCCACGAATCAACTAGTTCCATTAATCAAAATATGAAAACTAGAAATATCTACTTCACCTCCTATTGACTGTTCTTAAATGTAATTAAGTTCCGTATTTCTCTCTGACAATTACCATCTATCTACCTAGTTCAGGTGACTATCGTGTCATGTCCCTATCTCTGAAATAGAGGTTTGACCATTTCTTTTAGATCTCAGTCTGGGATACTTTTGAGAATGAAAGAGGGTACCAAAATAATTACAGAGTTTCTTGAACTGCTTATCTCTCTGCCCCCAAATTATTTGATTGTAATGCTGAAACCATACAATCGTTTCTAAAAATAAAAGTAGCCTGTATCTACATTCATTAAAGCAAAAATTTTAACATTTATTTATATTGATTATGCAAATATTACAAATATCAGAATCATTATTCTTGGAACATACTCATGTTCTTTAATCAGCTTGTTATATAATGCCATTGATGTTTTTCTTAAGAATGTATTTTTCAGCATTTTTTCTTAAGAATATCTTAATTATTTTCAGTTTTCCTATAATTATCTGCAATGTTCTTCAATGTTGTGTTTTGTAGTTACTAAATTTGAAATTGTCAATAATTTAGATTACTATTTCTCTGTAGAACATATTTTTAATTAAACAAATGATCTCTTTATAGGTGTTAAGCTCCTTGGTAAGACTTGAGCATCTTTGGCTACATGGAGGATACTGTTAATTCTTTTTGTATTTTTACAATTGACATGTGCAAATATTTAACCTAAATATTTGGACAGGTTTGATTTTTTGTCTCCAATTAGAAAAAACTTTCTTTGATGTGTATTTTATATGAAAAAAATTGTCAGATAAGTTATCTCTTTCTTCTTTTTTTTTTTTTTTTTTTGGTTATTTCACCATCTTTGAAATTGTAGGACTTTCATTCAATTTTGATAGAAATTATAAATTTATCCATTAAAATGAAAGCTTTTATAAAAAGATTCATCCCACAAATTGAGGTAGTCCGAAGTGCAACTATAGAATTAAAAAAATAAATCATGACCCTGTCTGAGCTCTCATCTTTAACTTATTCAATCTCTCTCTTGCTTTTGTACAAATACATTTCATGCCTTCCCGATTTTAACAGTTTTCAATTTTATTTTTATGTAACCTTGAAAAGCTGAAGCTCTTTATTGTTACGTTGGCATTAAATACCTTCAACTTCAATTTTGAACAAAAATACAAGCACATTTAAAAATGTACTTGTTTTTATGGAACTTTAATTCCACTATAGGCCTTTCAGGCTGTTTTACAAATTCTGTCTTTCAAGTATCAAAAATTTCTTAAAATCGTACTGCTGATGAGCACCACGCGCGCACACACACACACACACACACGCGCGCGCGCGCGCGCGCGCACACACACACACATCCTTCAAGGCTGAAATATGTTTACATGTGTTTAACATCAGCTTTATCCCCCAAATTTTGTAGTTTACTCTGTGAACATACTTTAAAAGGCATGAAATTTGACATCTGCACCCTCTTTTTTGCCTATAGAGCATTGTACTTTCAGGGATTCACTTAATTACCCGTGACCACAACCAATTTCAAATATATCTCTTTTTGAGCTCATTGCTTCCAAACGGGTTTGCAGATTGATTTTTTCTATGCATAGCCTTGTCATTATGATTAGAATCTACATCCCCACCCCTTGGCTTAACTAGGCCAGTGGCCTGTGGATAGATTTAACAGTGTGCTAGTTCTGAGCTTCACGTTTAAGAGGCCTGCAGTTTAGGAGTGCCTGCGTGGCTCAAATGGTTAAGCGTCCAGCTATTGCTTCCTGAGCTAGAGCTCTGCCTTGGGCTCTGCACTGACAGCTCAGGGTCTGCTTGGGATTCTCTCTCCCTCTCTCTATGCCCCTCCCCTGTTCATGCTCTCTCTCTCTCTCTCAAAATAAATGAACTGAAAAAAAAAGAAAGAGGACTGTGTTTTTCTGCTTGTGCTCCAGAGCCTTTCCTATCACCATAAGACATACAGGTCCTTGTGTGGCCTGCTGGACCCAGGAAAAAGATGAGAGACATGTGGAGTGTCAGCTGAGTGTCACCCAGATTAGCTGACCCTGAACTACTATAGTCTGAAGGGAAGCTGACCTATGTATTTAAATCCAGTTACCACCCAGTCCTCACTCCTCTCATCCTGAGCCACCATCACTTCACTCTTGATTATTGCATTCATCTATTAGCTGGTTTTCCTGCTGTCAGCAAGTCACACATCCATATGAATGAATGTTTGTTTCAAGCTGTTGAATTTTGGTATAATTCATTATGCAGCATTGATGTGGCAATGGCCAATGGACACAACAGGTTTCTTAAATTAGCTAGAACATTGTTTTTCTCACAATGCTTACTCTACCCAAAAATCATATTTATATAATCATTATAAAAAATTGCATCTTAAATGTTGAACATTTTAACTGAATTTGCAACTTTCATGTCATTTGCAAATGTCAGATGTTTCACTTTGACTCCATAAATAGGGTGGAAAAAAATCTGAAGTATTATTGGAATTAAGCTACATGAATTCTATTTTTTTCTTTTTGAAAGAGAGAGAACACACATGCCCACGTGCATGCACCAGTGGGGGAGGAGCAGAGGGAGACGGAAAGAGAGAGAGAGAGAGAGAGAGAGAGAGAGAGAGAATCTTAAGCAGGCTCCAAGCCCAGCATGGAGCCAGCTCCAGGTGGGGCTGGATCTCACAATTGTGAGATCATGACCTAAGCTGAAATCATGAGTCAGATGGTTAACTGACTGAGCCTCCCAGGTGCCCCAGAAGTAACCTACATGAATTCTTATTTGAAGCATCACTATTGCTTCACTTTTCATATGTTGTCAAGAAAAATTGGGATTGAAGTAAACTAAATGAAACAAACAAACAAACAAAAAACAATTGATCTAAAGGAAAACTCATGCTTCTCAGCATAAAATGTTTGAGTTAGATGTATTAAATCATTGTCTTTGGAAACATTCTTCTTAAAATAAGTATTAATTTTTGACATACATGTTGTTTCTTCAGAGAGGTGTTTTCTGGCTCTGAAGTGACTACTAGCTTTACTAAGGCCCCTATAGTGAATGGTTTGCACTGATAATTTTTTTTTCGGGTAAGTTCACATTAAGTATTCACTTATTTGAGAAGTAGATACGTAGTACTAGTTTTCATTAAATATATTTTTCATATTTTGATCTCATTGCTGCCAAACGAGTCTATTGCAAGATTAAAAAAAGAGCTTTACCAAACAATAAAATAAACATTCGTAATTTACAGTATTCAATAAATTACCAAGCCTCTATAGCAAGATATTTTAAAGTACTATCTCTAAAAACATAGGCAGTAATCTCTCAGACATTGTCCTTAGCAACATATTATGGATATGTCTCCTGAAGTGAGAGAAACAAAAGCAAAAATAAATTACTGTTACTACACCAAAATAAAAGACTTTTGCACAGCAAAAGAAACCATCAACAAAATGAAAGGGCAACCTAGTGAATGGGAGAAGATATTTGTAAGTGGTATCTCTGATAAGGGATTAATATCCAAAATATATAAAGAATGTATACAACTCAACAACAACAATGAAAAAACAAATAACTAATTTTAAAATGGAAAGAGTATGTGAAGAGACATTTTCCAAAGACCTAGAGATGCCAACAGACACATGTTAAGATGCTCAACATCACTAATCATCAGGGAAATGTAAGTCAAAATCACAATGAGAAATCCGCTTACACCCGTCAGAATAGCTAGAGCAAAAAGAAAAAAAAAAGACAAGATATAACAAGTGTTGGTAAGGATGTGGAGAAAAATGGAACCCTCACGCACTGTTGGTGGAAATGTAAATTGGTGCAGCCAGTGTGGAAAATAGTATGGAGGTTCCTCAAAACATTAAAAGTAGAAATACCATATGATCCAATGATTCCACAACTGTTTTTCTACACATAGAAAACAAAAACACTAACTTGAAATGATATATATACCCTTATGTTTATTATAGCATTATTTACAATAAGCAAGATATGGAAACAATCCAAGTGTCCATCAATAAAAGAAGGGATAAAGAAGATATGGTATAGATATACAACGGAATATTATTCAGCCATTAAAAAGAATGAGATCTTGCCATTTGCAACAGCATGGTTGGACCTAGAGGGCATTATGCTGAGTGAAATAAGTCAGACAGAGAAAGACAAACATTATATAATATCACTTATATATGGAATCTAAAAAACAAAACAAACAAACACAAACAGCAAAAAATCAGATTCTTAAATACAGAGAACAAACTGGTGGTTGCCAGAGGGGATGTGGGTAGGGGGATGGGCAAAATAGATAAAGGGAATTAAGAGATACAAACTTCCAGTTATAAAATACATAAGTAATGGAGATGAGATGTATAGAGAATATAGCTGTTAATATTGTAATCATGTTGCAGGGTGACAAAGGGTGACCACACGTATCATGGTGAGCACTGAAAAACGTGTAGAATTGTTGAATTCATATGTTGTACACTTGAAACTAATGTAATATTGTATGTTAATTATACTTCAATTAAAAATGAAAAAAATTAAGCACTCTTTTTATATTACAGAAGGATTCTGTATACTGAACCTTTAATTTTCTGTTTCCTGTTGACCATATAGACTGTTAACTAGTAGCTTCATGTCTTTCAACTGTCTGGCAGAGACTGAAAAATACAAACGCTTTTCCCATCACCGCCTTAAATTGCAAAGAGGGAACTGTCCCTAGCCACCCAGGTCCAAGTGCACTTGGTTTTATCAGTGAGCATCCCCATACTGTCCTTGAAAGGGAAGTGTTATTTACATTGACTCTGAAAAGATGCAGGAAAAGGTAGGTGGTTATTAAAGGTCATTTTAAAAGTATCACCATGTTTCTGATAGACCATGACAGAAGCTGCAAATACAAAGAGTAGATCCAGCAAACTCATTCCTGATTATTTTATATAAATGTTAATACTAATACTTTGATAGAAATGAAAAATCTGGATAAATGCTGAGTAGGTGTCAATGAGGCCTGAGTCAGCAAAACTGGGACACCCACCCCGCCTCCCCCACAACACACACAGGAACAATGGGCTGTTAATTGAATTGGCCTCCTTCAACCCATTCTTCCACTCTAAGCCTTTCTCCAAAAGAAGGAAAAAAATAACAAAAAGAATCAAAAGGGCAAATTGTAATAAAATCTCTTGTACTGATGAGTTGAAGATTTGCCTTGAACCCATAAAAAGCACATATCTATTCTGTGGGTTTAGTATATTCTTATGATAAAAAGCTATGTATCAGTTTTTCAGGCTTGCTGGCACCAGCCATTATAATCATCTGTCTAATGTCTTTGGCTCACAATAACTATCTGATTATAATATTGCTTCCCACACATATTTGCCCCAGGAAAAGAATGTGCTGATCAGCAAACACGAGTATCCTTTCTTCTCAATAACATAATCTTATTCTGAAATAACAAGTTGCCTTTCTGGTTTTATAAACAGTCTAACAAAAACACTTTGAATGTATCTTCCTTTTGGATATCAGCCTATATCTTTTTCTGTTACAGTCTATTCTTGGAAGAATAGTCTTTGTCTCTGATTCAACATCCACTCATTCATTCAACCAATGTTTGTAGAGGACTTCATACATGAAGAGAAGAAGCGTTCTAACTCTACATTTAGTGAACTGTCAAAATAGGACCATGTTCTGTGGGCTTCTCACTCTCTTATGACTTCTTTAGATTTGGAAATCTTTTCAACTCATGCAGAGAGTGAATAGATTGTTCAATTACTTGAATATTTAAGAGTTTTTACATTTAGCTCAATGACATACTGAATCTTACTGAAATTATAATTTTAAATGATAAAGAAAGTAACCAGAAAAGTCTATCACTGATAATCACTTCATATGTTTTTCTGTTTTCTTTTACATTTTCCAACCTAGAGTACTATGTAAATAAAATCTCATTTCCACCCAATTCTGCACTCTGCCTATTTGTTTAAACGGACTTCACTCAATTGCCCAGTTGTAATACATTGATTCTCAAGAAAATCCAAGATACGAAAGAGTAAAGTTGAATATGATTTGAACTACTTTTGTCTGGAATTTATTTTCTTTCCACACCACCTGGGACCTTTCAACCTCCCAGCATTCGAGGTTTTTAATCCCTTCAGCATTTCTTCTCAAACTCAGTGTGTGTGTAAGTCATGTGAGGATCTTGTGAAATTAAAATTATGATTCAGCAAATCTGGCATGGAGTCCAAGATTCTACATTTCTGACAAGCTTCCAGGAACTTTGGATACTGCTGATCCAGGGACCACATTTGAGTAACAAGACCCTAGAAGACCAAGATGTTAATAAGTTGGCATGTTTTATAAAGACAATTCTTACAAAGAACAACATGCATACATTGTGATTAAATATTCTTGGTAACATGAAATGATTTGCCCTTAGGGCCTAAGCCTTGTGCCCAGCATTGCTCCGGAGATGCAGAATCATAGAAATAAGCCTTCTGTTTTAAAAACTAAGCATTAACCAAAATTACTACAAACCAGTAAGCTGGTCATTCTAGGCAACATCAGATCTTTAGGTATGGACAATTGTGTGTTAATTAGTATAACTGATAAATGTTTAGCTCATTGAAGTTTCTTAGCTGCAAACACAGAACTCAGTATGCATACCTTGTGGAAATTATTTTAAACACAAGTACAAAATATAAAATATGAATGTAGTATGATCATCAATTAAATGTTGATTGAAGTGTTCAGGATATTTCAGACCACATACTTCTTCTACCTCTCAATAAACCTTAAAATGCTCTGATATCACCCTGCTGTATTCTATTAAGAAAGGGGGCATTCTAAAAACTCAGTTATCTTATTTTTATGGTAATTAGATCAATTTCTGTTGTTCTTTTTTTTAGTCAAAGCAGTCTCATTTACATGAGTACAATAAACATTTTGAAGTGTGGTGAGGATCGTTTCCATAATTCTATATATCTTATCTTTCCTTAGTCTTCTTGAACCTGACATCTTGCTATAATTTGCAAAACTGAAATTCATTCAGAAATAAAAATTCTTGGTAGAAAAAGTGAAAATCAAGAAGACAGACACCACATTTAACATATCTTTTCTCTTTCATCATTAACCTAGTGAGCAGAAAGAAAAGCTTACAGAAGTAGTTCACTATAAAGGCAGGATTGATTAATTTGCTAGAAATAGACATCATTTTCATCCAGGTTTAGATTGGCTCCTACCAAGCGCTGTATGATTTCACTTGGAAATGGAACCAGTGACAATTCGCTACATGCCTGAGCTAAATACAAAAATTGTACCTGTGCCATTACTCTTTCTGCCTAGAACACTCTTATAAGCATAATAATAAAGGGAAAGTTACAAATATTAACAGCAATACTAAAATACTCTTAAAATATGTCTTTGAATGTGTGTGCTTCACAACCATCTGTATACTTTTTTTCCAAACAGGAGTCTTAATCTGTTTGTGTCTTGGCATTCCAACAAGCATGTGTATCATGTTCAATCATGAGTGTGTTCATTTAATTGAGAGGATTGAATAAATTATATGCTCCGTTGATAAACGTACTTTCTTTTTTAAACAAATAAGTTTTCTCAATAAATGCACTTTCTTTTTTAAATAAATAAGGGTATTTTAAATAAGCAAACTGACAGAATACTTGAGTAAGTCACTTATCTATATTTTACTGATTTTGAAATTTGTGTCAGGAACTTCAGTTTATCTACAGAAGCTACATACTTATTTATCAGGGTTCCCCCCCTCCGAGATAAGGCGGTGTTATCAGATGAAGTCAAATAACATTTCCATGAAGCTTTTTCTTATACCTTGAAAAGCTAGCACTTAGGCAAATAAAGTAGAAGTGTGCCTCGTAAAGCCACATCCTCAATGGATGTCTTTTAGAGGCTGCACTTTCTACCTTTTAAATCGAAGCAGGATACTTAGAGCCCTCAGAGATAAAACAGCAGCACCTACCTGTCTCTCAGCGTCTGAAACCACAGTCTGTACCTGTCATTTATCGTTTTGTAAATGAACTAAAAATAAAAGATTGATGTGTTGTGTGAGAGCCACAGTTTCTGTTAATGGTCTACTGAGAAGCCATGTGTTTAGGACACTGGATGTTACTCAATGGCTCTCTCTCCCCCCACTGTTTTAAAGAGAGTTCTTGGAGCATTTGTTATTTTTTCCCCGCTTTGACTTTGAAGTAAACTAATCATGTTGCTTATAAATTTCGTGCTTTTCTAGAAAGACAGCACATGATTTTGCTTTCCAACTTCACAGAAAATCAAGAGTTCCCAAATTCCTGTCCCTCCTCACTTAACTCCTTGAAAACAGCCTTGCATTCATATCAGTTTTCTTTCTAGTTTCAGGGGCTGTGCTTATGTACAAATGAACATTAACATGTATTGTCCAGATGTTGTCTGCATATTAGTGCCCCCTCCTGCTAAGGAAAATATCCTCACTAATTATTTCTCTCTGTCTCAGTGTGTGTCTCTCTCTCCCTCCCTCCCTCCCTATCACCAACTCTCCATCCCTACCTCTATGTCATCTGTCTTCCCCTCTCTCCTGTATTTTCCCAACTTCTTCAGTTCCACCTGCTCCTTCTTTTCAGACTCTCTCCTTTCAGAATATAAATACTCCTAATCTCTTGTTCTAAAAATAATATCCTATAGCTGCCCTCTCTTTCCTTCCTTTCAAAACCAAATTTCTTGATAAAGTAGAGCATTCCCCTCTCCATTTCCTCACCTCTAATCCAGTCAAGAACTTACCGCAATTTGGCCTCTGCTCACAGAACTCCTCAAGGCACCAAAGACATCAGTAACTTCCTCTCACTGAACAGTTTCTAGACAGTATTTTACTTGGAGTTTGTGGCATTTAATAGAGTTGACTCTTCCCTTCTTCAATGCATTCCTTCCTTAGCTTATCTTGTTTTGCTTCTATATTTCCTTCCTTTTCTCATTATTTTTGAACAAAAAATATTTAAATAAAATTATGTGCAGAGTTGAGCAAATTCTTACATGTAAAAGGAAAACAAGTGCCAATCTGATTGTACAGAAAAAAGGCATCCAATTACCCAAACCCTAAAATTATATATGAAATATATAATAAATAATATTATATATATATATATATATATATATGCATACACACACACACACACAACATTGTCAATGCTTCAAATTAGGTAAACACATAAAACTATAATTTTATATTCATTTATCAGCATAGGAAAAACTACTTTGTTCTGTGCACTTATCACTGGATGCTTGAATTGACCTAACCAACAGAAACGAATAAGTGGGAAGGCACAAAAGTAACTCTTTCCACATTGTATGATTATGGAGAATAGGTGTCAAATTCTCAACTAAGTTTTCTGTTTCTCAAAAAGGAAGGTTTAAAAGGTACTAATCTGAAACCAGTTTTTTTTTTAAGTATATTTATTTATTTTAAGGAGACAGAGACAGTGCCAGTCGGGGGAGTGGCAGAGAGAGGGTGAGAGACAATCCCAAGCAGGCTCCAAGCTGTCAGTGCAGAGCATGGGGCTCAAACTCATGAACCATGAGATCATGATCTGAGCTGACCAAGAGTAGGACACTTAATCAATTGAGTCATCCGGGCGCCCCTGAAACTAGTTTTTAAAAAGCAACTTAATCTTTCTGTTTCTGCTAAATTTTATATTCATATACATGAGCCAAGATGTATTCCTTTCTTAGGGCTGCTGTAACAAGGTACCAAAACCTGGGTGACTTAAAACAACAGAAATTTATTGTCTCACAATACTATAGGCTAGAAGTTAAAAATCAAGGAGTTAGTAGGGCCATATTCCCTCTGGAGACTAGGGAAGAATCCTTCCTTATCTTGTCTAGTTCCTGGTGGGTGCCAGCCATCCTTGGTTGTCTCTGACTTCTACACACGTCACTCTAATCTCTGCCTCTGTTTTCACATCCCTTCTGCCTTTGTGTCTCTGTGTCCAAAATTTCTTCTTAAAGAAGAAACTTAAAAGGACACCAAATACACTGAATATAGGACTCACCCTAATTCATAACTCATCTTAAGTTCGTTACATCTGCAGAGACCCTATTCCCAAATGAGGCTACATTCACAGATTGTAAAAGAAGATGTATTTTGGGGGAGACACTTTTCATCCCAGTATAAATGGAAAACCAAACTTAATATTTTGTAAAATAAAAAGAGAAAAGGAATTTATTATTGTGTTTAAATGAATAAATACATAGTATATTGTTTTTCTTCCTCTGCAAACCTTACTAAAACAATAGTAAAGGAATAAAGCGATGAAAGAGATATGGTGAAAAAAACACCCCCAAAAATCCATGGGAAGCAGAGATAATTCAGGCTCTACTCTTTTTAAATGCGAATATGCTCTAATATTGCCCGATAGACATATGAATAGGATGCTGTGAAAAGGAAAAATCACAGAACAAAATTATGACATAAATATATGAAATAACTATCACTATACTTTATATCCTATTTATATATAACATATATATTCATAAACACATATAATTATATAAAATATAAATCATATAAATATATATGGTAATAATATTATATATGATTTATATATTTTATATATTTATGTGTTTATAAATATATTTGTGATATAAAAATAATATGATATGAAATAAATAATACTAGAAAAGGATTGAAAGATAAATCCCAGGACCAAAAGTAAAGCAAAGAATTAAAGAATAAGAAGTATATAAAGAAAAACAGTAGGTAAGTCCATGGGGGGTTTATAGTCCACTTAATAAGAATTATAGACAGAAAAAAGAAGGGAATGAACTATCAAGAAAATATTTTTTTTTAGATATAAGGAACATAAATCCCCAAACTGAATGTGCCCAGGAAAAATGGCCACTAGAAAAAAAATGAAAGAAGACCCCACAAAACACATGAAATGTGAAATTTCAAATAACAGCTCTAAAGTAGAAAATGTAAAGTTTCTGGGGAAAATCACAAAGGTCACCTATAAGAGATAGCAAATTGTAATAGAGTTGTGTTTGCCTTCTCAGAACAATAGTGAATGACAGAAGACTTTGGAGAAATACCTTACAAATTCTTAATGAAAATGATATTTCAGAACAGAATAGAAAACCCAAAAGTGGACCCACGACTACATGGTCAACTAATCTTCAACAAAGCAGGAAAGAATATCCAATGGAAAAATGACAGTCTCTTCAACAAATGGTCCTGGGAAAACTGGACAGCAACATGCAGAAAAATGAACTTGGACCACTTTCTTACACCACACACAAAAATAAATTCAAAATGGATGAAAGGCCTAAATGTTAGACAGGAAACCATCAAAATCCTAGAGGAGAATGCTGTCATCAGCCTCTTTGACCTCATCCTGAGCAACTTCTTACTAGATACATTACCGAAAGCAAGGGAAACCAAAGCAAACATTGGGACTTCATCAAGATAAAAAGCTTCAGCACAGGAAAGGAAACAAATCAGCAAAACTAAAAGGCAACTGACGGAACAGGAGAAGATACTTGCAAAAGACATATCAGATAAAGGGTTAGTATTCAAAATCTAGAAAGAACCTACCAAACACCCAGAAACAAATAACCCTGTTAAGAAATGGGTAGAAGACATGAATAGACATTTTTCCAAAGACATCCAGATAGCTAATAGACACATGAAAAGATGTTCGACATCACTCATCATCAGGGAAAAACAAATCAAAAACATGATGAGATACCACCTCACACCTGTCAGAATGGCTAAAATTGAAAACAGAAGAAACAATGGGTGTTGGCTAGGATGTGGAGAAAGGGGAACACTTTTGCACTGTTGGTGGGAATGCAAACTGGTGCAGCCGCTCTGGAAAATAGTATGGAGTTTCCTCAAAAACCTAAAAATAGAATTACCCTACGATCCAGCACTATGAGGTATTTACCCAAAGGATATAAAAGTACAGAGTCGAAGGGCTTCATACACCCCAATGTTTATAGTACAATGATAAACAATAGCCAAACTAGGAAGAGAACCCAAATTCCCATTGACTGGAAATTGGATAAAGATGATATGGCTGGAATATTACTCAGCCATCACAAAGAATGTAATCTTGCCATTTGCAAAGACATGGATGGAGATAGACTGAATTATGCTAAGCAAAATAAGTCAATCAGAGAAAAACAAATATCCTATAATTTCACTCATATGTGGACTTTAAGAAAGAAAACAGATGAACATAGGGAAAGCAGGGAAAGAGAAGAGAGGGAAACAAGCCACAAGAGACTCTTAATGGTAGAGAACAAACTATGAGTTCACAGACAGACGTGGGTGGGAGATGGACTAAGTGGGTGATGAGTGGTAAGGAGGGCACTTGTGGTAAGCACTGCATGTTATATGTAAGAGATGAATCACTGAATTCTACTCCTGAAACCAATATTGCACTGTATGTTAGCTGATAATCTAAGTTCATAAAAGGAAGAAAAGAAAATGATATTTGATGAACAACTTTATACTCAGACACTCTATTGATCAAAAATGAGAATGAAATAAAGACATTTTTAGGAATGGAAGCACCCAGTTACTCATTCGTGGGAAGCCACTGGAGGATATGCTGGAACAAATGATGGAGCACCGTAGGAAAGAGACAGATGTTGGATATAGTAAGCAGTGAGTCAAAGCCAAAAAAAAAGATGGCACAGTTTTTGAGGATGACAATGAAGGGAAGTACCGGGACAACAGGGTGTGCAGATAGCCTCAGGGCAACCAGTCCATACTGGATGAGGAGAATGGACAGTTACAGTGAGGTGTTCTTGATATATCACTGGTTCAAAGAAAAAGCCAAAGTGGCATAAATTATTATGGAAGAAAGGAATGTTCAGATGAATTGCAAATGGAGACAAAAGTAGCTTTTCACAGCGGGGAGGAAATCAGTTAAACCACTATGTTTCAAGACAGAATTTACTTTTCTCTCAGTTATCTACAACTTACAAAAAGCTGCAAATCAGCTCAAAGGGGCTAGAATATGATAACTCAAGGAGTCTATAATAAAAGATGCACAGTTTTCCTGGAAACACAGGGAAAATTTTCCTGCACGTTAAAGGACAAACACATTAATTTTGTGAAGTCGATGTTCTTTGTAGAGGAAGAACCTCAAGACAAACTGGTTACATAAGTAATTTATGTATGTATGTAACATATTTATCTATGTAACATATACATGTAGCTTATATTTCCAGTCAGCAAAGACATAATTAGGACTGTAAATTGTACACGTATATGTGTGTGCGTTTTCAAGATTCCTCCTTGATAGTGCTAATTGTGATTTTCTTTTTAAAATTTCAAAAGAAAGTAACAGGTTCATGTGGCTTATTTTTTTTGAAGTTGATATGGAAAATGTATCACCTAAGAACAAGCCAAAGTAAAATAATTTTGCTTTTCAGGGTCTTTACCTATAGTGAATATTGTCATATTTTTTTTTCTTTTTGTTCCTAAGAAGGGGAGGCAATTTCAGGACAGCCAGGAGCTTGGATATCTGTCTCTGTGTGAGGGGACACAAAGATTCCACCTCCTTCCCAAAAGAATGGCAGCCCTCTTTGTGTGTGTGTTTCTTTATGCATGATTACCACATTTCTTTCACATTTTCCCTTTTTTTTTTACCCCTGTCTTTGTAAATTTGGTCTCCTCCACTGTGTTTTACCTCACTAGTCTGACTCTGACTCTGACATCCTAGGTCTGGTCTGAATCTGGCCATACTTTGCTAACTTTGGCTACAGACTTCCTGTAATTAGTTTATAAAAAGGAAACAAGGACCACAGGGACAGTGCTGGTGTCACCCTTGTCCAATTTAGTTCTTGTGATATTTATAATTATCAGGCAATATTTACAATAGCCAGTAGGGTCAAATGCATCCCTTTCAACTTATAGCTTTCCGCAGGAAGCCACAGAAGCTCCTCCATTCATGCAGTGTGCTGGAGGGGCTGTTGGGAAAACCAGGTGCTTGCAGGAAGTTAGACTCTAAAACTATGATAACTATAAAAAAAAGGAGTATGTTTTTAAAAGGCTGTTAAAAGTCCTTTGAAAGAAAGGGCAGCAAGGGTGTGTATAGTCAAATTTGTCTCCAAGTTTGCATGTTTAGTCCTTCCATGGAGTTATTGTGTACCTATTGCATGGTAAAGTCATAATTTTATCAGGTGACTCAGAGCTTATTAGCATCTTTGGAAATTACTTCATATGACTCACCAGAGATAAATAAAATGAAATGTAGAAGTTTTAACTGGTGCTTTCTGAAAATATCATATCCTTTAATCCAGGTCACAGGTCGGGGAGGTAGGTACCATGTCCCCCTGACCCAGAGGGTGAAAACCAGTCTAATCAGTGGAATTAATTATGTGACAACAGATAACTCAGCCAGATCTCCCTCACCTTCTAGTTTACTAAAGAATAAACCTTTTTTTTTTAACCTGAATAGGACTATTGAATATTGTTCAGGTAAAAGACAGATATTAAATAGGCTTGCAATAAACCATCACTTTGCCAAGATTATACCGTTTTTCTCTAATGTAGAGAGTCATGGTAAAGAGAGTTTGGTAAATTCAAGAAACAGTGTCATCAAACTACTTCACCCTAATTCAGTTATTTACTTCTGTTAGTCAAGGAATCTCCCTGGGCAGTAGGAAGATACAATAACACAATCACTGCACTTAGTTTTATACACTCCATGAAATAAGTATCCTTGCACTATAATATTAACCTCAAATCTTTAAAAATTATATTAGTTGTCTAATAATGAGATGGTAGATTAATAAGTAGTCAACATCCATTTTTGAAAAACTTCTAGTTACGTTAGGAGGTACTTGCTAGATACCTTAGGTTTGGGTGTTAGTGGGTGTTGTAGGCAGTTTCTACCTTGACTGCCAGTGGTCGACATCTCCCGATATTTACTTGTGCCATTGTGCAATCTCTTCCCCCTGAGGGTAGGCTGGACTTAGTGGCACAGTTCTAATGATTAAAATATGGAAGAAAATATGGTGTGTCCCTACTGAGACAGGGTTACAAAAAGACTGTGGGGCTTCTCTCTTGGGTGCTCAGTCTCTCTCTTATTACTCATTCTTGGGAAGCAAAGCTCTCATATTATGAGCCATGCTATGGGGAGGCCTATATAGTGAGAAAATGAAGTCTGGCCAACAGCCAGAGACAAACTTCAGCTTGCAAACAACATGGAAATGAACTTGGAATTGGATTCCTCAACCCCTGTTGATTCCGGAGAGAATTGCAGCCCTGCTGACCACTTAACTACAGGTCCTGAGAGAGAAACTATGCCAGAACCATCCAGTTAAGGCCCTCCTGGATTCCCGACCCTCACAAACAGAGATAATAATAAATGTTTGTTATTTTTAAGCGGCTAAATTTTGGGATCATGTGTCATGCAGCAATAGATAATTAACAAGAGTACCATGTGCTATGGCATTATCTTGAATATTGAGAACATTAATCAGATGTCAGTTTATGAGATATCAGTTGTCTAATAAGACAGTATCTTATGAGTCAAAATTAGCTACTATAATTACCTTGTTAGATTTGAAAAATCCTTAGTCTATTTAAAGGAATACTTGATAAATATCTTGGACTTTAGAGCTATTTGGAAAGCATAACAACTCATCTATCTACAACTTCCCACCAAATTCCCATAGGTATTAAAATACTGTCATATGCCAGAGCAAAAGGGCATCAACCTCTACCTGATACTAAGAAATTGTAGTAATGATTTTATTTAGGCCCATATTTGGGGAACAAATAGATTCAGGCCTTAAAACAGCATATCTATGAGAAAAGGGTCTTAATTTGGGTGTCAATGGGTTGATTGCTTTAAAGATAATATTATCCTTTGTATTTTTGTGGTGGGCCCATTTATATTCAATTTATACTTAATTATCCTTCAAGATTAAGGAGAGTTGCTTTAAAAAATGTTTTTATATTATGTAATCCCATTTCTAATTTCCTGTAAGCAATCATGTAGAGAAAGAATTTTGTAACTAAGCGATATGCTACTGTTTAGAAATGCTTATCTGATTACATATATTCAAATCAATCATATATTAAATCATATATTACATATATGAATCAATCATATATTCAAAATGAAAACTGAGGTTTTCAGTTCATAAATACTTTGATATTTGATCAGTGATAAATCAGCTGTAACAGCCAAAGATTTATATAGATAATGGTAAATATTTTGCTTTGTCATTTCTTTCAAATATTGTATTGCTTTATTTTGGTATGAGTTTGACTAATGCCAGGCAAAGATACATACTCATTTTAGAACTATAAATGCTGATATCCCAATTCAATACGTGACTTAAAAAAAGGAATGTAACTTTAATATCAACTATATCATTTCATGAGTTTTTCACAAAACAGTGGCATCTAGTGGTCTATAAAAATCCTCCTTCTAGAAATCCTTTCTATCTTGTCTTTGCTATTAGTTTGAATCTGGCACAAGTTGCCTATAGCTGGTTCAATTGCTAGTGAGGTTCACTAGGATTTCCTGCTGTACAGATTCAAACCTTCATAATATTAAAAGGATCTTTTATTTAGTAGTTGTATATATAACCTAATGTCCACAATGCTGTTCTTACTAAAGAACCTACTCTAATATAGGTCTTTATATGTAGATGGTGCTAATACTCATTACTCCTTAACTGCTACAAAAATAAATTGCTTTTGAGACAACAAAAGACTTCCTTAGAACAAAAGGCTATAAAAAGATTCACTTTTGGAGGCAATAAAATTTGTCTGTTTATCTCTAAAGCAGAAGAGAGTAATGTAAGCTATTTTATCACCATGTGGTATTAATAGTATGGGTATGCTTTCACCTTGTGCCTAGAAGTCTGGAAATGAGACCCCAACATATTCGTGTTTTAAAGTTTCTTAAATAATGCTCATTAGAAGAAGGATATTGACATTATTTTTATTTATTATGACCAACCAATCATGGCACGCACCAGTTTGGTTTAGGAAAGAAAAAGAGAATACTGTAACTTATATGTAAATGTATTAGTAACAACAGTATACATTTTTCTATCAAAGTGATACTTGTATATATATTTATCTGCATGATCCGTAGAAGATAATGTGAGTCTGCTTAAAAGCTATAAATACTTTATTTAAAGTAAGACTTCATTTTTTAGGTATTTCATTTTGTTTGATAGTATTCTTGTCACTCATATGAACATTACATGTAAAACTCAGATGTCACTGTCACCGTACTCCAATCCTAAAAATGATTTTAAATAATCCTAACTGGAAAGGAACTCAGAGGTGTGTTTGATGGCAATTAAACAAATTCATATTCACATCTAGTTCCACATTTACTGCATGAAACAAGAGGAACTCTGTAATATTCTATTTCTCGATCTGGAGGCTTGTTGCATGTTATAAATGCAATGTGCCCTAGACTTGTAATTTGCATATGCATGTTAGGCATAACATGTATATTACCTGTAAATAACATTTACATTAAAAAAACTGGGGGATGCAGAAGTTGATTTTTTAGAAAGTTCTAGGCACTGTAAGCACTATTTGAAACTTGCAGGCCTAATGGCAAATTTTTTATTGAAAGAATTATATTCTCTTTTAAAAACATCATTTTTTTCCTATCAGTATAATTTAAACAGATTCTTAATACAGTTGACCCTTGAACAACATGGGTTTGAACTGCATGGGTGCACATATATGTGGATGTTTTGCAGTCCTATAAATGTATTTTCTCTCTTATGATTCTCTTGATATCTCCTTTATTGTAGGAGTACAGTATATAATATGACATATAATACAATATAATCTACTGTTTATGTTATCGGTAAGGCCTCTGGTTAACAGCAGGCTTTTAGTAGTTAAGTGTTTGAGGAGTCAAAAGTTACACATGGATTTTCCACCCTAACCCACATGTTGTTCAAAGGTCAACTGTATTTATCTTTATACTTTCCTTATAGAGAATAAGTCAGTTATTTATATGAAAAGTAATTTGTAGATCTTTTAACATTAACCTATCCCTAGAACTGAGAATTATTCATTTGGTTAACTAATATCAAATCAAAGTTTGAGGTTTTAAATTACTTAGTTGGGCTCATTATTTCTTGAGGTAACTTTAAGGCAAGTAATTACTCAGTAGTAGCCTACAATAACATTTAATGCCAAAACAAGTTTTCTAACAGTGATATTTTATTTGTAAATCTGTGTAGATCTCACAACTAATTCACATGAAAATATTTTTCTCTTAATTGGTTCTAAAAATAGGAGGAACAGAAATGAAATAAGGCATTGCTGCAGGAATTCAAACCACAAACTGTACAAGGTAAAGTATTACTTTATGATTATATATTAAGAAGTCATGTAATTCAGTTTAGTCATTAACATTATAAACATCAAACAGACTAGAAACAATATAGTATCAGGTAGTTTCTAACTTGAGAAAAATAATTTTGGAAATGACTCAGAAACTCTGAGCTGTAAATATGTGTAAAATAATGAGCTGATGGTCTGAAATGTCTATTTTCATAACATTCCACAATTATAAGCCAATTATTAATTTTAGATTCATTTTTTATATACAACTAAGAGATTGTACTGCTTGCTATGTGACTTTTTTTCTTCTTATTAAAAAATTGTCTAAAATTACCCCAAAATATTGAAGCCCAGGTGGTACCTCTTGCTGAGAGAAACCATCAATTCCATTGGTGTTAAGGAGACATTAACCATCTACTCTGCTGATGCAGTTATGGGGGGTTTATCAAAAACTTTTCACGTGTCTCCTCAGAGTTTCCTGGCCTTGGCAAACTTTCAGACCCTGGGCTGCTTGCTCCAGCATAGTCACTACTGCAAACTGTGGGATCTGGTTCCCCCAGAGGCTGCCACGGAGACTAAGGAATACAACATGGAGGCACAGGGTAAGTTCTTCTCGTGGGGCAAATGTGACTAACAGTTGGCAGGGGATACAAAGACAGCAGATGATTTCCTCCTCTTTATTCTTCTTGCCACTGGACTACTCCATCACATAGGCTTTCCATACATGTCCTTTCAAGGCTTGTCAAATAGTGGCAGCCAGCATAGCCATACATCACCTTTTATTCTCTTTCCAGTTCTCTTTGCTCACTTCCTTTTTCTCTCACTCTTGGGGTCCTGGGATTGTACTCCCAATTAACTAACATGTTAATATACAGGTATTGTCTCAGGATTTTTTCTTTTTTTTTCTAAAGAACCCAAACCAAGATAGGAATTCTTTGAGTTCAAGCTATATAAGGAAATAATATATTACTAATATAATCCATAAAAATATCCTTAATAGTGAAATGGGATATCTTTAGTTCTAATATATAACTAACTACATTTAAATTGCAACCTCTACTTTCTCCAAATAAACCTTCATATAGTTAGCATTTATTGAACTAGGAGGAGTAGAGAATATTTTTGTTTTGATGGTGGTGGAGAGATACTAGTTCAGTTTTGAACATTTAAACTTGGGGTGACTATTGGACATCCAAGTAGAGTTACAGAAAAGGTTGTTGGTTTTGAGTCTGGATTGCAGAAGAGAGGTCCAGGATGGAGATACAAATGTGAGAATCTTAGCACATTGAGGTATTCTTTCTTTCTTTCTTTTTTTCCTTTCTATTTAAATCTAAGTTAGTTAACATATAACGTAGTATTGGTTTCATTAGAAGATCTTAGTGATTCATTACTTACAACCCCCAGGGCTTATCCCAACAAGTGCCCTCCTTAAGGACTAAGACTGATAAATGGAGAAGATCCCAAAGGACTAAGCTCTAGAAAACTCTCACATTTTAAGTCAGGAAATGGAGAGAAAACAGTAGAGAGACTGAGGTATTGTCCAGAGAGGTAGGGAATAACCCAGAGAGTGTCATGTTTTAGATGCTAAGACAAAAAAGAATGTTTAAAAGGAAAGAAACTCAGCTAATGAGTTCAATGACAGTAAAGCAAGGGGACAAAAAAGACTGAGAATACAGATTGAATATTCGAATGTGAAGTATGACAATGAACAGGAGATTTTGCAGTGAAGGGGATGAAGAGTTGATTAGAATATGTTCAGGAGAGTATGAGAGGAGGAAGAGTAGCTATATAGACAACTCATTCAAAGAAATTTGGTATGAATGGGACAAAAGGAATAGGATGTAAGCAGGAGGCCATGGTGTTATTGGAGGGATTTTTCAAAAATAATTTTGAGAAAATAGTATTTTTATATATACTAAAGGGAGTGACTCAAAAGAGAAGTAAAAATGGATGATTCAAGGGAGAAAGATCAATATCTTTGAGGATGTGAGAGGAGATGGCATCCAGAGGACAAGTGAATCCTGGCCCACAATAACAGACAGTTCACCCCCAGTAATAGGTATGAATACAACGAAGCAGATAAATTTATACTTTACAGTTGGAAGCCTGTGCTCAACCTTTTCTAATTGCCTTTATTTTCCTAATGAAATAAAGTCTAACCATTACCTGAGAGTGAGGATTAAAAAAGAAATGTTAAAAGTTTGAGAACAGAGCAGAAAGTACAAGAAATATCTAGGTGAGTAAGAGAATGAATGGTTTATGGATTTAAGTATATTAATCAGCAGTGTTAAGGATGATTCAGGTTATGATCATGAATTTAAAATGATACAAAGAAGTATGACTGGATGTTTTTCTCTAGTTATGCTCAGCTATGGATGCAATTACATGCAAGGAGTATTCAGGTAATTGGTTTTAACTAGGGTTATGGATTAGCCATACAAACAAAATTAGAAAGGGATAGGGAATTGGGCATATAGACAAAAAAGTAACTATAATGATTGAACATAAGATTTAAGCTAGGCAAACAGAAAGGACATAGGGAAGGTGGGAGAGAAAGAGGGTTGTATGCTCAATACTTTGTAGGTGCTCGTGAAAGCAAATAATTTGGGAGTTTAGGAATGGTCAGGAAGGATTTGGGGTAGTATTGAAGAGAAGGGTAAAGACTTCATACAAGTTGTAATTATTGGTATTGACAAGGTCATAGTAGCAAGTGGCTGAAGAGGATCAAAGGATCATTTGTAGGAGGTCCAGGAATTAAAAGACCATGGAACCAAAAGGATCATCTATATGGATATTGTGATCAACAAAAAATTTAATAGGAGTAATGTTGGAGAACATGGCAATGATCAAAAGAGCCAGTGATCCTTGAGGCACTGTGTGGCTCAATCCGTTAAGCATCCAGGTCACGATCCCAGGATTCATGAGATGGAGCCCTGGCTCAGACTTTTTGCTGACAACACAAAGCCTGCTTTGAATTCTCTACTGCCCACCCCCACCCATCTCTCTGTCTCTCTGTCTCTCTCTGTCTCTCTCTCTCTCTGCCCCTCCCCTGGGAGCTCCACAGATGTGCTCTCTCTCTCTCTCTCTCTCTCTCTCTCTCTAACTAACTAACTTAAAAAAACAAAGGAGCCAGTGATCCTTATTGAAAGAATAAGGGGCGGGGGGATGACCTGACCCTGAGAGTTACAGATAGATGCCTATAGCAAGGACAGGTAACAGGAGATACAAACTAATATATATTTGAAAGCTGGAGACTTATAGGGAACAGAAAAGGAGAATGGACTGGAAGTAGCTAAGAGAAACTGGAAGGATGCCTATTACTTCTCTAGGCCCAATTTAAGAAGAGAGTGGAAGTGAAAACAGCCATCATTTGAGAAGTAAGTAAAGTCCTCAGGTTTCCATTACAGCTGGATGGTTCAATGAAGGTTCACAGAAGGGACTGAGGCTATAGAAGATTTTGTTAATAACCTACCATGAACTTCAGTGGCCACAGTGAGAAGAGATGGGAAGAGTGGAATATGAGGTCAGAAAAGACACCAGGCATTATAGTCTAAATACTCTAGGAACCTTGTGTTTCTTCCAGTGTTTGACATCAAGTGGTATAAGAGAATTAGAATTTAGTCTTAATATTTCCAAGGCAGAGAGTGGCAAGACTGTGAGTAGGAATTGGGGGTCTTATGAGGAATAGGACTCATACTGGACCCCCACTTTTCTCCTGCCAGAGAAAAGCACAGATTTTTGCAGGTTAGAGTCTTTCTCCCAGGGCAATAATTCCCTCTTGATTTCTGTAGGAGGAAGATTCCTGCCTGGTGAGGAGACAGTCCTATTATGAGCATAGATCATTTAGCATCCTTTGACTGCAAATAGAAGAATGATCTTTCTTCAATCACATGGGTGCCTCCTTGACTTCTCTCATGGAAAGGAAGGAGGCTCATGGAAAGAACACCATATTCACAAGAAAACCAGGAAGTTGTTTGTGTCATGAGTTTAACAAGTTTTACTTTTCTGTATTTCATAGTTATTATTTTTGTATGCAAAAGTCTAGCAAGTTGGGTGGCAGCTCTCTTTTTTTCATCCCTGGAGATCTTTATTATGATTGTAGAAAGTACACTACAATAAAATTATGATTTAATAAAAATTCAGAGTATCTTTTGGAATTTATTATACCATGATTATAATTTCAATTAGTTTTGACTGAACTTTTAATAAATGTATCTATTGGAGTCAACTTTCACTTTTGAAATTGATATTAAGTACCCATTATACGCTAATCATGGGCCCACAAACTGCAATACATTGAAGGAACTCACAGTCTAATAAGATTACACTTTAAAAGATAATTTAATTTCCCTATGACATATTGGAGCTATGTACAAGAGTCTGTGGGGGTGGAGAGGTAAGATAGGTAACTCAATTTGAGATAATTTATTCGAATCTTTATAACAATGGTTCTCACAGTTTTTTGCCCTGGCACATTCGACAGGTGCAACACGTTCTCTGAGGTAGTGGCTTTCTATTACAATGAATTTCAGTTAAGTGTGTGAAATTATGTGTCATTTGAAAGGCAAAGGATCAGAATCTCCAAGTGGAGAGGAGCCATGGATAGTTGGTAAAGCCCTTGCCTCTCAGATCAATATCCTCTACTTTGGAGACAGTTTTCTCCCAACCTATGAGAATACTGCTTTGTAGGATAAGTAGTCTTAGAATTGGGCAAGAGTATTTTAGAGGTGTGGTTTGTGGAAAAAATAGGAAAAGCTGGAGGTGGTGGGGGGCACAGATTGGGAGAGGCCTGTAGAAAGACATGAGATATGAGAAATATGCAGAGAATACAATATAACATGCCTTAAGTTGCATGGGTAAGAAGGTTTGGAATAATTTTTCTGAAAGTTATCAGGGATTATTGATGATTTTAAAGCAATGGCAGGATATAATTAGGCATAAATTCTCAAAAGCACACCTGGTCATAGAGGACAATTTCGAGAATGTTTAGACAAGACATTGGAAGACCAGTTGAAGATATTGTCCATTCAAGCAAATAACAATAAAGGACTAATGCAAAGCAGTGGTAATAGAAATGGAGAAGGAGCAATGGATTTGAAAACATATAGGAAAACAATTGAGGAAGTTATGGCTTAGGTGTATGGTCAGTGAAGAGAGAGGCAGGGCAAATTCGTATTTTTTGAAGATCTACTAGGTGTTTCATGTTAGGCACTTTAAATATGTTACCGTTTGCTCACTCACACAGATCTGAGAACTTAGTGCTGCACCATTTTGACAGAAGAGAAAATTGAAAATCATTTTTTTTTCATACCAAAGATTATCAATTAAGTAGTGGGAAAGCTAGAATTAAGCCAGGTTGTTTTGGTTTCAAATTACACTCTTTTCCCCATGAAATGATAATTCCTCCAAAATTAAAAAATAACAATAAGACTAGCAGATTTCTAACCTGACCAGTTTGGATAAATGGTGGAGCCATTAATAAAAGTATACACTATCGGGCAGAGGTAAAATATAATGTGTGCAGTTTTGCAAAGGATGAGTTTGAGGCACCTGTGACTTACCCAATCAGATATATATAATGAAGGCATTTGTACGTGCAACTCCGAAGATCAAAAGATACATACTGTGAATGTAGATATACAGAGTTATTCATCTGAGATTTCAGTGAAAGGGCATAAAATGATAAGAAAGAGAGACCTGGACAGAAATTTGGAGACCACCACCCTTTGACAGAGGCAAAGAGACCCACAAAGGAGACCAAGACTAATCAAATAGGTTGGAGGGCAATCAAAAGAAATTATTATCTTCATAAATAGTAAGAGAGAAAAGAGTTTCAGGAGGATTTAATTGTTCACAGGGACAAAAGGCAATAGTACCTTCAAGAAGGGTAGGGATCAAAATATTTTCTTTGGCATTAGAAACTAGGTCATCAGCGGCCCTAATGAGAAGCAGTTCATTGGAAAGATGGAAGTAAAAAATGAGTATTAGAATTCATTAGGACTACTCTTCCAAAACCAGTAAACACAGTGTGGATAATAATTGGATGTTAGAATATATGGTGTTGTTATACGTTACAGGAGGGATACTCATCAGAGATCATGCTTCCATAACACCTAATTAAATACATTAAACAAACCAGGAAAAAAGAAAAAGATAGATATCCAAAAGAAAAATGGTCAAAGAACAAGGGCTAACAATTCACAAAAAAGATTTTTAAATTTCAAGAAAGCAATTTGAATCTTTTCGGTAAGTAAAATATTGCAAAGTAAACCACAATGAGTTTCTCATTGTTGGCAAACAAATTAATAGAAATGTTAAAAACAGTAAGAACCTAACAATGAGATGCAAGATAGTATAACTTTCTCAGAGGGCATTTGGGCAATATGTATAGTAATGCAAATTTCCAAAGGTAAATTTACTTTGATTCAGATATTTAACTTTTAGCAATTTTTCTTAAATATAAGCCTATTCACATAAATGTGAAAAAATATTTAGCTGTGAGATTTTAGTTACCGTATATTTATATTAGTAAAATTATTATAATTAGAATATCATTGCTTTAATAATGCCGATGAATTAGTGGATCTAGGCATTGATCACCAATGGCTGTTAACATTAGAAAAAGACAATACAATATTATGTACCATCTGAGGGCAACACACCATACCACCTATGAAATATTATTGCCGAAACATGAAACCTGAAATCTGGATCAAAGTACCTATTTCTAGGAAATACAATGGTAGAGGTATATGTCAAATAACACCAGTGATGATGCAATCTGCAAAATCCAGGAGAGGACAAATAATATAGATGCACTGACTTATATTTTCTTGTTCTTCCCCCCCCCCCAACAAATAAGTGGCAAGGAAATAAAATAAGAGAGGGAGTAGAATGTATTGATTGAGAGAAACTTAACATTTGCACTGCATGGATCTTATCTGAATGTTGATTCAAATAATCTGAAGAGGGAGAGGGAGGTAGGGGAGGAGAGGATATCAAGGGTTTTTGAACACTGCTTGAATATTTGATATTTGATATTATGAAGAATTATTTTAATTTTTTGAGGTGAAATAATGGCATTGCAGTTATGTCAAAAAAAAGTAGAGTGGGGAATGGTGAGGGTAGAGATGAAATATGAGTGACATAAGTTGATAATTGTTGCACTTGGGTCATGGACACATGGTGGTTCATTAAACCAATTTTGCTTAAAAACACCTACCCTTTTTTATAATATGGTTTTGATTATTTATGGCATATCCATGAGATAAAGTAATATGCAGATATTAAAATCTCCTTTATATTATATAGAATGTATAATAATATTCAGGCATTCAAATGTTCATAAAATATTAATAAATGTAGAAAAGTTATAAAGCAGCATTCAGAGAATTAACCCAGTGACACACACAGAATGGAAATAAAGATCCCCCAATTAGTAGTAACTATTTCTGAAAAAAAAATCTTGATTGTGAAGGGAAAAGTTTTTGGAGGAAAATATAGGGTCATGGGACATTTTATATTTTTTGATAAGAGAACCTTATATATTATTTATAGTTATTTGATCAGGGACTTACTATTTATCAGACCTTGTGCTGGCACTTTATAAACTTATGAAGCATCTGTGAGATAACTATATTTATTTTTAAGAGAATCCAAGTATATAAATTTTGAGACATTTGCCTAAATTAACTAGCTGAAAGGAGAGCTAGGATTCAAACCTGCAGTTTGACTCAAAAGCCTTCATGTTTAACCATTGCCTCTTGAGAGAGTCACGAGCGGCAGAGACTAAAGGTCCTAGAGGGAAAAAAACAAATGGATGAAGGGAGAGATCTGAATACTTACACACACACACACACACACACACACACACACACGCGCGCGCGCGCAGAGGAGGCCCATCCATAGTAGAAGTGAAGTCATCTCTGCAGCTGAATGAGCATTAGTGCATTAGCAGAGATTTGTCAACTGGGCGGGTTCCTGGATTCTCAAAGTGAGCCTCTTTCTTTTTTGGGATCTTAAAGACAAATCAAACCTCTCTCAGTTCCTTGTTTTCCAGCACTACAACAGGAGTGTAAGGATTTCGGTGGCAATGAAACACATTTTACCGGAAATGAAGTTGGTTTTCTCAAGCCTGGATCTTGCCAAAATGTCAGTGGCTGTTCATACAAAGTGGCAGTTGCGTTCTTTTTCTTGAATTGTGGGGAGCAGATGCATTTTTACCTAGGACCCCCTGCCTTGGGTTTGTTAAAGTTTTGCACTTAGGGTTTTGTGGAATTGAGAGCCTAATTGATTTCATTCTTTTTTCAGTGCAGGTTCATTGATATTGTGGCATGTATTAGAACTTGATTTCTTTTTATGGCTGAAGAATATTCCATTATTGTTGAAAGTAACTATAGTTTATTTTTAAAATTTTTAATGTTTATTTATTTTTGAGGTGGGGGGAGGGTCAGAGAGAGAGAGAGAGAGAGAGAGAGAGAGAGAGGGAGACACAGAATCCAAAGCAGGCTCTATGTTCTGAGTTGTCAGCACAGATCCCAACACAGGGCTGGAACTCACAAACCGTGAGAACATGACCTGAGCTGAAGTCGGAAGCTTAACTGACTGAGCCACCCAGGCGCATTATATTATAATTATAGAACCAGACTTACAAGACTATGCACTGCTAATGAGACATTTATATCCATAAATGTTTTTAAAAGAAACAGATTTGGGCTTCCTTGATATTCTGAGATTTATTTAACTGGACTTTGAAAGCTGTGTGACAATAGAGTCTTTCTAAGGCTACTGTCTCTATGAGATAGATAAATTATTACCCTGGTATTTTTAAATGTCTTTTCCAAAGATAAGTTGCCACTTGTCAGTTTTGCTTCTGAAAAATAAAATTACAACTTATTCACATACACTAAAAAGTGGGGTTCCAATCTGACCAGAAGATTTTTTTTTGCAAACAAAAAGTCTGACATAGGTTTTTCAAGTGGTTTAAAATTTTAGTTTATAAACCATCTTTTCCTTCTGTAGAAAATATTATGTTCCCGCATACTAAATACTGACAGATATTACAGATTCTGCATTTTCTATTCTGTTCAATTGATCCACCTGTCCATATACAATATCACACTCTACTACTTACTGTGCCTTTATTTTGCATTTTGATATTCATCTGCAAAACAAATATTGAGAGTCTACTATGTACATGGCATAATGTTTAAATATTCAAAATTTAAATATTTAAATAAATATGTAAATATTCATGGTGAATAAAACATAGACATTCATATCACCAGCCCTCATGAAGTCCAGGGATCCACAACATTTTTCCATAAAGAGATAGTAAATATTCCAGGCTTTGCAATTAATTCTGTCCCCGTTGCAACTATTCAACTCTGCCATTGTAGCCGCAATAGTCAGAACAACATATGAATTAAGAATGGGGCTGTTTTCTGACACAAGTTTATTTATAAAAACAGCCAGGGGACTGGATTTAGCCTGAGAGCCTTGTTCTAGGTTGGCAAGGCAATTCTCTGTATGATGAATTGTTAATAGTGGAAAAAAAATTGTGGAGATGGCAATAGGAATTTAAGAGACTCTACATTTTGTTTTTATGTGGCTCTAGTCTCCTGTTGTTTGGGATTGAGACAGAGTGACGTATATCTTTGTTTGCCCCAGCCAGTGCAAGTTTATGTTCTTACCTTGGAGTAATAAACACAGTTCCCCTTTTCACCCTTTGGAATTTCCCAGTTAGGATGGTAAACTGTATGGTTATCCTAAGTTTTGGAGCTAGAGCAATGATCTCCCTCAATAGGAAAAGGAATCAGATGTCTATTAAGGCAAAATGATGGCAAGAACATAGAAAGGATGTAGAAAAGTTTCCTTACTGGAGAAGGTTTTCCAGAGGGCATATTAAGAAAGGATTGGGAAGGAGGACAATTCTTATCTAATGGCGTCTTAGTTCAGGATGCTGTAACAAAGTACAATAGACTGGGTGGCTTATAAATAACAGAAATTTATTTCTCACAGTTCTGGAGTCCTGAAGTCCAAGAGCAGAGTGCCAGCATGTTAGGATTCAGTGAGAACCCTCTTCCAGGATGTAGACTGCTGCCTTCTTGCTGTGTCCTTATGTGGTAGAAAGACTCAGAGCTACTTCCAGGGCCACTTCTTAGAAGGGCACTCATCCCATTCGTGATCTAATTACCTCCTAACTCCCCGCCTCCAAATATTATCTGAGGATTTGATTTCAACATATGAATTTTGGGGAGGACACAAACTTCCAGTCCATAACAAATGGGGTGCATTAAAACGGAAAGAAATGGTTGGAGGATGGAATGTGAAGAAACAAGAAGAGTAAAGGAACAGAGTCTGGGGGATGCATTAAAGATACACTGAGTTTTTGGATCATTATTACAGATTATTGATAACCTGTGTCTACCTTTAAAAAATCCATCCTAAAGACTTGCCTCATCCTTACTCTGAAACCAGGCAAGTGTTCTTCTGGCTAAAGTTCATAGAGGAAGGAGCAAAGAGTTTATTCCCAGAATATTTGCATTCCTATTTGCCAAATGTAGTTAGTTTTCAGAAAACAGCTAGAGTTGAGATAAACATTCAAATTTAGAATGTTTATCCATACCAGATATTTAAAGCTACACCCATTGTAAGTGTCTCCTGTTCATTTTTAGGGTCAATATTTTCTCTCTAGCTGCTGCTTCTGCTCTGCTGGCAACATGAGAGGTCTCCTTGGTAAGGTTTTCTTCTTATTCCGTCAGGCAGGATTAGCCATTCTATCTTCTGAGCTCCCCTAGGACACTGTGTCCATACATAGACTTAGGAATCGATTGACTATGAAGAGCATGATGCTTAAGTTTCAAGGTGAGCCCCTTGGGAGCCAGGGGGAGGACCTTCCCACATGCTCATGTGGTTATATGTTTTTGTCAAATTGGCAAATATACGATTTTTTAAAACTTTAATTGAATAAATCATCTTTTTTCTCTCTACCTTCTCCTACTTTGCACTTCTCTAGTATCCATGGTTCAGGGGAAGCTGCAGGCATTTCTGGGATCTGGCTAAGGGGACAGGTTAAGAATGGGGTTATAGTGAAGAACTTCAAAGTCACTTCCAAGTGCAGTTCTGTTATCATTATCCTAGCAGCTCCATGTGGAAAAAGCTTCTAGCTGTTTCCTGTGTGGGCTCACAAGCCTTGTGAAACACTCCAAAAGTGCAGATCAGAAACTATATGGTGATATGTAGGTGTCTTTCAGTCAAGTGTATTTATGTGGAAGATAAAGAATGATCAATACAGGGTCTGCCTCAGTGGCAGAGAGCCACCTCTGCTGACACCATCCTCGGAATAGCCTGCATCAAATGATTGAGGCAGAGTGGCCTCAATATCGGACCTTTACTGGCCACAGGTCAGGTTGATAGAGTCAACTGAAGGCCTGCTTTGCAATTCCACTTATTCCTTGGCCCAATTCTGCTTTGTATCTTTCCCTTTAACTTATTAATCTCTAATAAATATCTACTCCAATCTCTGCCTCAGCATTTACTTCTGGATAATCCAACTGTGGCAATAATCTTAGGAAAATTCTGTTGAAAGATAATTTCCAGAAAATAGGAGAACGGAGCACCTGGGTGGCTCTGTTGGTTAAGCGGCGGATTTCAGCTCAGATCATGATCTCACAGTTGGTGAGATTGAGCCCCACATTGGGCTCTGCACCGAGAGCTCAGAGCTTAGAACCTGCTTCAGATTCTGTGTCTCCTTCTCTCTCTCTCTCTGCCCCTCCCCAGCTCGCACTCTGTCTCTCAAAAATAAATGCTAAAAAAAATTAAAAGAAGATGGTAAAATGTCTCTGATACAGATATAAAAGTAAACATACACTGAAGAATGTATTTTATTCACGATATGAGAAAGAGGCTACAAGTGACTCAAAGTAAAGTCAAAACAGTGTAAATTAATATGTAATAAAGTGGTGTCGAGATGAATTGCAAATGGAGACAAAACTAGCTTTTTCACAGCATGAAGGAAATGAATTAAATCACTTCAGGAAGAGACAGAATGTGAAATTATCAGCTACCTACAATTTATTTGAAAAATTGCAAAATATCTCACAGACAATGAACAGGACTGGAATCTGATAACCTAGAAGACTGTAGTATGGAAGATGCATAGTTTCCTGTTGAAACACACACGCACACACACACACACACACACACACACACAGCTTATTTGCAAGAGTACTTTCCATCTTCCGTTTTACGATCAAAAGAAGTAACAGGTAAAGTTTAGCAAGTTCTGTTGGGATTTCAGCACACACATGGATTAAAAATACTTTTTAGAAACTCCCAAACAATAATGAAATTAATAAAAATTCAACAAAACTTTAAATAGCTGTAAATGAGTATTATTAAAAATTAAACACAGTATTAGTCTAATATTTGCTTCATTATTCAAACAAAGCTTTCTAACTGAATCATAAACCCAAGCCAGCTCATTTGAGCAATAGAAAAATATTATGATTAAATTTAGTGCCTTGGAACTATAAATTCTGAATTACATGTTGACTAAAATAGAAAATAAGCAACATAATCTATGATAATACTGTCAATATGTTGGTGACACCTAGGAAGGTGGCTTACAAATATATAAAATTATGTTTGAATAGCCATCTCTTTGGGGCCCAATTCATTTGTTTCTTGCAATAGTGTTATAAATTCAGAAATGAGATCAGGTTCTGGTCTCTCATTTTCAAGTTCAATTTTAAAAGTATAAATTTTGCCATAATTAAAACTATTAGAAAAAAATATAAAGTCTTCAGAAATTTGTGGACTTTAAAATTGAATTTTGTTAGGTGGGCAATTATTCATTGTGGGTGTTTGATTAATATTTTGTAATGATAATGCTTAAATTTTCCAATTCAAATGTTTGAAGTGCGACAATAGATTTTAAATGATTGATGTCCTTTTAAACGTGTTTAACACTTTTAACGGTGCTGTTTATTCCTCACAATCCAGTGATGTGTATGGGTGGTTATTTGTACAATTCTTTCACTTTGAATGGAAGAATAGAGTTCTTTGTATTCAACAAGATATTTGGAAGCCTGTTCTAAAGATATAAAATTGCTCTCAGAAAACACTAAGAGAAAACAGGCTGTATTGTTCTTCCTCAAAGAGCACAAAAGGCAATCAAACAAGTGAACTAGAATGTGGTAATTATTGAGAATGTTGATGGTACCCTTAAGATTAAGCCACAGAAGATAAATGCTTTTCTGGGATGAATTTTCTGAAAAATCTATTAAGTGGGGTGGGAAGAGGATGACAAACTTCTGCTTCTACCTTGCATGAAACAATCCATTTGTGTAATTTACCAAATCATATTTCTTGATCTTACTTATAGAACATGGACATAAAATTGATTACTGGGGAGATAACAAATAGACATGAGAAAAAAAAAACAAAACAGGTAAAATGAAGATAATAAAGGCGCCATTTCCAGAAGAGCTCCAGCATTCCAGGATTGGAAGAGATAGAAACATATGAATTCCATTTAGTTTGCAAGGCAGCCTCCGACCATGAAGATGAATTAAAGACTCAGGAAACTAATGTCCTTGATGTTAATTCCCTTATAGTTGTCTTTCTTTCAGAAACTCCTTGGAGATCAGATGGATAAGACCTAATCTTTATTTCACGTTTCTGTAACTCTAAAATAAATTTCTCTCTGCTGCTTCTCAGATACTGACAATAAATCAATAATGTAAATACTGAGAATGCTAGACTTTGAAACAAAAGAAACAAAGCAAAAGCCTTTAAAATATATATATTAATCTAGAATAATCAGTACCTTAATGGCTAAACAATCCCATTACAGTTTATATTTCTGGTTTTAGAGTAGGGGAGAACTTGCTGGCATGTGAAGTACCCTTGCAAGGGTCTCACATGATGCATTTTTGTTGACTGACTCTATTATTGATGAAAACATCAAGGCAGCTCTTCACTAGGTTGGGATATAAAATGCTGTGACTATTTTAAATTGCCCTCATTCTTTTTAGTTTTCCAACGCTCCTACTTTTGACAAAACCAGGAGCTATAGCATGAATGCTTATGTCCTCCTCAAAATTCCTATGTTTAAATCCTAACCCCCAAGATGATAGTATTAGTTGGTACCTTTGGAAGGAGATTAGGTCATGAGAGTGGAGTCTCATGAGTGGGATTAGCACCCTCATAATAAATTGAGGCCTCAGAGAGTTTGCTGGTTCCCTCTACCATGTGGAGATACAGCAAAAGTCAATAGTCTACAACCTAGAAGAGGGCCCTCACTAGAACCTGATCCTGCTGATACCCTCATCTTGGACTTTCAACCTCCAGAAATGTGAGAAATAAAAATCTGAGGTTTATAAGCTACCCAGTGTCTGATATTTTTGTTAGAGAAGTCCAAATAGACTGAGACAGCAAGATATTTCCAGTTTATTTTACTTTAAGTTTCTTTCTTTATTTAGACAGAGAGCGAGCAGGGGGAGGGGCAGAGAGAGGGGGGAGAGAGAATCCCAAGCAGACTCTGTGCTGTCAGTGCAGGGCTCAAACTCATGAACCGTGAGTTCATGACCTGAGCTAAAATCAAGAGTTAGATGTTTAACTGACTGAGCCACTCAGGCACCCCTCCAGCTTTAAATTATAGAAACAGCCATAACATAATCCCACTCTTTAAAACAGAAGAAGAATAAATTTTAGCAATTACTTCATACTTGTAGAAACCCTGTTTAGAAGTCCCTTCTTTAATAAAAAAGCATGTATTACCTTTAATCATCTAGTTCATACTACCTACTAGTTATGATTATTAACATGACCCATGACTTGAGAATAAGTATATGAGTATTAAGACTGTTTTTAGGCTAACACATATGCATACTTATCATAAGCAAAGTGAACTCTACTCTTCCATGTGACATAGTCATAAAGCCGGTTTATTATGTGGACTCCCACCACTTTAAAGTTATTCATTGGGACCATTTCCTCCCTTGCACATGGACACAGACTTGAACTGAACTATGACTTGACTGACTTCTGTTGGTTTTTGGTTATTGAAATCCCTTATGGGCATTTTCCCATTTCAATTCCAAACTTGATTTTATTTATTTATTTATTTTTAACATTTATTTATTTTTGAGAGACAGAGGCACAGCATGAGTGGCGGAGGGGCAGAGAGAGAGGGAGACATGGAATCCAAAGCAGGCTCCAGGCTCTGAGCTGACAGCACAGAGCCCAATGCGGGGCTCAAACCCACGAACCATGAGACCATGACCTGAGCCGAAGTCGGATGCTTAACTGACTGAGCCACCCAGGCACCCCAGTTCCAAACTTGATTTAAAATTGAGATTTCTTCTTTTCCTTTGGCTGATTTCTTATCATTTTACTGCCATCTCTGCTGCAAATAACACCACTTCTCTCATTGAAGTATTATTATTATTATTGTTATTGTTATTATTATTTTAGCATCTCTTCTGTACTGGTCACTGTGGTAGGCAAACCAGACACAAATGGTTACCTCTTTCAAGGAGCTTACAGTCTGATCAGAGGAGAAAGATAATGAATATTTAAACAGACAAATATAAATGAATAAATGAGCTTTGAGTTCTCTCTAGGGGCAGCCAAAATCTGATGGTGATCTCAGCAGGTATTCCCATCCCAGTTTCTTGGAAGAAGCAATGCTGTTTACTCCCCATACTACAACTAAAACTGAGCTCTGAAATTGAAGTTTGACAAAAGGCTTAGAATAGCTTGAGTGCATCATGTGGAATAAACAACCTCCTGCAATGAGGGGTGAATCTTAGAACCTATGGGACAAAAACTATGCACAGAGTACCTACCTACAGAGCGAAGGTCGGTTTCCCCAGTGTGAAGCTGCAAGCATTCCTAAATTTTACAACATAGGCCCAACTGCCCACTAAACCAGAATGCAATGCCTGCCTGGAATCATGGATAGTAGGTCTAGCCTCTTTCTTCCAGGTAACATATTCTCATCATTGTGAAATTATCAAGACACACATAATGATTGATACACATCCAAAACTCAGGCTCTTCAGCTTTTAATTACACTATTCTTAGGACAAAGCTTACTCACTCCAAGTAGCCCCTCTCTAAATCTGGTGCAATTCCTTATTGTAATATTTGCTCTGTTATGAATAGAAAAGAACCCTCCTGTGCATTCATATTATAGATTTAGACCAATCTATCCTTTGAGGAAATTCCTGGGTGAAAACACAAAGATATCCCAAGAATAAATCACAATCTTCACATGTAAGTCAACCTAACTCCAAATTTGAGTAGGAAGTGTCTTCTAAATATTCAGGGACACACTTGATTTACATTTAGATGTGAAGTCAAAGCATGTGATTGGAAATGAGCTCACCGATTATCAGAACTTGTAAGAACAATGCATAGGGAATTGTTTCATCATACCCTGTCTGTTGACTATCATCAAAGGATTGTTTTTAAGAACAAAATAAATAATTTCCCCAAAGATATTTCAGTATTCACTGTAAAAAGCAAGAACTGCTTATGAATTCTTCCAAACACAATTTTTCCAGTTCAGATCCATCCAATTTAATCCACCTGATTAAAAATATTTGACTCTACACACAACTGAGACAGTTAAGGCCTGAATTCTTGTATTTTTACATTTGTTCTCTAGCATCTAGACAGTGCCTGGCTTCAGTATTTCATCAAAGCCTGAGTGAAGAAATGGAAGACTTATCCATAAGTTAAACTACTCCATAGTCTCATGACAAGGGTCAATTATTTAACCAAGGGCTCAATTTCTTTACCTATACATATTCAATACAATACTAACTGTTTGATAAGTTGTCATTGTAAGTGAGAGCTAGTGTTATTAGTATTGTTGCTTCCAATGAATGAAATTAATCAGAATAGAAGCAGATTCATACATAGTGGGTTCCAGTCAGACAACAGAGAATCGGGCTGGAGAAAGTGTCCAGGAATCAGTGAAATCATTTACTCATATTAAAACAAAACAAAACAGGGGCGTCTGGGTGGCTCAGTCGGTTAAGCGGCCGACTTCGGCTCAGGTCATGACTCGCGGTCCGTGAATTCGAGCCCCGCGTCGGGCTCTGTGCTGACAGCTCAGAGCCTGGAGCCTGTTTCGGAGTCTGTGTCTCCCTCTCTCTGACCCTCCCCTGTTCATGCTCTGTCTCTCTCTGTCTCAAAAATAAACGTTAAAAAGTTTAAACAAAACAAAACAAAACAAAACAAAAACCTCTAGTCAGCAAACTCCCACAAACAAGATGGCAGGTCCTAAATGTGACTCTACTGATTCAGTAGGAAACATTGTGGCCAATGATATCCATACATGCTCTCTGTTAGGGAGTCTTAACTATTTTTTATAATTGTACAGCAATAGGTTCATCTTTTATGTTAGCAGACAAAAGATGTGTTAGAGAGTCATTTGAGGGTGGCCTTATAGTAAGACTTTTACTTGCAAACAAGTGAAGCATCAGTTACCAGGTCTGTCATCATCTTTCTAAATTTCAGATCGTCTTTTCAGGCCAAGTTTAGTGCACTTATGAAATTTCACAGATGGTAATATGTTAGTGATAGATGAATGCTTTTAAAAACACATGTTGACAAGGAGAACATTTCTTTATGTCAAATATATTGTAGCTTCTTCTTCCTCCTACCTCATTCCAGTTTCTTCTTGGGAATGTCCTGTAAACATCTAGGATAAAAATGGATGTCTGGGTGATGGTTACACACCAGTGTTAATGTATTTAATACCACTGAATGGTACGCTTAAAATGGTTGCATTGGCAAGTTTTATGTTATGTGTATTTTATAACTTAAAGAAACTATGTGCTGAAATAGTAGATTCCTGGGTAAGTATGATTGTACTAAATAACGAAGCTCAATTTATTTTTATTTCTTAAATGCTGGATTGATTCACTAGTTCTATAGAGGGGTAGAGGAATAATAGAGTCCATCAACCAGCTTTGGCCTCACAAGATTAAGCAGTTGGGCCTTTTCTCTGTTTTTAGAGCTAATCTGGGTCCTTGAATTGCTGCATTCCTCTGGTTGAGATGGAGTGCTACTTTACATGAAGAGTTTCTTTGAAGATCTATGAAATTTTTGGTTGTTATATGCTAAAACAACCCAAACAGATTTAAATGCCAATATATTTGCTCATCAACAGATGTAGAGACCAGGTTGAATTGACATTTTTGAACGCAAAGAAAAATTTTTCCTTTAGTGGAAAACTATGGATTTCTACATTCTAGAGGACACCTCTTTGGGTTATCTTATTCTAAATCTATGGAAGTGATTTTGCAACTGTGTATAGATAACTTATAACAATGCAAAATAATTCTGATCTGTAGTCACAGAAATTCTTTCCTGTCTGAGAAGAGGTTCAACTGATTCCACTCCTTCTTCCCCATCTTGTGGAAAAACCAGCTTGCATTCATTTGCCTATTTATTTCAATATTCCTTATCTATACATGTGTCTAAGCTTTGGATTCTCATCAGACTGAGTTATAATATCTGCCAGGATTTCTCATTGACTACAAGTTAAATAAAACCCTTAACACTTGTTCATTTTTATATCTATAGGAGAATAATGATTTTATCTTTTTTGAAAATTAGGTGTTAAGAAGAACAAATGAATAAATTTGTTTTCCTTTCTAAAGGGGAGAAAACAAGGAACTTTTTAAGTTTGTCATTAATCTAGCCTTGTGTACCAGTTAGGAAAATATTCACATCAGGAAATTGATTCTGTAATAAAGATTATGTTACTGACTGAATCTTATCTATAGTGACCAGTTTTCTCAAATTTAAATTTACTTCTGGAGCCCCTTTATAGTTAAAAATTTATACTGTGTCTCATCTGTTACTAAAATTCCTAAAGATTTTATAAAATGAACCATAAGTACCATTTTATTATTATTTTTTTCTACAGAAAATTCCACAGCAAATAAACTACCTGAAGAAAACATGTGAGGGGAACAGATTTTGACAGGAGCTGGTTAACCAAAATTCAAACTATTTCCAATAAATTATAATTAGTAAGTGTCATTCTAAATAAAATATGATGCTCCCTTTCTCATATAAACATTTATGGATGGTATGAGAGTTTGTGGGTCTAAGTGTTCAGAGAGCAGAAGCTCATGGGGAGACATTTTTTAAATCACTTTTTAGAAATATAATTTATTTTCAAATTGGCTAACATACAGCGTATACAGTATGCTCTTAGCTTCAACAATGTCTTTAATAAACACTTTTAGGATGAATTAAATATTTCTTTACAAATATAAAAAAAAAAGTCAAGGTACTATTGACTATGTCAAGAAGTAAAAATCTACATTATGTGTTTTTGTACAGCAGCTAGAAAATTGTGTACCTGAATATCTTGGGAAATATTTAAAGGCTGGCAAAGGCTTCTAAATATGTCTAGTCACAGTATGCTTTTAGCATGCTACAGCCATCAACATGGCTGGAGGGGCGCCTGGGTGGCTCAGTTGTTTGGGCATCCGACTTCGGCTCGTGGTCCGTGAGTTCCAGCCCCACGTCGAGCTCTGTGGTGACAGCTCAGAGCCTGGAGCCTTTTTCAGATTCTGTATCTCCCTCTCTCTCTGACCTTCCCCCATTCATGCTCTGTCTCTCTCTGTCTCAAAAATGAATAAATGTTAAAAAAAAAAAAAAGACGGCTGGAGACGTTGACTGAGGTAGTAAATATTGAAGATAGTCTACAGTGAACTTGATCATCATCTGTGCCATAGGAAGAACCCTTACCAGGTCCCTTCATTCTCCCAATTTCATCAAGATAGGTATATTAGGGTTCTCTAGGGAAACAGAACCATTCAGATTTAGATATAAATACCCACATACATAAACTAGTACACACACATATGTCATGTGCATATTTCTATCAGAAGATTTCTTATAAGAAATTGACTTACATACTTACAGAGGCTGACAAGCCTTGAGATGTGCAAGTTGAGTCCCAGAAGAGCTGATGGATGTGGTTCCAATCTGAAGGCTGGCAGGCTGGCAGGCTGGAGCCCCAGGAAGAGCCAATATTTCAGTTAGTGTCTGAAGCAGGAAAGAACTGATGTTCCAGTTCAGGGCAATTAGGCCAAGTTAGTTCTTTCCTCCTCAAAGTAGGCTCAGCCTTTTTGTTTTATTTGGGTTCTCAGCTGACTAGATGAGACCCACCCACATTGAGGAGGGCAATCCTTTTTATTCAGGCTACCAATTCAAATGTGAATCTCATCTAGAAACAGGGTAATGTTTAACCAAATGTCTGGACATCCTTGGCCCAGTCAGGTTGACACAGAAAATTAACCATCCTAGTAGTTTAGCATGGCTCAGGGCCTGAGAGAATTTGTGTTAATGAAATAGCTTAAAAGCATAAAGTGGAAGAAAAATCAAAATGACTGTACTAAAGCTTCAGCGAAGCTCGGTTTTAAACTAAGTAACCTTTTTCTTCTCTTCCACAAACCTCCCATCCTCCCTTCTTAGCCTTTTGCTTAAGAAACCAGGTGACCAAGGAGGCTCTCCACTCATAAGCAATTCCTGTCAAACCTGCTAGACCTTGAATTTCCCTCTGACTTTCCAGCCCTTTCCTGCAGGTGGGCTTGCAGTTTTGAAGCCCTTAGCCTTCTACAACCTCCTTTACCTGGGAAAGCAATAAAACTATTATTCTTCTCTGTACCCAAATTCTGTCTTTTGTGTTAACATATTGTGGCTCCTGAGCACAGAGGTCAGTTTTCAACAACGTTAGCACACCTATTGGTTCCCAGATTCTGCCTCCCCAAATGAAACAGTTCTAGAATAATCACTTGCACACAGTTTTCCCAGAATTATCTTCTGGATATTCTAACATGCTTTGATGGCCTGGGCTTGGAGGGGTATGTAGGATCGGCTGTTTGTAAACGTACATTTGATTTTGAGTGTAGAAAGTCATGTTTGCTTTCCTGTTACTCCAGAGTCTCTGGGATCTCTTATTTCAATGATTTCAGAAAACATGGACAAATAAAATAGTACTTCAGCTGTAAAATTATGTGAAGAGAGTAAGAAACACACATTTCCTCATATAAATGGAGAATTGGGACAAAAGGACATAAAATAGAATATATTGATGTCCGTGTTTATATATTTATAAACATGGATGAAAGAATGACAATATTTATATTACATCTCAATATTATTGATAGCATCTAGGAACTTTTCATAAATTGACTCATTTAATTCTCATAATAACTCTGTTTGGCAGGTTTTGTCATTCCTGGTTCATAGATAAAGCAGATTAGAGGAAGCATGGTTGGAATTGCTACCCGGCTCTGTTCAATTTCAAAAACATCCTGTTCTTCTCATTTCATCAAGTAGCCTCATTGTATCTACAGATTCTGTCTTCTCTCACTTTTTCCCCTTTGTCAAAACATCACATTTGGAAAGCACGTAAAAGCTGAATATTAATGTGTTTGTTACCTTTTCAATGTTTCCTAATCATGCAAACTATTCTTTAATTTGGAACATTTAACAAAGGAATGTATATCATCTTTAGGCTATGTATGTGTGTATATTGGAAGCGTTGTTGGTAAACTTGGTGGTTGTGAATAGAACCCAGTCACCAATAGATTAACTGGTGAAATTAAGACTCTTGACTTAAAAGCTGAGGAGAACTTGTATCCATGGTGACTCCACGAATGTGCCAACACCTGGCAAAGCTCCCTTGGAAACATCTTGTCTGCTTCTTTCAGAAACACACATAAAAAAGAGAAACAGGATAATGAGAAATCCATTGAAAAGCAACTCGTGAGTAATAGAAAAATTAAGAAAACACAATTAAACACATATTTGTTTCCCATGTGCAAGTCTCAGAGGAAGCAAAGATGAGCAAAATAGGATCCTTGCCCTCAGAGAGCTAGTATTTTTATAGGGAGAGAGGAGTATGTATAGAAATCACAGTACACATCAACAGTCATGGGAACTGTAAACAAAAACAAGTGCAAAAGGTTTGTTGATGGGAAGAACTTGGATTGGGATGTGAATGAATGGTAATATTTCTGAGGGGGCATTGACAGGTGAGGGCAATGAGAAATAATGTGATTAACTGCCCTGAGGTAGATATGAGTCGGTCAGGAATGTCACATGATATGGTTGAACCTGAGCCACCACTCCGCCTGTTGCCTGGCATGTTTAAGAGTTTTAAAGTAATTTATTCTGCAATATCAAGGGCCTTCGTGTGGTTGATCTCAATGGATGTATTTCAGTTATTATTCTGATATGTCAACATAAATCAGGGCTATAGGTCACTTCCTGCATTTAGATAGGCTTAGTTCCTTTAGATTTGTTGACTCATTTATATCTAAAAAGGTTTCTTTTCTTTTTTTTTTTTTTAAGTTTATTTGAGAGAAAGAGAGGGAGAATGTGAGCAGGGATGGGAAGAGAGACAGGGAGAGAGAGAATCCCAAGTGTGGAGCCCTACACAGGGCTCTATCCCACAGCCTGTGAGATCATGACCTGAGTCAAAATCAAGAGTCAGATGCTTAACTGATGGAGCCATCCAGGTGCCCCTAAACAGTCTTCTCTTATCTGTAAATACTTTCCAGTTTCTGTGTCCATCATGTCTCCTCTGAGCTCCCGTGTCACCACTAAGAGCTTCTAGAAGGAAAAAAAAGTCATTATATCTGAAACTGAAAATAATGTTCTTTTTCCTCCTCTCTCATTATAAACCTGGGATTATTCCAGTGCCCTTTTTCAAAGAAAATGCCATGATCACAGACAACTGGTTGCTAAAATCAGATATTCAGGAATCATCCTTAATACCTCTCTTTCCTCAACACCAGCAGGTCGAGTACATCCAGACTCATGTTAATATTCCCTCCAATTATCCCTCAAACCCGTATCTTCTCTCTCCCCTCATTCACTATTCCTTAGCCACACTGGCCTCTCCTGGTGTCCACAACATACATTCCTTCTTCCTTCCTTGAGGATTTGGCATGTTCAGTATCTAACATTTGGCATTTTCTATCACGCCTATCCCACAATTAAAAATCATCTTGATTTCAGACCACAGCTCAACTACAAATTTCTTGATGATGACATTTATAATATTCCTCATTAGATCTTTTTCTTCTCAGTTATATCTTATCATGAACTTACTTAGTACATTTATCACAATTGTAAATACCAATTTCATAATTATTAACTTGGTTCATTAATCACCACCAGACTGTAAGTTACCTGAAAACAGGGAATATCTGTTTTGTACTAATACATAATAAAATTTAAATATATACTTGATGAATGAATGTCAGAAAAAATTAACAAATGAACAAGAGGCAGGGAGGCTGGAAAGCAAGCAGTAATCTATGCTTATATTAATGTAGAAAGATTTGGGTTTGAATAAATAGTATAGTTTTGAAGAACTATAAAATGCAAACAGTAAAATGCAAAGTTATAGTTTATAGTTATAAAAACTATAAAATGCAAAAAGTAAAAAATGCAAACATGATTATTTTTTGGATGCAGGGATTTAGGGAAAGAGAGGGATCAAGGAGAACTCCTAAATTTCAGGGTTGTGTTTATTCATTGCCTGTTTAGTGTAAGAAGTGCTTGGGGCTGAGGACAGACCAGGGAACCCCAACAGAAAAAGGATGGGGACAGCATCAGAGGAGAACCAAGTAAGGAAAAAAAGCTGAGGGAAGAGAACATTTTATGATAATATAAATATCCTGTTCCTTATCAAAATTCTAATTTATATGATATAGACTTGTGGGTTACTATTTTATTCAAAGGGTTATAGTACATTAATATCATTTATTTTGAGGCCCCAATTGTTTCAAACATGAGCAGGGGGAGTCATTTCTTTTGGCTTCTGTGCCCTTTTAACAATTCCCCGTTACTCTGTGAGCATTTCCTTTCTCTCTGGCACAGCAATGTGTTCCAGAATCATCTTGTGCTTTTTTTCTTCAGCCTTGTTGAAATTAACCTTCTTTCTTTTTGTTTTTCTTTTCTTTTTTCTTTTTTTCTTTTTATAAGGAGTCCTGGTTTCTCTCAGTAGAGAATGGTATTAGAAATCAAAATCTGGGTGCTAGTTATACACACACACCCTCACATATGCGCCGTATAGATATATATGTGTACGTATAAACACACATTTGTATTTATAGCTAGCTCGCTACCTACCTATCTAAAACCATGAGTTAATACTGATAATCTCCAATTTCTATGTAACACATAGGATTCCTTCTAGTTTTCTTCCTGTTCATACCTCTTCACTAACAGTGAGAAGTCAGACTCTCATTATTCTTAATATAATTATTAATATTACCAATCTCCCTGTATGTAACTCCTGGTCTATATATAATCTGCCACTTTCACCACTGTCCCTGCACAAACAGCTTCCTTTTCCCTGCTGGGGTTGTGATACTCTTTACCAGGCCCATTTCTGCATGGAAGTCCTCCCAATCTCTCTTGGGTTCTGACACCCTGAGCTGGCCCTCCTCATTCTGCTCTGGCTCCCACATTCACTGTCAGGGTACCTCTTAGCACAGATGACCTCCCTATTCTATAAGGAATCTGATACTCCATACTGGCCCTGCTGCCCCCTGTGTGTATACTCTTCATGCCTCACTGGGGCTCGAACCCCTCCCAAGGACCACAGCCCACATTGGTCAGACTCATCTAGTATGTTTTGGACAGAAATGTAGACAGAAGGTATGTAGACAGACTACACACTCTGTAAGCCTACTTTTTACAATATATGGTTAACATTTCCTACATTATAAAATGCCCCTCTACTATGTGAATTTTATATTTCATTTTGTTAATGTCCCTATCTTTTATAGGATATTCTTTTTCTACTATGGGAATTATTGACTATATTTGAGAATATAAATGTGATTTTATAGAGACTATGTAATCCAGGTGCATTACACCTGTTTTCTCATTCCTTTAGGAAGACAAATGTGCTTTAAGTAAAAATATTTGGTTTGATTCCCAGCTTTGCTGTGTGATCCTCAATTCCCAGGATCTCAGTTTCTCCTCTTAAAATGAAGATGTTCAATTCATTTTTGCATCAGGGACTTGGTGCTAGTTGTTTCCCCTGCTTGCATCACCCTGACCCTCAAATTTATTTACTCTGGCCTGTCAGGTCTCAATTCTCTGAAAAATTGGCATTTGAACAGGGATTTTTCTTTACTTCCTTTCTGTGGTGCTGAAAGCCTCAAGTCAGCTGGGAACATCATTTCATTCTTTGCTTGGCAACCTTTCCCTCATTTAGTGCCCTCCTGAAGATCCCTCCAATTTTCTCCTCACAAGGCTAGAGGTAACAATGTGTCTGGTATACAATAAGAACTTAATAAAACTTGGCTTTCTGAGTTGGTACTGATGGAGATGGCAAATGACATTAAAAAATAAAAACAGCAATTCTGTAAGGACAATTCTGTATTAGCTTAATAAACAACATTGACTAAAATGTTTTGTTAGAATGAATAGTTGAAAATGGTAATGATGGCTCAGGTGATGCCAAATACCAAAAACACCCTGAAGAAAATATTGTAGTATTTGGGCCGCCTAAACATATCTAACATATAGGTCTCCTAATGTGTCTAACATATAGGACCTCCTATAGGTCTCCTAAGTCTTCCCATAGAGAATTAGGCCTTAAAATCTCAAGTTTTCCATAAACCACAAGTATGCTAGATTATAGAAATGTTGAAAACACACCTCTTTTCTAACTGTATTTCTCTACCTCTTACCGCCTGCTATTCATACATGTGCTATGTTCCTATTTAGAGTTTTTTTCTCCTCATCAACTCAATTCAGCATAGCCATGATAACCACAAATCTACCTCATGGCATTATTTCAGCTTTCTTTCCCACTGATAACAGCTTCATTTTCCCCATATGTTTTCAACTCAAAGTTCTGTGCAGGACAATATGACTGCCCCAGCTATCTGTGAGAAAATGCCTTAGGGCTCTGTCACACCTATTTGTGGCCTGGGGGAAATGTCACCTGGTTTATACCAATAGAGGCTGGACAGGGTGCAGTGTTGTTTAGAAAGGACAATGGTCTAGAGAGGCATAAATGGATTTGTCTACTTGAATTTCAACAATATTAGCAACAACAAAAACAGAAACAATTGCAAAGTGGAAGCACATTAATATCACAGTTATAGAGGAGATTCAGATTATATAATTTGTTAAAAAGCAATTGGACAGAGTCAATCATTGGTATTGTGATGAGTTTGATTCTTCATTTATAAAATGTTTAAGAGGGGCACCTGGGTGGCTCAGTTGGTTGAGCATCCAACTTCAGCTCAGGTCATGATCTCACAGTCCGTTAGTTTGGGCCCCACTTCGGGCTCTGTGCTGACAGCTCAGAGCTTGGAGCCTGCTTCGAATTCTGGGTCTCCCTCTCTCTCTCTGCCCCTCCCCCACTCATGCTCTGTCTCTGTCTCTGTCTTTCTCTCTCTCTGTCAAAAATAAATAATAAACATTCAAAATAAAATAAAATGTATAAGAGTTATTTTAAATGCTCTCAAGTATAGAAAGTTGCTTATACTCTGTAAAATCTTATTCATTTCAAGGACAGGATTATATGATTTGAATTTCTAGATTTTGTTTTTCAAGTTTGGATTAAAATCATCCCTGCTATATCTGGTTAACAATACCAATCTAGACCTCCTAAATTTTCCCTGAGAGAATATCTCTTACCCATCTGAAAATAGTTATTTGTGTATAAAATTTATAAATATTATTCACCTTACCATGTTAAGTATTATAAGTTATAGAAGTTAGGCAAAATCCTGATATTTGTTTGTACTTACAAAATAAATACAGGTAAATAATATTTTGTAATTCTAACAAGAATAGCACTGAGTTATTTTTCCGAGGGGGAGAGAGAGAGAGAGAGAGAGAGAGAAAGGAAAAGGGCGGGGGTTAGAATGAATGGGGTGTAGGGAAAGAGAGACGGGGAGAGGACAGGGAGAGACAGAGAGAGAGAGGGAAGGAGAACAGGGAGAGGGAGGGAGAGAGAGGGAGAGGGAGGGAGAGGGAGGGAGACAGAGGGAGGGAGAGAGGGAGAGAGAGGGAGGGAGAGAGGGAGAGAGAGAATAAAGTACTAGGCTTAAGTGGAAAACAGTTGTTTTTCAACACGCATTTCAACAAATATTTCTTAAGGTTTTTAAATGTGCCTTGAGTTTTACTAAGCATACTAGTAAGGCATATTTCATCAATTAGGTACATATAACTAAAATCTTTATATATAAATCTAGTGAAAAATCAGGAGATATAATGATATTATGCATATGATGACTAGTTGGAGTGGACATTTCCTAATTGTGTATTTACCATGTTTTCTTATAGATTTCAATGTCTTAGAAGTCATCTCCTTGAGTATGTCAGTATTCCAAAATGACCTCTAGATTAGACAGCTAGAGATGTGGAGACAGGTGCCTGGCTTGAAAACACAGTATCAAGTAAACAACAAAGACGGTCTTCCAGAAGACTGCTCGAAGTCACCCAAAATTCATACACACATCCTGCTTTTATGCATGCCCTAATCCAATTCTGGTTCAGCTTCTAGAAGACACTAAATTGCCAGTGTGGTCACTGGCTTTTGGTTGGGTTCTAAGATGACTTTGCCTTACCTGGTTTTGCTCTAGTATTTAACAAATGGATTCACCCCATGCCCTTATGAAGGAAAATCGAGGGGCTTTAATCTCCCAGTATGAAGGAGAATTTATCACATGTTTTAAGTGCATTGCAGACTGCTTCAATTAAGCCTACTTATTTGTTTTTTTCTTTTTTAAAGCACCTATTTATTAGTTGTGTTCTGGGGTCAAACAGAAAATAAGAAAGGGTCTTTCATATTCTTTCCTCCATTATTTTCTTTTTTCTTGAGATAAGACACTCCTACTGCAGGCTTATAGACCTTCTGATGCAGGAAACACTTGCCCTGGAGGAGGTGGCCAAGCCAGATGCGGTGGAAGGACCACAACACTGGCTGTCAACAAGGACAACTCTGCTAAGGCAAATGCTGAAATCCCTTCCTAATAGCAGGCTTCTTTACTAAAATCATAAAAGAAACAGAGGTAAAATTATTTGCTTCTGATTATAGCTACTTTTTTCCCTTTAATAAGGATGTCAAAAGACCACCTCTCCCTATACCCCTTGTATGAATCTGGAAGACCCAAATGACCCCTTGCCCAGCCTGTGATAGGACACAAATCCTAATGAAAAGTAAGCATAGACCTCTTGATATCAGTTGAAAAAAAACACAAAAAAACAGAAATAATGGACAGACACTGATACTGTTGTTCATGATAGGAGAATTATGTGAGGAATTAGAGTACGTATTTCAGGGGTGCCTGGGTGGCTCAGTCGGTTAAGCGTCCGATTTTGGCTCCAGTCATGATCTCACGGTCTGTGAGTTCAAGCCCTGCGTCGGGCTCTGTGCTCACAGCTCAGAGCCTGGAGCCTGTTTCGGATTCTGTGTCTCCCTCTCTCTCTGACCCTCCCCTGTTCATGCTCTGTCCCTCTCTGTCTCAAAAATAAAATAAGCATTAAAAAAAAAATTTTGTAGGTATTTCAGCCTGAAACAAAGTTAGTCCAAGACGGGACAGTACGAGATCAATGCCAATATGCTTTAGAATGTGAAAACCAGAATAGCCAGTTTTATTTTTATAAGTGCAATGGAAACAACTGATGCCATATTGGATATTAAAGAAAAGTAGAAGGCATGAATGAGAAATTTTCAAAGAACTCAAAAAGAGTAAAGAGGTTGGCTGGGATGATGGCAGAGTAGAAGGACCCTAAGCTCACCTTGTCCCATGGATATAACTAGACAGCACCACATCAGCATAAATAACCCAGAAAATGACCTAGAGACTGACAGAACAAACGCCACAACTAAAGGCAGGGAAGAGGCCACACTGAAGAGGGGTGAAGATTCCCTCTGGGAGTGAAATGGACTGTCGCTGTCCTTGGTGGGGAGGGAGCTGGCAGAACACAGGCTTTCACACAGGGGAGCCCACTGGCAAGGAGGACAAATCTCCATAATATTTGCCTTTGAAAATGAGAGGCACCGAAATATCTCTCATGAGTTCTTAAAACCATGAAGTCCAGAATTTAAAAAATCAGCTGGCTCATCTCTGGGAGAGCTGGGATGGCATTAGGAAGTGGAGCTCCTACCCTTAAAGAGACCTCAGGACAAAAAGCCCATGCAGAAATAGCATAGAACACCAGAGACAGACAGGAGGGATCCTGATTTGCTTATCTCAGAGAGTGTGGCCTGGAGAGACAGGGAACATGGAGAGGTCCTTCTGGGAAAGAAGGAGCTGGCAGGCATCACTTCTCTGCCCCTCCCCTGTGGGAACGAGATACTCCTTACCTAACTTGTTTGCATCAAGCCCTGCCTGCCCCTAACCATGGACTTTAGCAGATCTACCTTTCCCAGTCACACTCCTTCATTCCTGAAGCTGTGTGCTCCTCCAGAAGACCAGCAAAAACCCTGCCAACACCACGTCTTCTGACCTACACATTGTGCTGGATCTCTGTGCTCTGTCTGGTGGCAGAGGCAGGTCTCATTTCATAAACAGACCACTGCACACCTTGCTGCCCATCATAGTCAAAGAAAGTCTCTAGAGAAAAATGGACTGAAGGAAAAAGAGGACAAGACTCAACAGCAGAGCCCATGCAACATGCATAGGAGAGACTTCCTGAAGTGTCAGTCCCTGAGGAACACAGGACACTGCATTGCAGGGCACTACAGGACCTCTTCATCCTAAGACTATTATCATTAAGACCAAGAGAAGAAACAGACACAGAAAGTCAGATGAAATGGAGAGACAGAGAAACATTTCCAAATGAAAGAACAAGACCAAACCACAGCAAAAGACCAAAACAAAGTGGATGTAAGTAATATGCCTGATAGAGAATTTAAAGTAATGATCATAAAGATAGTCAGTAGATTGGAGAAAAAAGTGGAGGACATCAGTGAGACTCTGAGCACACAGATAAAAAAAGAGCCAATCAGAGATCAAGAATACAATAAGTGTAATTAAAAATACACTCAATGGCACAAATAGCAGGCTAGATAAAGTAGAAGAACGAATTAATGACCTGGAAGACAGAGTGCTGGAAAGTAACCAAGCTGAGCAAAGGACAGGAAAGAAAATTCTTTAAATTTAAAATAGTTTTAGGGAACTCACTGATTCCATCAAATGTAGTAACATTCACACTCTAGAGATCTCTGAAGAGAGAGATAAGGGAACAGAATATTTATTTGAGGAAATAATAGCTGAAAACTTCCCTAATCTGGAGAAGAAAATGGATATCCAGATCCAGGAGACACAGATATCCCTCCAAAAGTTCAACCCAAGGAGGTCCACAGCAAGACACATAGTAATTACAATGGCAAAAAAATTAGTGATAAAGCAGCAAGAGAAAAGAAGACAGTTACCTACAAGAGGAAGCCCCATAAGGCTACTTTTCAGCAGAAACTTTGCAGGCCAGAAGAGAGTGGCATGACATATTCCAAGTGCTGACTGGGAAATATCTTCAGCCAAGAATGCTCTATCCAGCAAGGCTATCATTCAGAATAGGAAAGATAAAGAGTTTCTCAGAAAAATATAAATGAAAGGAGTTCATGACCACTAAAGCAACCCTACAAGAAATATTAAAGGGGACTCTGAGTGGAAAGGAAGAACATAAGTGAGAATATGAAAAATAAAGGCACAAAAGCAGTAAAATATATATATTTCTGTAAAAATCATTCAAGGGATTCATAAAATAAAAATATGTTTATGACCCCATTTACATAAAACATGGGGAAGAGAGGAGTAAAGAATGGATTTAAATTTAAGTGACTATCAACTTAATATAGACTTAATATAGACTTGCAAATATGCAAGGAATAGACAAAGGAATCCAAGTATATCACTAAAGAAAGCCAACAAACCATGAAAGAGAGCAAGAGAAGGATCAGCGAAAATCTATAGAAACAACCACAGCCCTAGTAACAAAACAGCAATAAATGCATATCTACCAATAATTACTTTGAACATAAATGGACTAAATGGTGCCATCAAAAGACAAAGGATGAAAGAATGGATACAAAAAAAAACAAGACCCACCTAGACGCTGCCTATAAGAGACTACTTTCAGACCAAAAGACACTTGCAGACTGAAAGTGAAGGGATAGAAAAATACCTAACATGCAAATGGATGCCAAAAGAAAGTCATACCATCATTTCTGACCACAACACTATGAAACTATAACTCAACCACAAGAAAAGTCTGGAAAAAGCACAAATACATGGAGGTTAAACAACATGCTATTAAACAATGAATCAACCAAGAATTCAAAGAAAAAATAAAAAATTGCATGAAAACAAGTGAAAATTAGAGCACAAATGTCCAAAATCGTTGGAATGCAGCAAAAGTGGTTCCAAGAGGTAAGTTTATAGCAATACAGGCCTTCATTCAAGGAGAAAGAAAAATCTCAAATAAACAACCTAACCTTAAACCTAAAGGAGCTAGAAAAAGAACGACAAACAAAACCCAAACCTAGCAGAAGGAAAAAAAAAAATAAATGCTATAGCAGAAGTAAATGATATAGAAACTAAAATAACAATAGTATCAATCAATGAAACCTGGATCTGGTTCTTTGAAAATATCAGCAAAATTGATCAACCTCTAGCAAGACTCATTAAAAGAAAAAAGACAGAGGACCTAAATAAACAAAATTACTGATGAAAAAGGAGAATTAACAACCAACACCACAGAAATACAAGCAATTATAAAAGAATATTATGAAAACCAATATGCCAACAAATTGTACAACTTAGAAGAAATGGATAAATTCCTAGAAACATATAACCCACTAAATTAAAGCAGGAAGAAACAGAGAGTTTGAACAGAACAATTACCAGCAATGAAATTCAATCTGTAATTAAAGAAAAAAAAAAAACCTTCTAAAAAACAAAATCCAGCCCCAGATGACCTCACAGGTTAATCCTATCAAACATTTAAAGAAGAGTTAATACCCATTCTTTTCAAACTATTCCAAAAAACAAAAGAGGAACACTTTCAATTTCATTCTATGAGACCAGTATCACACTGAGACCAAAACCTGATAAAGATACCATGCATGCAAAAAAAAAAAAAAAAAAAAAAAAAAAAAAAAAAAAAGAACTATAACAGTATCTCTCATGAATATAGATGTAAAAATCCTCAACAGAATATTAGCAAACCACATACAAAAATATATTCAAAAATTATACACCATCATCAAGTGAGATTTATTCCTGGGATGCAACGGTGACTCAGTATTTGCAAAACAATCAATGTGATATGCCACATCAATATGAGAAAAGATAAAAACTACATGATCATTTCAATGGTTGTAGAAAAAGCATTTGACAAAGTACTAGATCCATTCACAATAAAAACCCTCAACAAACCTAAACAAAGTTTTAGAGAGAACATACTTCAATATAATAAAGTCCTTATGTGAAATATCCACAACCAACACATATTTAATGGGATAAAAACTTAAAGTGTTTCCCTGAAGGTTAGGAACATGATAAGGATGTCCACTCTCACCACTTCTATTTAACATAGTCCAGGAAGTCCTGGTCACAGCAATTAGACAACGAAAAGAAATAAAAGGTATTCAAATTGATAAGGGAGAATTAAAACTCTCACTGTATGCAGATGACATGATATTATATATAGCAAACAATAAAGACTCCACTAAGAAACTACTAGCACTGATAATTCAGTAAAGTCACAAGACATAAAATCAATGTACAGAAATCTGTTGCATTGTATAGAAATCTGTTGCATTCCTATACAATTACAATAAAACACCAAAAAGTGAAATTAAGAAAACAATTCCATTTACAATTGCACCAAAACCAATAAAATATGTAGGAATAAACTAAACCAAAGAAATGAGAGACCTGTACTCTGAAAACTGTAAAACACTGATGAAAGAAATTAAAGACGACACAAAGAAATATAAAGACATTCCATGCTCATGGGAAGAACAAATACTGTTCAAGTGTCTATACTATCCAAATCAACCTACAGATTTAATGTAATTCTTATCAAAATACCCGCTGTGTTTTTTTATAGAATACAAACAATCCTAATTTTTTTAATGTTTATTTTTAAGACAGAGAGAGCATGTAGGCAGGGGAGGGGCAGAGAGAGAGTGGGGAAGAGGATCTGAAGGGAGCTCTGTGCTGACAGCAGAGAGCCCAATATAGGGCTCGAACTCACAAACCACAAGATAATGGCCTGAGGAGAGGTCAGACTCTCAACTGACTGAACCACTCAGGCAACCCTAGAATTTGTTTGGAACCACAAAAGACCCTAAATAGCCAAAGAAATTTTGAAAAAGAAAAACAAAACTTGAGGTATCATAATTCCAGATTTCAAGTTATATTACAAAATAGTAGTAATTAAAATGGTGTGGTACTGGCATAAAAAGAGACACATAGTTCAATAGAACAGAAAACCCAGAAATAAGTTCACAACTATATGGTCAATTAACCTTTTGACAAAGGAAGGAAGAATGAATATACAATGACAGAAAGATAGTCTCTTTAGCAAATAGTATTGGGAAAACTGGACAGCCACATGCAAAAGAACGAAACTGGACCACTTTCTTACATCATACACAAAAATAAATTCAAAATGACTGAAACATCTAAATGTGAAACCTGAAACCATTTTAAAAATCCCTGAAGAGAGGATAGGCAGTAATTTCTCTGACATCAGCTGTAAGAACATTTTTCTATATGTATCTCCTGAGGCAAAGGAAGCAAAAGCAAAAATAAACCCTTGGGACTACATCAAAATAAAAAGCTTCTGGGGGGAGCCTGGGTGGCTCAGTCGGTTGAGCATCTGAATCTTGATTTCGGTTAAGGTCATGATCCCATGGTTATTGAACTGAGCCTGAGCCCCATGTGGGGCTCTGTGCTGACAGCGCAGACCCTACTTGGGATTCTCTTTCTCCACCCCTCCCTCACTTGTGTGCACGCTGGCTCTCTCTCTCTCTCAAAAAAAAAAAGTAAACTTAAAAAAAACAGGGGCACCTGGGTGGCGCAGTTGGTTAAGCATCCGACTTCAGCCAGGTCACGATCTCGCGGTCCGTGAGTTCGAGCCCCGCGTCGGGCTCTGGGCTGATGGCTCAGAGCCTGGAGCCTGTTTCCGATTCTGTGTCTCCCTCTCTCTCTGCCCTTCCCCCGTTCATGCTGTCTCTCTCTGTCCCAAAAATAAATAAACGTTGAAAAAAAATTAAAAAAAAAAACAAACAGCAACAACCAAAAAACCTCTGCACATCAAAGGAAATGATCAACAAAACTAAAAGATATCTACTGAGTAGGAGAAGATATTTGCAAATGACATATCTGATAAAGGGTTAGTATCCAAAATATATAAAGAACTTCTATAATGACTCAAAAACCAAATAATCCACTTTAAAAATGGGCAGAATATATGAATAGACATTTCTCTAAAGTAGACATCCAATGGCCAACAGACACATGAAAAGATGGTCAACATCACTCATTATCAGGGAAATGCATATGAGATGCAATGAGATGTCATTTCACACCTGTCAGAATGGCTAAAATCAAAATATCAAAAATAGAACTACCCTATGATCCAGAAATTGCATTACTGGGTATTTACCCAAAGAATATAAGAACACTAAAAAACAAACAAACAAAAAAAAACCCAAAACAAATAAACAAACAAAAAAAAAACCCAAAAAAAGAATATAAGAACACTAATTCAATGGGATACATGTAGCCCTATGTTTATTATAGCATTATTTACAACAGCCAAATTATGGAAGCAGCTCAAGAGTCCATTGATAAATGCATAAAGGAGATGTAGTATATATACAATGGAATATTATTCATCCATAAAAAAGAATGAAATCTTGCCATTTGCAATGATGTTGATGGAGCTAGACAGGGCTAAACGAAGTAAAATAAGTTACTAAAAGATGAATACCATTTGATCTCACTCATTTGTGGAATTTGAGAAACAAAAAAGCAAGCAAAGGGGAAAATTAGAGAGAGAAAAACCAAGAAACATAGTCTTAACTATAGACATCAAACTGATGGTTACCAGAGGGAGATGGGTGGGGGGATGATTGGAAATAGGGGATGGGGATTAAGGAGTGCACTGATCGGGGCTGGAAGAAGATGGCGGCGTAGGAGGACGCTGGGCTCACCGCGCGTCCTGCTGATCACTTAGATTCCACTGACACCTGCCTAAATAACCCAGAAAACCGCCAGAGGATTAGCAGAATGGAGTCTCCAGAGCCAAGCGCAGACGAGAGGCCCACGGAAGAGGGTAGGAAGGGCGGCGAGGCGGTGCGGGCTCCACGGACTGGCGGGAGGGAGCTGGGGCGGAGGGGCGGCTCCCCGGCCAAGCAGAGCCCCGGAGTCTGGCTGGCAAAAGCAGAGGGGCCGGTCGGACGGAGTGTGTTCTGACAGCAAGCGCGACTTAGCCTCTGGGAGGTCATAAGTTAACAGCTCTGCTCAGAAAGTGGGAAGGCTGGAGGACAAAGGGAGGGAGAGCTGCTGAGCCCCCTGACAACAGAGCTCAGTCTGGTGGGGAACAAAGGCGCTGGCCAGCGCCATCTCCCTCGCCCATCCCCCAGCCAAAATCCCAAAGGGAACGAGTTCCTGCTAGGGAACTTGCTCGCTCCGCGCAAACACCCAACTCTGTGCTTCTGCGGAGCCAAACCTCCGGCAGCGGATCTGACTCCCTCCCGCTGCCACAGGGCCCCTCCTGAAGTGGATCACCTAGGAGAAGTGAGCTAAGCCTGCCCCTCCTGCCCCCGTGCACCTCGCCTACCCACCCCAGCTAATACGCCAGATCCCCAGCACCACAAGCCTGGCAGTGTGCAAGTAGCCCAGATGGGCCACGCCACCCCACAGTGAATCCCGCCCCTAGGAGAGGGGAAGAGAAGGCACACACCAGTCTGACTGTGGCCCCAGCAGTGGGCTGGGGGCAGACATCAGGACTGACTGCGGCCCCGCCCACCAACTCCAGTTATACACCACAGCACAGGGGAAGTGCCCTGCAGGTCCTCACCACTCCAGGGACTATCCAAAATGACCAAACGGAAGAATTCCCCTCAGAAGAATCTCCAAGAAATAATAACAGCTAATAAACTGATCAAAAAGGATTTAAATAACATGACAGAAAGTGAATTTAGAATAATAGTCATAAAATTAATCGCTGGGCTTGAAAACAGTATAGAGGACAGCAGAGAATCTCTTGCTACAGAGATCAAGGGACTAAGGAACGGTCACTAGGAGCTGAAAAGTGCTTTAAACGAAATGCAAAACAAAATGGAAACGACGACAGCTCAGATTGAAGAGGCAGAGGAGAGAATAGGTGAACTGGAAGATAAAGTTATGGAAAAAGAGGAAGCTGAGAGAAAGAGAGATAAAAAAATCCAGGAGTATGAGGGGAAAATTAGAGACCTAAGTGATACACTAAAAAGAAATAATATACGCATAATTGGTATCCCAGAGGAGGAAGAGAGAGGGAAAGGTGCTGAAGGGGTGGGTACTTGAAGAAATTATAGCTGAGAACTTCCCGGATCTGGGGAAGGAAAAAGGCATTTCTGCACGACATATCATAGTGAAACTGGCAAAATACAAGGATAAAGAGAAAATTCTGAAAGCAGCAAGGGATAAACGTGCCCTCACATATAAAGGGAGACCTATAAGACTCGTGACTGATCTCTCTTTTGAAACTTGGCAGGCCAGAAACGATTGGCACGATATTTTCAGTGTGCTAAACAGGAAAAATATGCAGCCGAGAATCCTTTATCCAGCAAGTCTGTCATTTAGAATAGAAGGAGAGATAAAGGTCTTCCCAAACAAACAAAAACTGAAGGAATTTGTCACCACTAAACCAGCCCTACAAGAGATCCTAAGGGGGACCCTGTGAGACAAAGTACCAGAGACATCACTACAAGCATAAAACATACAGACATCACAATGACTCTAAACCCGTATCTTTCTATAATAACACTGAATGTAAATGGATTAAATGCACCAACCAAAAGACATAGGGTATCAGAATGGATAAAAAAACAAGACCCATCTATTTGCTGTCTACAAGAGACTCATTTTAGATCTGAGGACACCTTTAGATTGAGAGTGAGGGGATGGAGAACTATTTATCATGCTACTGGAAGCCAAAAGAAAGCTGGAGTAGCCAAACTTATATCAGACAAACTAGACTTTAAATTAAAGGCTGTAACAAGAGATGAAGAAGGGCATTGTATAATAATTACAGGGTCTATCCATCAGGAAGAGCTAACAATTATAAATGTCTATGCGCCGAATACCGGAGTCCCCAAATATATAAAACAATTACTCATAAACATAAGCAACCTTATTGATAAGAATATGGTAATTGCAGGGGACTTTAACACCCCACTTACAGAAATGGATAGATCATCTAGACACACGGTCAATAAAGAAACAAGGGCCCTGAATGATACATTGGAACAGATGGACTTGACAGATATATTTAGAACTCTGCATCCCAAAGCAACAGAATATACTTTCTTCTCAAGTGCACATGGAACATTCTCCAAGATAGATCATATACTGGGTCACAAAACAGCCCTTCATAAGTTTACAAGAATTGAAATTATACCATGCATACTTTCAGACCACAATGCTATGAAGCTTGAAATCAACCACAGGAAAAAGTCTGGAAAACCTCCAAAAGAATGGAGGTTAAAGAACACCCTACTAATGAATGAGTGGGTCAACCAGGCAATTAGAGAAGAAATTAAAAAATATATGGAAACAAACGAAAATGAAAATACAACAATCCAAACGCTTTGGGATGCACCGAAGGCAGTCCTGAGAGGAAAATACATTGCAATCCAGGCCTATCTCAAGAAACAAGAAAAATCCCAAATACAAAATCTAACAGCACACCAAAAGGAAATAGAAGCAGAACAGCAAAGGCAGCCTAAACCCAGCAGAAGAAGAGAAATAATAAAGATCAGAGAAGAAATAAACAATATAGAATCTAAAACAACTGTAGAGCAGATCAATGAAACCAAGAGTTGGTTTTTGGAAAAAATAAACAAAATTGACAAACCTCTAGCCAGGCTTCTCAAAAAGAAAAGGGAGATGACCCAAATAGATAAAATCATGAATGAAAATGGAATTATTACAACCAATCCCTCAGAGATACAAGCAATTATCAGGGAATACTATGAAAAATTATATGCCAACAAATTGGACAACCTGGAAGAAATGGACAAATTCCTAAACACCCACACGCTTCCAAAACTCAATCAGGAGGAAATAGAAAGCTTGAACAGACCCATAACCAGCGAAGAAATTGAATCGGTTATCAAAAATCTCCCAACAAATAAGAGTCCAGGACCAGATGGCTTCCCAGGGGAGTTCTACCAGACGTTTAAAGCAGAGATAATATGTATCCTTCTCAAGCTATTCCAAGAAATAGAAAGGGAAGGAAAACTTCCAGACTCATTCTATGAAGCCATTATTACTTTGATTCCTAAACCAGACAGAGACCCAGTAAAAAAAGAGAACTACAGGCCAATATCCCTGATGAATATGGATGCAAAAATTCTCAATAAGATACTAGCAAATCGAATTCAACAGCATATAAAAAGAATTATTCACCATGATCAAGTGGGATTCATTCCCGGGATGCAGGGCTGGTTCAACATTCGCAAATCAATCAACGTGATACATCACATTAACAAAAAAAAAGAGAAGAACCATATGATCTTGTCAATCGATGCAGAAAAGGCCTTTGACAAAATCCAGCACCCTTTCTTAATAAAAACCCTGAGAAAGTCGGGATAGAAGGAACATACTTAAAGATCATAAAAGCCATTTATGAAAAGCCCACAGCTAACATCATCCTCAACGGGGAAAAACTGAGAGCTTTTTCCCTGAGATCAGGAACACGACAGGGATGCCCACTCTCACTGCTGTTGTTTAACATAGTGCTGGAAGTTCTAGCATCAGCAATCAGACAACAAAAGGAAATCAAAGGCATCAAAATTGGCAAAGATGAGGTCAAGCTTTCGCTTTTTGCAGATGACATGATACTATACATGGAAAATCCGATAGACTCCACCAAAAGTCTGCTAGAACTGATACATGAATTCAGCAAAGTTGCAGGATACAAAATCAATGTACAGAAATCAGTTGCATTCTTATACACTAACAATGAAGCAACAGAAAGACAAATAAAGAAACTGATCCCATTCACAATTGCACCAAGAGGCATAAAATACCTAGGAATAAATCTAACCAAAGATGTAAAAGATCTGTATGCTGAAAACTATAGAAAGCTTATGAAGGTAATTGAAGAAGATATAAAGAAATGGAAAGACATTCCCTGCTCATGGATTAGAAGAATAAATATTGTCAAAATGTCAATACTACCCAAAGCTATCTACACATTCAATGCAATCCCAATCAAAATTGCACCAGCATTCTTCTCGAAACTAGAACAAGCAATCCTAAAATTCATATGGAACCACAAAAGGCCCCGGATAGCCAAAGTAATTTTGAAGAAGAAGACCAAAGCAGGAGGCATCACAATCCCAGACTTTAGCCTCTACTACAAAGCTGTCATCATCAAGACAGCATGGTATCGGCACAAAAACAGACACATAGACCAATGGAATAGAATAGAAACCCCAGAACTAGACCCACAAACGTATGGCTAACTCATCTTTGACAAAGCAGGAAAGAACATCCAATGGAAAAAAGACAGTCTCTTTAACAAATGGTGCTGGGAGAACTGGACAGCAACATGCAGAAGATTGAAGCTAGACCACTTTCTCACTTTCTCACACCATTCACAAAAATAAACTCAAAAGGGATAAAGGACCTGAATGTGAGACAGGAAACCATCAAAACCCTAGAGGAGAAAGCAAGAAAAGACCTCTCTGACCTCAGCCGTAGCAATCTCTTACTTGACACATCCCCAAAGGCAAGGGAATTAAAAGCAAAAGTGAATTACTGGGACCTTATGAAGATAAAAAGCTTCTGCACAGCAAAGGAAACAACCAACAAAACTAAAAGGCAACCAACGGAATGGGAAAAGATATTTGCAAATGACATATCGGACAAAGGGCTAGTATCCAAAATCTATAAAGAGCTCACCAAACTCCACACCCGACAAACAAATAACCCAGTGAAGAAATGGGCAGAAAACATGAATAGACACGTCTCTAAAGAAGACATCCGGATGGCCAACAGGCACATGAAAAGATGTTCAACGTCTCTCCTTATCAGGGAAATACAAATCAAAACCACACTCAGATATCACCTCACGCCAGTCAGAGTGGCCAAAATGAACAAATCAGGAGACTATAGATGCTGGAGAGGATGTGGAGAAACGGGAACCCTCTTGCACTGTTGGTGGGAATGCAAATTGGTGCAGCCACTCTGGAAAGCAGTGTGGAGGTTCCTCAGAAAATTAAAAATAGACCTACCATATGACCCAGCAATAGCACTGCTAGGAATTTACCCAAGGGATACAGGAGTACTGATGCATAGGGGCACTTGTACCCCAATGTTTATAGCAGCACTCTCAACAATAGCCAAATTATGGAAAGAGTCTAAATGTCCATCAACTGATGAATGGATAAAGAAATTGTGGTTTATATACACAATGGAATACTACATGGCAATGAGAAAGAATGAATTATGGTCTTTTGTAGCAACGTGGATGGAACTGGAGAGTGTGATGCTAAGTGAAATAAGCCATACAGAGAAAGACAGATACCATATGGTTTCACTCTTATGTGGATCCTAAGAAACTTAACAGAAACCCATGGGGGAAGGGAAGGAAAAAAAAAAAAAGAGGTTAGAGTGGGAGAGAGCCAAAACATAAGAGACTGTTAAAAACTGAGAACAAACTGACGGTTGATGGGGGGTGGGAGGGAGGGGAGGGTGGGTGATGGGTGTTGAGGAGGGCACCTTTTGGTATGAACACTGGGTGTTTTATGGAAACCAATTTGACAATAAATTTCATATATTAAAAAAAAAAAAAGGAGTGCACTGGTCATGATGGGGGAAAAAAAAAGTGAGAGTATTAATGGGCTCTGAGCAAGGGCCAAAGACAATGTTTGCCAAGTAAACCCTGTGATCTTAAGCACATTAAAACTCCCAACATCTTGAAAAAATAGAATAAAATCAATGTGTAGATAGTAACAACAATAATAACTAAGAAGAATAAAGAGATGAAAATAATAGGGGAAATGGGGGACACCCAGGGGATGAGATCGGCATATAACAGGAACTACAGAAACGAAGGGCAGAGTTCACAAAGTGGCAACTTCTACGTAAGACACAAAGGAAGAAGACTTTTCTGAGCTGGAGAAAGATTTGAGTATTCAGATTTGTGGGATGAGGAGAACCCAGGCAATAAAGTTAACAAAAGCCCCAGACTTAATATACTTCGGGGAAGTTTTAGAATCTTAAAGGTGAATTGACAGACCCACAAAAAATACACATCAGGTGAAATGGTTATCTACAAATGACAAAACAAAGCCAGAAATGCTCTACAGCAATAAACACTAAAAATTGGTGGAGCAAAACCTTCACAGTTTTGAGAGGATGTTGTTTTGATACAAGATACAGATAACCATACAGTTTTCTGCTATGCGCGCTCCTTACTTTTGACTTTGTGACCTGTTAACATCTGCTATTACATTCTTATATTTTCAAGAATCCTTGTTATGTATATGTGTGTCTAAAACCTTGTATTTTTATTAGAATAAATATTGAGATACAGTTTCCTTATAACAAAGTTCAGGTATTTAAATGTACATTTGTCGAGTTTTGGTGAACAAATGCCTTTTGCTGGTAGTGGATGGTGCTCTCACTTGATGCCTGTGTTTTGCATTCCAGCAGCCTCAGGGCAGAGAAAGTGTGGGCAATGTTGGAAGCATAAAACAAAAGTTATTAAGAGTTTCCAGTTATCTCATTCCTACTTCCTTCTCTGCAGCAAAATAACCAGAGTATCTGCACCCTCTTCAGGAAGGCAGCCACTTACAACGTGTTTATTGTGCTTTAAAATTTTTTAATTTTTATTTATTTTTGAGAAACAGAGACAGAGTGTGAGCGAGGAAGGGGCAGAGAGAGAAGGAGACACAGAATCTGAAGCAGGTTCCAAGCTCCAAGCTGTCAGCACAGAGCCTGCCACGGGGCGCAAATTTAGGAGCCGTAAGGTCATGATCTGAGCCGAAGTCAGAGGCCTAAGGACTCAGCCACCCAGGCGCCCCAGCTTTATTGTGCTTTAGTGAGGTGAATACCAACAGCAGCAAAACATACTGCCAACATATGCAGGCAAGGTAGTTAATTGTGTGTGTGTGTGTGTGTGTGTGTGTGTGTGTGCGTAGGTGTGTGTGTGTATGGCAAAGAGAACATTTTACCAATTGTCTTACTGAAAATTTGTCTGTTATGGGTTGAGTTCGGAATATGCATTGGAATTTATATGTAATACTCTTAGGTTATAACTCTGTACCAGTGATCTTGGCAGTTGCTTTGTTTGCCATCATTAAGAAAAAGGATTGTAAGCTTGTGGTTTATACTATTTTGAATAAATTAAATTTTCTAAGCTCAAAATACCTTGATTGCAACCCTAAGGAGAGGACCCAGCTAAGTTATATTTGGACTCCTGATCTACAGAAAATGTACAATAATACATGTACGGTGTTTTAATCTATAAAGTTTGTGTTAATTTATTACTAAGAAAAAATAATATAGTGGGCATCCTCTGTGTGTTCCTGTGTTTAGTGGAAATGAGCCTAGAGTCCCCCTAGTAAGAAGAATGATGGAAAGAGTATCCAATGGAAAAAGGACAGTCTTTTTAACAAATCGTTCAGGGAGAACTGGACAGCAACGTGCAGAAGAATGAAACTAGACCACTTTCTTACACCATACAGACAAACTCAAAATGGATGAAAGACCTAAATGTGAGACAGGAAACCATCAAAATCCTAGAGGAGCAAACAGGCAGCAACCTCTTTGACCTCAGTCGCAGCAATTTCTTGCTTGATACATCTCCAAAGACAAGTGAAATAAAAGCAAAAATGAACTATTGGGACCTCAACAAGATAAAAAGTTTCTGCACTGCAAAGGAAACAATCAACAAAGCTAAAAGTCAACTGACGGAATGGGAAAAGATATTTGCAAATGACCTATCAGATAAAGGGTTAGTATCCAAAATCTTTAAAGAACTTACCAAACTCCACACAAATAATCCAGTGAAGAAAAGGGCAGAAGACATGCATAGACACTTTCCCAAAGAAGACATCCAGATAGCCCACAACCACATGAAAAGATGCTCAACATCACTCATCATCAGGGAAACATAAATCAAAACCACAATGAGATACCACCTCACACTAGTCAACATGGCTAAAATTAACAATCAGGAAACAACAGATGATGGCAAAGATGTGGAGAAATGGGAACCCTCTTGAACTATTGGCAGGAATGAAAACTGGTGCAGCCGCTCTGGAAAACAGTGTGGATGTTCCTCAAATTAAAAATAGAACTACCTACAACCCAGCAATAGCACTCCTAGGTATTTATCCAAAGAATACAGGAGTGCTGATGCATAGGGGCACAGCACATGTACCCCAATGTTTATAACAGCACTTTCAACAATAGCCAAATGATGGAAAAAGCCTAAATGTCCATCAACTGATGAATAATCGATGAAGAAGATGTGGTTTATATATATAATGGAATACTACTTGGCAATGAGAAAGAATGAAATCCTGCCATTTGCAGCAACATGGATGGAACTGGAAGGTATTATGCTGAGTGAAATAAGTCAGTCAGAGAAAGACAGATACCATATTTTCACTCATATGTGGAACTTGAGAAACTTAACAGAAGACAATGGGGGAAGGCAGGGGAGAAGACAGTTACAAACAGAGAGGGAGGGAAGCAAACCATAAAAGACTCTTAAATACAGAGAACAAACTGAGGGGGGATGGAGGATGGGGGAAAGGGAAAAATGGGTAATGGGCATTGAGGAGGGCACTTGCTGGGATGAGCACTGGGTATTGTACGTAAACGATGAACCACGGGAATCCATCTCCAAAACCAAGAGCACACTGGATACACTGTATGTTAGCCAACTTGACAATAAATTTTATTTTTAATAAAGTGGGAAAAAAAAAAGAATGATGGGTTAAGATTGATGTATCAAATAGAATGTAGGACCTAGAAGAGAAATTAAACATTTTTGAAAACTGAAATGAAAATAAAATGGAAAATAAAAACTAGAATGAAAAATAAAACCCCAAGCTACATTATTAAATAAAGAAAGATAGAACTTTAGGACAGAGCTAGACCCTTTCACCTTTTACCGTATTTTATCACTTCTTTCTATGTTTTTTTTTGACACATCTCAGCTGTCTTTGAGAGCCTTTACCCATACAGAGCCCATGATATCTACCTTATAATTTCACTAAAACTATAGTTTGTGGATTTATTTTTCGTTTTTTGGCTTGTTTTCATGTGGAAAAGGAAAGATATGTTGACTTATTACAGATACATGCTTATAGGACATTCTGAAATCTTTTGGATACCTCCTCTCTTTTACCTTGAAAGTTCATGAAATATTTTGCCTTTTAGAATTTCAGGCATTAGCTATTTCTTCTCTGAGGTTTTGGAGCTCAAAGTTCTACACCATATAAAATATAATTTCTAAAATAAGTAATAAAATTGTTTAAAAATGAGCTGATGATAATATTCTTAAAATTTTTGAATATAGATGGAGGTTCATTACATTTTTTTTCTATTTATATAAAACCTTTATACTTACAAAACAAAGAAATTGGAAACTGTATAGTTATGTTGCTTATGTGCAGCAGTGCATTATCTCTCAAAATGTTTAACAGGAGTTGTAATAATTATCAGGAATATTTTAAAATCAGTTACAACATAAAAAAAAGGCTTAGTCTAGATGACATCTTAGTCCTTTCCAGCTTGAGAATTTTGTTATATAAAAAAAAATTTTTTTTAATTTAAAATAAGCTCTAGGGGCGTTTGGGTGGCACAGCTGGTTAAGCATCCGACTCTTGATTTTGTCTCAGGTCATGATCTCATGGTTCCTGAGTTCAAGCCACACTTTGGACTCTGCACTGAGCAGGGAGCCTTTTTGGGATTCTCTCACTCTCACTCCCCACCGCCCAACCCCCCTCTCTGCCCCTCCTCCACATGTGCTCTCTCAAAATAAATAAACATTAAAAAAAATAAAATAAATTTAACTCTGATTTCAGAATAGCTAGTTCAAGTCAATGTTTTTTAACAACTTCTGCTTTCAAGTTTATAGCAAGTTTAATGAAAGTTTATTGCATTTTCTTGAAAATAGGAACTACAGACAGTGTCATTTGAATGAGGACAAATACATAAAATGTTACAGAATCAAAATCCAGTGAACATCTTTATTTCACTAGCAATAACAGTGAGCAGAGATTTCAGGCCTCCCTTGATATTTGACATCCCAAATGCTACTTTGCCACCTAGTGGTTGATTCTGAATCTTTCTTTGGAAAAAAAAAATCAATTTTTTTTTCTTTTTTATACCACAACATATTTACTACAGTCATATTTAGGATGAAATGATTCAGTTTATATTTTTTGTACTGTATCTGGGTCAGCAAATATCTAAAATATTTCTGTTGAACATCAAACTGGTGCAATTTAAAATTCTTACCTTAAATGTTCCTTTGAAAAAAGTCTCTTGCTAGCTATCCTTATTTGAAGGATTAAAATAATCAAAACAATTATACTGTCTTCAAACTGACCTCTAGAGATTGGTAAAATCATATCCCCCATAGAGATATAAAAATAAACATGTTCATTTTATTTAACCTAATGACGAAACTGGTAAAATCTAACAACTAGTTCAAAGGAAAAGTAGAAACACAGACACATTTATCATTCATTGCCTTGCTGTGCAACTGGAGGTAAACCTAGCTTCTTCTGTAGTGGAGGAGGGAAGTCATTCTATCCTCTTCCAGATAGACATAATTTGCATGTCTACAGACAATAATCATTTTGTATTGTTATCAGCTATCTACAATTTATAGAGTTGTAAAATAGCCTCCAGGGAATCAGATCAGATGTGAGCTACAGACATGCATGTTTTCCACTGAAAACAAAACTTTCCTTACACGTTATAGAAGTTCTGCTTTATAGATTTCTGCACTTTAGCCGACTGTGGCAATCTGTATTGTTTCAAATACAGCTTCATTATTTGAAACTAGAATCAGCAACTGGACACAGATAACAAGGAATGCCCAGTTTCTATTTCTATTGCTTGGTGGACATGAAGTCTATAGCCAGTCACCTTCTCCCCCAGCGCCTGGAGTTTTAGTGAGCCCCCCATTGTTTCTGATGCAGGTGGAGAACCATTAGTCTAGAGCAGGACTTTCACTCTGGCTGAACATTAAAATCATCCACAGAACTTAAAGGATTTTAAGAGTTAGATGACTGGAAACATGGGACCTGGGAGAAATTCTGGGATGAAAGGTAGTGTGTGCAGAAAGGGAACTGTAAAAATGGTAACAATTATCATTTATGAAGCAGGAGTTAAAATACTAGAACCATCTGTGTGCTTTGAAAACATTTTGTTACTTAATCATCATAAACCACAACAAGGTTGGTGTAGAAAAACAATATATACATGTTCAGGGTCATGTAGGGATGTTACCAACAGAGAAATAAGACCTTTTGGACCCTATCTCTAATCACATTCATATTAATCAAGTTCGTAAGATTTACATAAAAGCCAAAAGCCAATTTATTAATCCAAGATGGAAATGTTCTCAAAGAGGACCAGATTTGTTTTTGTGCAATGTGATCCAAGTGTTTTCTTAACTATAGGCATGGTACATGAGAAAGCAAATGATACTCACAAGTTCCTTAAAGAATGTGGATTCTGATGAACTGAATATCTAAAACATCAAGCCACATCCCACAATAATGGCGATTTTGCTGGAGATTGAACTATTGGCATCCTTTGTTTACATTGTATCAGTCTCTACATCCAGGGCATACTCACTGACTAGAGCCTGTAAGGGACCACAGCTAAACCATCCAATGGCCATGAGAAGCATGTTTCTCAAAACCAGATGCACATTAAAATCATCTGGAAGAGTTTTTTTGTTGTTTTGTTTGCTTTTTGTTTTGTTTTTAAAAACCTCAATGTCCAGAATCCATGTCCAGAGATTTTAAGTTGACGTAGGCCCCAGACATTAGATTTGTTAAAATTTCCCCACGTGATTCCCCATGTGCATCACTGGGTTGCAAACCCCCAACCCGGTTCTCAACCTTGGATAAATATTAGACCAATGATTCCCATAGCCTGCATCAGAAACACCTAGGGACTCATTAAAACACATATTGCTGGGGCACCTAGGTGGCTCAGTCAGTTCAGTGCCCAACTTTGGCTCAGGTCATGATCTCATGATTCATGGGTTCAAGCCCCACATTGGTCTCTATGCTGACAGCTCAGAGCCTGGAGCCTGCTTCAGATTCTGTTTCTCCCTCTCTCTCTACCCCATCCCCTGCTTGTGCTCTCTCTCTCTCTCTCAAAAATAAACGTTAAAATTTTTTTTTTAAAAACCACATATTGCTGAATTTGCATTTTTAAAAGTTTATTCTGAGAGAGAGAGAGAGAGAACGCGCATGAGCACACGAGCTGGGTGTAGGGGGCAGTGCAGAAAGGGAGAGAGCTGTCAGCCCAGATCCCCAAACGGGGCTTGATCCCATGAACCATGAGATCATGACCTGAACAGAAATCAAGAATTGGATGCTTCATGGACTGAGACACCCAGGTGCCCCTAAATTTGCATTTTAACCACTTCCTATGTGATAATGAAGCAGTTGGTGCAGGAATACTCTGAGAACTACTACTTAAATAATGCCAGGATCAGGTTTTAAAACCATTGCTTTACAATTAAAGTTTTACTTTTAATCTGCTTAAAACAAGGCTAAGTTATTGTTGCCTCACATTTAGGGTAGTTAAAGTAAACTATAACTTAGGGACTGTTTCTTTTTAACTGCCGGTGTCTAAGCCACACACAGCTTAGTTATGTTCTACCAGTTCAGGAGGCCCACCTCCATCCCATTCAGACCCCTGGAGACCACTGACCTGATTACCGGGCCTGTGCAAGTGTCAGACAGGTGACCTTTTGATGTCAAGGAGCCTGAAATCTCTACCCCCAGTCGTGTCAACACCCCCACCTTTTTTTTTTTTTTAACGTTTATTTACTTTTGAGACAGAGAGAGACAGAGCATGAACGGGGGAGGGGCAGAGAGAAAGGGAGACACAGAATCCGAAACAGGTTCCAGGCTCTGAGCGGTCAGCCCAGAGTCCGACGCGGGGCTCGAACTCACAGACCGCGAGATTGTGACCTGAGTTGAAGTGGGACGCTTAACCGACGGAGCCACCCAGGCGCCCCAACACCCCCACCTTTTGAACATGCAACATACAAAGCATCATGATCTACTGCGCCTGAAGGCATCAACAATTTCACCACGTTTAACCTCCCCCTTTGTAGCATATGGTCACCTTGCTCATGCTCTCCCTAAGACCCCTCCCCCCTCTTTTATCCTGCAGAGGAAGGGACACTCTTTTCATATCTCCTCATTTGGCTGCCTTGTGAATTAAACTTCTTTCTCTGCTGCAAACCTGCTATCAGTGTTTGGCTTTGCTGTGCATCAGGCACATGGGCCCTTGTTTGTTGGAGTTTTGCTACAGTTTTCCTTTATCACACTGCTTTAAACTTCTAAGGCTGACTAAAACCAATTTTAAAAAACTATGGTAAAATAACATACCTCACAAGATTTTTGTGATTCCTGACAAAGAAAAAATGTATGGGTATGTGTGCTCATGTGTATTTTTTTTTAACTTATTTTAAATGTTTATTTTTGAGAGAGAAAGAAACAGAGTACAAAGGAGGGAGGGGCAGAGAGAGAGGAACCACAGAATTCAAAGTAGGCTCCAGGCTGTCAGCACACAGCCCCATGCGGGACTGAACCCACTAACTATGAAATCATGACCTGAACTGAAGTCAGATGCTTAACTGACTGAGCCACCCAGGTGCCTCTGTGTATTCATTTTTTAACCACACAAAGGGATTACATTCATTATATATAATATATTTATATTTATATAAGTTAATATATATAAATTATATTTATATGTGTGTATATATATATAAATATTTATTTTTGAGACAGGGAGAGAGACAGAGACAGAGCATGAGCAGGAGACGGGCAGAAAGCGAGGGAGACACAGAATCTGAAGCAGGGCCCAGACTCTGAGCTGTCAGCACGAGGCCCAGTGTGGGTGTTGAACCCATGGAAGATCATGACCTGAGCCAAAATTGGTCACTCAACCAAGTGAGCCACCTAGGTACCCCTCACTGTAAATTTTTGATGCTATTTTTCTAGTAGTAAAAGTTACTTACATAACTTGACAACACAAGACCGAGTACATCTTTTCAAGATTGTTTTGTGCCATAGGAAAAGTAAACCTGGGATTACGAAGTTCCAGCAAATGAGCTACAGTGGATAAATTTTAGTGCAAATTGTTGTAGCCACAGGGTTTAGGAGACTTAATAAGAATGATAATTCATGTAAAAACTTGTTACACTAAGCAGGCTATGGCCAAATTACATTATTGATATTTAATATTGTTTTTCTACAGTTAGAGTTATTCTATTTTGTAGATGGCTCTTAAAAAGTTTAATAGGTATTTATTAAGGAAAATATAGCTTAGTCCTGACTTGGTTAACAAGTTGTTTGTCTTTGAGCTAGTCATTCAACCTCTCTAGGCTTTATTTGCAAGTTTGAGTGTCTTTCCGTTTACATATATACATACATACACACACACACACACATATATTCATTTATAACATATATATTCATTTATAATATATATTCTTAATATCTAATATAAATATCAAAGAATATTTGCTTAAAATTATAAAATATAGGGGCACCTAGGTGGCTCAGTTGGTTAAGGGTCTGACTTCAGCTCAGGTCATGATCTTCTGGTTTGTGAGTTTGAGCCCCATGTCAGGCTTTGTGCTGAGAGCTCAGAGCCTGGAGCCTGCTTCAGATTCTGTGTCTCTCTCTCTTTCTTCCCCTCCCCTGCTCATGTTCTGTCTCTCAAAAATAAACAAACATTGGGGCACCTGAGTGGCTCAGTCAGTTAAGCATGTGACTTTGGCTCAGGTCATGATCTCACAGTTCATGAGTTCAAGCCTCACATTGGGTTCTGTGCTGACAGCTCAAAGCCTGGAGCCTGTTTTGGATTCTGTGTCTCCCTCTCTCTCTGCTTTTTCCCCACTCATGCTCTGTCTCTCTCTTTCAAAAATAAATAAAAACATCGAAAAATAAAGAAATAATAAACATTTAAAAATTTAAAAAATATAAAGAATGTGATGAACACCTGTATTCTACCATCCAGCTTATGAAAATTTTTTACTAGCTTCTTTAAAATTTCCATGTGTCCCTATGTAATCCCATACTTTTTCTGCTCAGAGGAAGCATTACCATGAATTTCGTGATTATCATTCCCTTGATTGTCTTCATAGTTTTTTCACATATGATCAACAATATGTTTATTTTAGCATGCTTTGAGCATTACTTAGATGTATTCGTATCATATGCTTTCTCCTTGGTGATGGGCAATTTCTTCACTGTAACCTTGGGAAAGCAGATTTTATATATAGTTTACTGATTAATCTTCAGTACCCGTTAGACTTCCTACCTTGAATGGTATTCTGTTTTACTTCTTAGGTCAGTGAAACTAGAGTTCAATTTACTTTGGCCGATATTCTCAAGGTAAAAATGGTCCACTGTTTATTGGTTTCTGATTTCCTACTTTAACTTTAGATTTTGGTCTTGATTATCCTTCATTTTCTTGTTAGTTCCTCATTGAATTTAAAAATGGGTTTTCAGTATTTTATCCATAGTTTTAGTAGTTTAGCCAAAGACTGTATTAGGCAATTGTGACAAAATCAAATTAGTTATGGTTCCTGACTTCTAGTATATTTGATCTAGACTCTCAAAAGACAGTCATGTAAACAAACACTCAAAATATTCATTGAAAAATATGTAGTTACCTTCCATCTTCAGACACAAACTAGAATCAAAGCAAGCAAGCAAAAAGAGATAATAAGGATTAGAGGAGCACCTGGGTGGTTCAGTTAAGTGTCTGACTCTTGATTTCAGCTCAGGTCATCTCATGGTGCATGAGATCAAGCCACGCATCAGGCTCTGTGCTGACAGTCCAGAGCCTGCTTGGGATTCTCTCTTCCTCTCTCTCTTCTTCTCCCCAATTTATGCTTGCTCTCTCTCTCTCTCTCTCTCTCAAAATAAATAAAATTAAAAAAAAATAATAAGGATTAGGATGTAAATTAATAGAGAATAGAAAAATAGTGGAGGAAAAAAATCAAATGTTGATTCTTTGAAAAAAGGTCACACAAAAAATAAACCTTTAGCTAGACTGATAAAAAAAAAGGGAGAAGACTGTAATTACTAGAAACAGGAATAAAAGAGGTTGACTACTTTCAAAAACAGACTAACAGTTCCTCAGAAGTTAAAAATTAGAGTTTATGGAACCTAGCATTTCTACTTCTATATGTACACTCAAGAGAAATGAAAACAAGTATTCAAATACTTGTACATGCACATTTAGATCTGCACTATTCGTAACAGCCCCACAATGGCAACAACTTAAATGTCCATAACTGATTAATGGGAAAAAATTTATGGCATATCCATACAATGGAATAATATTATTCAGCAATTTAAAAAATGAAGTATTGATACATGCAACAACATGGGTAAACCCATGGGTGAAAGCATTTGCTAAGTGAAAGAGGAGAGCTACAAACCACGTTTTAAAATTCTATTTGCATTACATATCCTGAAGAGGCAAATCTATGAAGGCCTAAAAGTAGAGTAGTGATTATCTAGGCCTGGGTTGGGAAGTTGTGGGAAATGGTGGGCTGACTGTAAAAGGATATAAGATTCCTTTATGGTGTGATCAAAATATTCTAAAACTGGTGGTAGTGATTGTTGAACAACATCGTGAATATAGTAAACACCATTGAACAGTACACTTTGAAAGGGTGAATTGTATGGCATGTGAAATATACATCAATGAAGTTGCAAATGAATGCTGAAATCACCAAGGCTCAATTTCAAATGAGATATTTGTAGGTATTTAGCACCCAATCTCAGCAGAGAAGTCAACTTCATCCATAGCTATCAGATTAAATGACAAATTTTAAATAGACATATGGGGATGCTATGTGAATCATAGATGCCTAAGGGAATAACATCAGAATTTATTTCAAAACTCCACTTTGTTATTAGTTGTGGTAATTCAGATAAATTTAGTAACTTTGAAACCTGCTTACCTAATTTGTAATATAAAAATGATTTGTTTGTGAACATTTAATAAGTCAAATCATAGAAAGACCTTAGCCTAGTGGCAGGGGATAGCTTAATACTGTGAGGAATTATTAATTTCCTTGCCTCATTTATCAAATTAGTATAGACTCTGTTTTAGTGAATATAGAGGTAGGAAAAACATCCTGGGTATATTTTCTAGCATACTCACTCGTACACAAAATACAGCTTGCTGGGAATTCACATCTTTTAAGTCATACTTGATCGCATAGAAAACACTAACAAAGCATTTTCAACCACAAAGGAAAGATGTGTCTAAATATTTACTTTCTACTCATTGGCCCATCCTTCTGTGTATGTTTTTTTTCCTTTTGAACCTTGCTCTCAAACAGAGAACATTAAGGGCAGACAGCTGTTTTCCATTCTAGCAACCACCTTCTACAGCTCTTCTTTGCTATTTGAACCTATTACCCTGCGGCTGTGATGTGCCTCTTTCCCTGGAAGCACCTCAGGTACCTTTGCCTGACATGTTAGGCAGCAGCGAAGCAAAGAAACAAGGTGGCCTTAATGGTTGACTTAATGGTGTGTTAAGTGTTCATTTCTGCTGAACTGAACACAGGCTTTGGTGTGAGTGTCTAGTTTTATTGGAACGCTGTCAAACAACGTGCAAAGAGCATTATTACATTTTGAATAAATCTGTGATTTGAGTGGAGTGTGAGGAAAACAGCTCAAGGGATAGGCATAAGGTGATCACAGTCAATAAGACTAGAATACGTATTTCCTCAGCCTCCGTGCATTAAAAAAATTTTTTTAATGTTTATTTTTGACAGAGAGAGAGAGAGAGAGAGAGCAAGAGCGAGCTCAAATAGGGGAGGAGCAGAGAGAGAGGGAGACATGGAATCCGAAGCAGGCTCCAGGCTCTGAGCTGTCAGCACAGAGCCTGCTGTGGGGCTCAAACCCAGGTAACATGACTTGAGCTGAAGTTGGACGCTTAACCAACTGAGCCACCCAGGCGCCCCTCCATGTATTTTTTTAAATGTAAGCATGTGTCAGATATTTTGCCTTGAAATAATTATTTTCTTCCCCTGAATTAACATATCTAGAAAAAAAAAGGTATCTAGAAATACTGGATCGCTTATTTTGTTTTGCCTCTCCATTGGAAAAAATCTGGTAATTATAAATATTTTCTTTCAATTATTTTAAAACACTTAATAAGAGAGGAAAGCTATATTGATTTAGCATCTGAGATGCCTTTAAATATTTCAAGTTCAAAATAAAATTTAAGAGTCTTAGTGTGTGAAATATATTACAAAAAGGTCCATTTTATGAGAATAATATTTAGATGAATAAGCAAGTCATGATCGTTTTAGACAAGCATCCTTATCTTTGAAAACAGACTGATATAGTAGTGAAATGATAACTTTAGGACTTATTTGTAATATTTGAGCAAAGAGGAAAAAAACATGACGAATATGAGCTTGTTGAAGAGTATTAGCAATGACCTTGTTGTTATTACATATTATGGTTGATAGAAGATTAAGAAAAAAATTTTTTGCCATATTTTTGCTCATATCCTTACAACAAATTTCAATAATTAAAAGTCAGAACTGTCCTGTATAATTATCAAGTGAGAAGTATAAATTAAAAACACATGATTATATGCATATCTGATATATTTTTTCACTTGAAAATCTCTAATCATCTATTAAAATCCCAAAAGTTTATATATTATACCTCAAAGATTCTAAAAATATAAAAGTGTAATGGTAAATATTCTGTTCAATTATCTGATCAGAGGATTTGTATTTTATACAGAGATCTCCGTGAATAATCACTCCCTCCTCCTCAGAGGCAGGTGGAATCCTTCTCACTTTCCAGGAAACTTTTTGAAGTTGGTCAAAATTCCCAGAGAGATTCTGGGGTCCTGGAGAAGTTCTGGAATTTATTAAAATTCCAGAAAGAGTCAGGGGTTGTTATACTGGGAGTCCACAATGGGTGGCTGTCATTGTGGGACTCACAAAGCCTTGAACTAAGTACACAGCATATACCACTGGGGGACTTGGAAAAATAAATTGACAAAAAACTTGGACTGTTTTGACCATCAAAATCAAAATCTAAGTAGGCCCAGGTCAGACTATTAAAAGCCATCAGGATGTCTTTCCCAACAAAGAAATCTCATGAGAGGAATAATTGACTACTGTTAATGGGAATCTCTGAAGCCACAGCTACAAGATCAATGGGCATGGGTCGAGCACCAAAAAGCTGTTAGAGCACTGGCTACCTAACTCTGAAATTCTCTTGCTAGGATAAGTTGGTCACAGAATGAGTTAGATTGACATGAGGTCACTCACCAACATCAAGAAAATTTCCATGCAAGTTATGCTGTAAAACACCACAAAATCCCCAACATGACACCACATCCCCGTAAGGTATTAATTTGACTCTCAGAAATCTATGCCTTAGGTAAAGAAATGGGATGCTCACATTTCAAATAACTGAGTGCTCCACCTTCTGACCTATTTTATGTCTGGTAACTGTGGTGACAGAAGCTATAGATGACTGCAAAAAATGGCAAAATCCTACAAACACAACCTGGAATTATAAAATTATGGGGAATGTTCCAATTAGGCAAGATCATTTACTTAAAAAGTGCACTTGAAAGCAGGGGTTCTGAAATCAAGAAACAGAATGGGATACCTATTTTAACTGACATGCAGAAGCCTCAAAAAGTCTTTAAAATTACAAAATGGCTTCATTGAAAGCTTCATCACAAAAGACTAGAAAAGAGGTAGACGTAAGAGGCACCCAAAACAAAAGACTATAAAACTAATGTGATTCTGATACTCCTCTCCATCCTCTTTTACTTGAGTACTCAGTCAACCTTCCTCTATCTGAATTGCCTTTCTACTCTGAAGAGACCATAAGACCATAAACCAAAGACAACCAACTCACTGGACTTAAAACAACAATAGCTCCAAGGCAAGAAAAATGAAAATAGTTGGGCATCCCTCATTATACCGACCTAGGGACCCATTATGAAAACCCTGGCCCCCCAAATTGGTGTCTCAATTGTAATCAGTACTGGAAAAAGATTGACCTCAAAGGTTTTGTCAAGTCCTTTCATGCACACTCAAAATGCTGCCATATCTACCCTCAAAAGATGGCCTCCATATGGGCCACTCCAGAGTTGAAGGGATGCTGAGGAATTCCAAGTAGTCTTCTACCACTTAGTCCCATAAAAAGACAAGGGGAAACTAAAATTAAAATTAATAGAGAACTTTGCCAAATTCTGGTAGATACCAGGGCTGCACTGTCTACTTAAATCCCACTTACTGAGGGACCTGCAGATGGGATCCTGGGGAAACGGGCTTCTGCCAAGCAAAGGGTAAGAATTCTTACTATAGTTGGCTCTCATGGATCTCCTCAGTGCCTGGTCAAGAAAGGAAGTGATAAAGCTAATCTGTATATGGGGACCCACAAAATGGACGTTGCCTCATTAGCATGACCCACATCAAAAACATAAACCTAAGTCAGCCTGCACTTCGTGAAAACACCAGTCAAGGAAACGTAACATACCCCACTCACAATCCACCAATTCATTTTTAACCAGCTTACCTTACCCTAAAGAATAGGACCTGCTAGCTTTATAAGGAAATTCCCCACGTCCTACTCTGTTTCTGTGTTGCCTCCTCTAATAGTCTAGAAAATTCTGCTCTTGCTCAAAATCCCCCAGGAAGAGTGCTCCACTGCTTGTGAGGCACATAACTCTCCCCATCCACAGACTGTTTCTCCTCGAATAAAGAACATCAAACTCATTACTGAATTGTTTTAGGATTTTCATTTGACAGAAAGTAACATTTCAACATTTCATATTGTCCCTTCCCAAACTACACCCTTAATTTGGTTTTGGGGGTGCCTGTTGTTTTTCAATCCTTTCTCTCCCAGGGAGAGTTGTTGCCATCTTGTCTCATTTGTGTCCTGAGAACTTGGCTTGACTTTCTGATTCCCTGGGACATAAAGGTTTCTTGCTCTTGCATATGCAGCAGCCTACCTGTCAGGTTGGGGGGCCCAAATATAGGTCCAGACAGAAATGTGGACTGTACCCCATTTGTAGCTAGTGTCCTAGAAACTGTTGCTAGCTCTAAGGGGAGTTATCTTTATTTATTTTGGCTGTCTCTGGGAGTGGCTCTGGATCTTGAGAGGATAGTAACTTTTGCACCCGCTTTGGGGATGCCTCTTTAGTTCATGGGGTCATTCAGTGTTGCCAGGAATATTTACTATTTGTATCTGCTAAAACCTGAGAAGATATTTGAAAGGATTTTAAAAATTAGTATGGCTAAAATATCCTTGACATCCAGTATTAGATGAAAGGATTTTTTAAAGTAGCTTTATGATCAGAAGTTGGCTAAATTGGAAACTGATATTCAGTGCTTGATAAGAACTTTTTAGGCTTCTTTCCTAACCTAAATCAAACTATGTACCCACAGGGTAAGAAAAACATTCTAAATATAGAACATAATAATCTTCTGATCTTTATGTTAGTTGGAGATCTTCCTGAAATACAGAAGCAAATTGAAGATAATATAGTTGGGTGAATGGGTTGATACCTTGAAATCACTCAAATTATAATCCAGTTCCTTGAGGAATTAGAAATATCTGTCCTTTTCTTTATAGGACCAGAAGTGTGGCTTCAGAAACAACACAAAGTCCACAATTTGACCAATCCACAATTCTCCCCTATTCATTTCCTAAGGCCACAAACTCTGGCCTTAGGAAGCAAAAACCTTTCTTGGAGGAGCTTGCATTCTTTCTCTGTGACTTGGAGATGTAAATGTTCTTCCTGGTCTTCTCTAGGAACTGAGGACCATCTCTTTGAAATACAAACTTCAGGGAGGTAATTTTTATCTTAGATTTAGAAACTAAGCAAATGAAGAATCTTAAAGGTTTTATCCACAAATAGTGAAAGATCTAAACATCTGAGCATCTTAACTTATTCCATCTTCCAGGAACACAATTTGGATCCAATTGTTCTTTTATACATTAGTGAGTTTTGCATTATTGTTCCTGTCTCATGGCTAAAAAATTTAAAGTTAAAACCATAAGATGTCTTTGTATCTTTCTGTATGTTTATGTACGTCTATTTATGTACAACATAAATATGCAATTTTTTTCTAAAAGAGCTCTACTCAGGTTCACATGATGTAGAATAATCTTCAATGAATGAAAGGTAGTTTAAATTTGTTGATTTAACTAAAGTAGGCATGTCTTTTTGAGTTATCAGCATTAAACATACTACTTTTATTCTACCTAGGATTACCAAAAGTAAAATAACCTCATGCTATTCCTGTTGCACAATCGTCAGCAAGATTATCTGTTTAATGCCTCATAAAATTTTCATGAACAACCAAAATGTAATTGTTAAGAAGCAGCAAATTAAATGGATGTGAGTTTATAAATAAACTTTTCAACAATAATTATACTTTATCAACTTAAAAATAATTTCCACAACTTTTGGTAACTTGAATTCTTAAAGCTAGATGCTGGATATTCACTGACTAGATGATTTCCAAGTTAAAAAAATAGTTAAACATTAATCATTGAATATTTATCCACTTTTCCTTTTACAAAAGAACTAAAGATATTTGGGTGTATTAGTAAACATATTTTGTGCCACATTGAAAAATTTACGATGAGAAAGAATGTACTTCTAGAAATTATGAAATATATTTATAAATTTCCCAGTCTATGATTTCTTACCTCTCAGAATCCATAATTTCTAGTGGAAACTAACAGTGAAGAACTCTCATTAATATGTGTAATTACACCTATTAGAAATAATAAAGGTGTAAGAAAACAATCGTGTGTAAAAAGTAGCTAAGGAAAGTAGACTTTTTTTTTTAACATAAGGAAAGTTGTGGTGGACATGTTTTGCTGTTGTTTGCTTTTGGTAAAGGAAAAAAAGAAAGAAAGTAATTTTGTCTTAAAGTGAAATGATTGTTACAGAATGAGGAAAAAAAAGGAAAAAAAAACAAGACAAATCTGAATAGGTATAAAAAGTTGTAAGTTTGTGGAAAAGGAATCTTGGGAAATGAATTGTATGTGTCATAAAACTGGCTAAGGTTGGAATGGATTTAAGTTTTTTAAAAATGAGTTTTAATATAAAAATACACTATTCTTTGTTAAAAGGGAAAAGGTTTTTAGACTATTGGACTGCTCTTAATAATAAACTGTAAATAAAGCTTTTTGTTTAGCTTTTGAGTAATCTGCTTGGACAGCAAAGATGTTGTGTCTTACCAAAATAATTTCCTGTGCTTCATGTTGTCTTTATTAGGACTTTAGTAACTTACAAAAGCCCAGTCTTCTCAATATTAAAAGAGCTACGTTTTTTCACATTATGTAAACTTCTGTATTTGTTTTTAAAATCTTCTGTGGTCACTTTGGTTAAATAATTATTATTTTACAATCATTTGTGGTCCTATTTAGTCAAATGATCAAACCTTTTGATATTTTGACTACTTCCCCAAATCAAATTCCAAATGGATTCCTTTTACCCTTGAAATCACTTAGGTTTCCCAGAGGATCCCTGGAAAGTCTGAAGGGATTTGTCTCTCACGCTGGGAAAGAGAGATGTTAAACTAATTAATTTGTTTTGTTCAATTACATAAGAAACATTGTTAAGTAAGAAGTGATGCTTAAACCTTCTTAGGCTATGTTTGTATTTATTAACATAAGTATTCCAGAAATTGTGTAACATTTCTAAAAATATATGTTGGTATGTTATCAGTCATAATTCCAGTTATTGTCCTAAAAGGTTTTGTCACAAGTAACCAAATTTTCTTGTCATTTACATCATGACAAACTCTCCTCAGATCTTTAAACCATGGCCATTTTTAAGTCTTTTGTCATTTACAGTTACTGTTTAACACTGATGCTTTTGCAAAAGAGAGATTCTGGAAAAGGACCCTACCGAGTACACTTGACCACTGACACCCCTGTCAAATTACAAGATGTCAAAGAACCCTGGGTGTAGATTTCCCAACTGAAGGAGGCCCCACCTTACACCTGATCCTGGGAAAATGCTGGAGGCCTCAAAATCTAATTGACTAGGGAGAAAAGTAGCTGCCATCAAGGTAGACTGTTTTTTCCCAAGGTGTCCTAGCAAGAGGATCCAGAAGCTTTCCTTCCTTTCCTCCTTCCCTTGCTGACCATCCTTTTCTTCTGTTTTTAATGCTATACTGCTCATCTCTGTGGCTTATTTACTTTGTAACTGGAAGTTTGTATCTCTTAATCTTCTTGATTTCACCCACCTCTCTACCCACCACCCCTCTGGCAACCAACAGTTTGTTTTCTGTGTTTAAGAGTCTGTTTTGTGCTTTGTTTCGGTTTTTAGATTCTACATGTAAGTGAAATCACATGGTACTCATCTTTCTCTGACTTACTTCACTTTGTATTATACCCTCTAGGTCCATCCACATTGCTGCAAATGGGACTATCTCATCCTTTTTTTATGGCTGAATCATATTCCATTGTAGATATATACCAAGTCTTATTTATCCATTCACCTTTCAATGGACACTTGGGTTGCTTCTATATTTCGGCTATTGTAAATAATCCTTTAATAAACACAGTGGTGCATATATCTTTTTGAAATAGTGATTTTCTTTGATTAAGTACCCAGTAGTGGAATTGCTGTATCATATGGTAATTCTAATTTTAAGTTTTTGAGGACCCTCCATACTGTTTTCCACGGTGGCTGAACTAATTTACATTCCTACCAAAAGTACACAAGGGTTGCTTTATCTCCATATCCTTACCAATACTGGTGGTCTTTTTGATTCTAGTCAGTCTGACATGTGTCAGATAGTACCTCATTGTGGTTTTGATTTGTATTTCTCTGGTAGTTAGCAATGTTGAGCATCTTTTCACATGTCTATTGCCATCTGTAGTATGTCTTCTTTGGAAAAATGTCTATTCAGGTCTCCTGCTCATCTTCTAATCAGACTGGTTTTCCTGGTGCTGAATTGTATAAGTTCTTTATATATTTTGGATGCTAACCCCTTATTGCGTGTATCACTTACAAATTTCTCTCATTCACTAGGTTGACAGTTTCCTTTGCTGTGCAAAAGAATTTTATTTTGGTATAGTCCCAATAGTTTATTTTTGCTCTTGTTGCCCTTGTCCTAGATGACATATCTAGAAAAATGTTGTTACAGCCAATGTCAAACAAATTTCTGCCTATGTTCTCTTCTAGGAGTTTTGTGGTTTCAGGTCTCACATTTAGGTCTTTAATCCATTTTGAGTTTATATTGTGTATGGTGTAAAAAAAAGTGGTTCGGTTTTCCTAACACCATTTGTTGAAGAGACTTCTTCCCATTGCATATTTTTGTTTCCTTTTTCATAAATCGACTATGTAAGCGTAGGCTTATTTCTGGGCTCTCTTGGTCTGTGTGCCTGTTTCTGTGATAGCAACATACTGTTTCGATTACTACACCTTTGTAGTATATTTTTAAATCTGGGATTGTGGTATCTCAAAGCTTTGTTCTTCTTTGTCAGGATTGCTTTGGCTATTTGAAGTCTTTCATGGTTCCATACAAACTTTAGTATTATTTGTTTCAGTTCTGTGAAAAATGCTATTGGTATTTTGATATGAATTCACTAAATCTATATTGCTTTTGGGTAATGTGAATATTTTGACAATATTCTTCCAGCCCATGAACACAAAGTATCTTTTCATTTGTTTGTGTCATCTTCAATTTCTTTCATAAACATTTTATGGTTTTCAGAGTACAGGTCTTTCACCTCCTTTGTTAAGTTTATTCCTAGGTACTTCCTTTTCTTAAATATTTCACAGTGAAGAGCTTTAGGACTCTCTTGGACACCTTTTTCTTTGCCCTGGCCTGAAAAGATAATGCCATTGTTCACATATCTCAGACCACTGTGGAAGAGAGTAATCCAAGCTACAATGGACTTGGATTTGTTATGACGCTGGTGGTCCTGTAGCTCTTTGTACCCAACATAAACTTCTTCCTGATTTCCAATGCTTCAGTTTCTCTGGAAAAAGCTTCCCGGATATATACTTCTGGGTAAGTATAGATACAGTTACATAAAATACATGAAGAGTGGGAATGGCTTAACTACCTCTCCTGCCTTCAGGATAATTTCTTTTGTGATTGGAGCTGGTTTGGGTCATGGGGACCTTGGCTCAAGAGTTCTCCAAACCATGGGAATTGTTTTGTTGCTAATAATTATTATTGGTTCCCTGATACACTGAGTTCTCTCAAAAGTTTTAAATGCATGTGGCAGCCATTGACCAGCTGACAGATGTCTCCTCTGACTGGAACAACAGAAAGGAACAGAAAAATGTAAGTGGCTCCAAGAATAGGAGCCTGACATAATCTCGTCGAATAATAAACTAAGACCCAATGAAGCAATGGTAATGGAGAGTCACATTAAGACTGATCAAAAGAGAGAACTGTTGAAATAACTTTTTAGGCCCAAGATGGAATCGTTCTTGCCTGGGATGCCACATCAGCAAAATGAAACTTATATGACCTTATTGTACCTATTGCTTCTCTTGATAAGACAGTAAATTCAGCAGCCAATCCCCAAATAACAAGCCAATTCTGTGGCCTCTCATCCCAAAGATTGACTATGTGACTCCATCCAATCAGATATTTTCTTTTTGTATCTTCCTTGTTATTTATTTTTTTTGAGAGAGAGAGAGAGACAGAGAGAGACAGAGAGAGACAGAGCAAGCAAGCATGAGTTGGGGAGAAGAGCAGAGGGGGAGAGAGAGAATCTTAAGCAGGCTCCACACTCAGTGCAGATCTCAATGCAGGGCTTGATCTCAGGACCTTGGGATCATGACCTGAGCCAAAAATCAAGCATTGGACACTCAACCAACTGATCCACCAAGTCACCCCTCTTTATCTTTATCCTAGAAAAGCCTCCTGCCTTCCACCCTATTTTGTAGTTTTGGGAAAGGAGACTGCCTACTTCATGAAGTATTAAAATATTTTGTGTCACATACACTTTGTCTTTAGTCATTTTTTAACAAAGCTAACTTATTAATTTATATGAGAATAAAACAAACACATATAATGCATCATTGTAAACCTGTCTCAGATCACATTCCGTGCACCACTGCTTATGACCACTCTCCATATCTGTGTGATGTTCACAATGAATGTGGTGGAGTCAGTGAATAATTAATTAAAGTAACTACATGCTAGCATCTCATATTAGTACACAATCTGTCAGCACTTGCATTTGCTGGTCAAACAAATATTTTCCACGAGATTTTACTGAACGATTTTAGTTAGCCTTTACCCCCAAATTCAATGATTTTGGAATAGTTATTCTGATATCATTATTTTTGATGAGGTAGCTGATTACACATGACATGGGATGTATTCCAGTCTCTTCAGAGCAATTAACTTATTAATAGCATTATAAAGCTTTTCACACAGGAATTATTTCTGTCCTAATGAAAATTAAAAGAGAATCCTTTGTGGTACTATGCAATTGCCTTCTTGTTGAAGAATGTCTAGGAATGACATCTTAATGATTTGCAAGCATGAAAGTATACAAACTCCAAATCATAATTTGTATTTAAATCCATTGACTGAATTTAAGGAACATTCCATGAGGCATACAACCTAATAACATAAGCATGACACATTTTAGCATTCATGTGCAAAAATTATAAATATGCACTCGCATTTAATAGAGCAATATGTGAATTACATACCATTCAAAATGTTTATAAACATTATAGGACTATCTCCTGGAAATGTCAAATCGTAGAGTTTAATTGTCAGGTAATTAGACCTAAACTACCCTAGGAGGGACGCTAAATGTTTTCATTGCAGCCCAGGTAACAATCTGAACTCTGTGAAATCTGTGCACATTGCACATACATGTGCATGTGCACATTGTGAGTAGGAAACATGGTTTGTGACAAAAATAAAGTAGTAGAACAGTCCTGCCACCCATTAACAACAAAATTTGGGTGTTGGGGTGCCTTGGTGGTTCAGTCGGTTAAGTGTCTGACTTGGCTTAGGTCATGATCTCAGTTTGTGGGTTCGAGACCCGCTTCGAGCTCTGCTGATAGCTCAGCGCCTGGAGCCTGTTTCAGTTTCTGTGTCTCCCTCTCTTTCTGCCTCTCCCCTGCTTGTACTCTGTCTCTCTCTTTCAAAAATAAACATGAAAAAAAATTTTTTAAGAAAAAAGTAACAACAAAATGTGGGTGTGTTTGCCTGGCCCCTTTCTTTGTGGAGACAGCACTACCAAACATAAGACTTGGAGAATAACTATTTTCCCTACCAATAATGTTTTGAGAGTAGTTTTTCCAGTACTGTTGACACAATAGAGTCACTAAAAAGGGCCAGGCCAACTAACCAATATACATTCTTTTTCAGTCTTGATCTAACTTCTATTGCCAAGTCAGGAAGATGTCAGCTTTTTTTCCCCTTCATTGTGAATAATTTAGGTTTTAAGAAATTTCAGTCATCCTTAGTAAGGTGAATTCACAATGTAACAATAACAACCTGAAAAGATTACCTTAGAATTAATTTGACCTCACGTGTCCAGTAAATAGCTTGGCTTCAAATGTTACCCAGTGTGTGGTGCCACTAAAAAAATCTCTGGAAAAAAAAAAATGAAATTCCCTGAAATTTTTCTAAATCAAGGATAATTTATTACTATTCAGAAGAAGCTCAAATTTATTATTTTGGTATAGTTTATGATGAATCATTATTTTATTTATTATTATTAATTTTTAGTGAATCATTATTCAAATGTTACCCTAGTTTTTACCTAAAATTTTCTTTGCTTGGTATTATCATTCTTAACATTTTACTTATTATGAAAATACATGTCTATTAATAGAGTGTACTGCATTCACAATGGAAGTGTCTACCTTCTTGTGTACAAGTACAGTGCAATTTTTAGCATTGTTTTGTCTAGAGTAACACAATAAGTCAACCCTAATGACAAAATTTTAACAGCAATGTTGTGGTTTGCATTTGTAGCTTATAATTTAAAATTACTCAGAGTGGCCACTAGATAGCAGTATAAGTCTTTGGACTCAATATGAAATACAACCTGAATAATTTTTAAGTTCTAGGTTTCATAATAGCTTTCACTAAATCTTGCCAAGAGGAAAAATCTGAGGCATATTACGGTATCAAGTATTTCTGAGTTATGTTCTACCTTGGGTTGGTATTTTCCTTCGTGAAATTAAACAATTATCTGGTAAATTTTAATTATGGCTAATGACTTCAATTTATTTCATTTTACTTATTTACTAAATATAAAGGTAGGATGTATTTATTACTGGAAAGGATACTCAACAATGTAGTCAGAAACTAAGTTGATGTTCTTTAATATACACTACACTTTTCAGTGCTGTCATTAAATCACATAAATTAAAATACATCGCTCATTTTAAAAATGTGTGAGTATCCTGGGGCACCTGGGTGGCTCAGTCGGTCAAGCATCCGGCTTTGGCTCAGGTCATGATCTCATGGTTTGTGACTTCGAGCCCCGTGTTGGGCTCTGTGCTGACAGCTCAGAGCCTGGAGCCTGCTTCGGATTCTGTGTCTATCTCCTTCTCTCTCTGACCCTGCCCCATTCCTTCTGTCTCTCAAAAATAAAATAGATGTTAAAAAAAAAATGTGTGAGTATGCATGTCCCAATTTTTAACTTATGCATATATTGAAATATAGAGCCTGAGACTTTTGATCCGATGATAGATAAAAGTCACTTTCCTCAAATCCCATAAAAATGATCAAAGAAACACAAATGAGCAGTATCCACGGCATTGCTGGAAAACTTAAGAGGATGTCACATGAGTGTGATAGAAGCATTGAGTTTTTCAGATGGAACTCAATGGAAATATTTTTAAAGGAGAAAGTATATATGTGCTCTGAGAAATCCAAGAACAGCAAAGAAACAGAGGCACCAGAGAAGTGAACGGACCATTTTCCCCAGCAATCACAGAGAAAGCTTGGTGTGGCAGCATGAATGGCAACTATGACAAATAAGAGAATTTAGAGACCACGGGACCATGCTGGTACACAGCTTTGTGCAATAAGAGTGTCTGGCTGTGGTGTTTACTTACAGATTAAAGCTGGCAAAATTTTCTCCACATTAAACAAATGAAGTGCCTTATAAGATCCTACTGTGGGTATCAGGGCTTGAAAGACACTCTGGTTGTATTTAAAGTATTTCAAGACCACCACAAGTATTTAAGAAATAAAATGATTTCTTGTAACAGGAAGGTAAAGTCCCAGAGTTTAACAGGGAGATTATTCTGTAGCTGGAAGAACCGTGTTCTGTGTCAAGGAAGGCCGCAGTTTGTACTTTTGTGAGTGACAATGCTGAAGGAATATAGGTTTCTTTAAAAGGCCAATATGATTAAGCAAAGGGAGTAAGTCCTTTATAGAAACTCTTCATGAGAGGTGCTATGCTTCAAAATGGCTTTATTTCTTGAACTACAGGATTACATTTTTCCTTTACAAACAGTTTTAAGACCTTGATTTAACAGCTTAACTATTCAGCACTATCATATTTAACATAAGAAAGAACTTTTGCTTAATTGCTTTGTCAAAAAATTTAGGTACTCCAAGAGGTTACCAAAATTTTCATGTTAGCTAACATTTTGGAAACTTACTATGTATCAAGCACTATCTTAAAGAGTTCTTCAGATTCATTTAAAAATTATTAAAAAACTCCATCGACGTAGGTACTACACTATCACCACAAGAGGCCTCAGTAAATTCTTAGTGAGTTCCAATCCATACAAGTCAGTTTCCCAATCCATGTCGATACTATGTGTGGTAGACAGAATAATAGTCCCCTGCTAAAGACGTCTATGTCCTAGTCCCCAGAACCTGTAAACATGTTACATTATATGGTAAAGAGGAATTAGATGAAATTAAGGTTGTAAACCAACTGGCTTTAAAACAGGGAGATTATCCTGGATTTTCCAGTTGACATTAATGTAATCACAAACGTTCTTAACAGGAGAAGTGGGAGGCAGAGGAGAACCAAGAGAAGACAGCATAAGGACTCAGTCCAGTACTGCTACTTCAGAGACAGAACAAAGGGCCACAAACCTTAGAACATGGGTGACCTCTAGTAGCTGCAAAAGGCATCGAAATTCTCCCCTAGATCCTCCAGAAGGAGCACAGCCCTGACCACAACTTGGTTTTCATCAGTGAGACCCATTTTGGACTTCTTAACTATACCTTTGCAAGGTAATCCATTTGTATTGTTTTAAACCACCCAGTTTGTGGGAATTTGTTATAGCAGCAATTAAAAACAACCTATTATACTCTCATTTTTCTCTCTCACAAACGACAAATTATCAAGTGTGTTAACACACCTCAGAAATGCCTTCCACCATCCTCCGTGAGTCTGAGTTCTCCTATCAAGCTTTTACTTCCCTAAAGTCCTGAGCCTTCCCCGAAGATTTCAACTGAGTCAGGGCTTCTTGAAGTAGACCAATGAATAACAAGTATCCATGAGAAATTTAAGAATCCTGCTCTCTAGACACTGGTAACAACTATTGCTCTTCCATTTACTGGGCTCAAGTTTGACCTTATGACTATATTAGCATCCACCATTCTAAAAAGTCTGCTGACCTATTGTGATCACAAAGTACAAAGCACCATTTATCTGGGTTGCTGGATTTTCTTGGGTTGACAGCCAAGAGCAGCCACTTGGCACCCCCCAGGGTCATCAAAATTACATGTACCAAAATCATTGAGCCTAACTGTTGCCTGTTTTTATTTGAGCACCAAGTTTGGTTAAATATTGTATTATTCTTTTTTAGAAAATAAATTGGAAAACAAGTGACTAAATGGAAGAAACATTGCACAGAGAATGGGGGGATATGATCTGGTCCTGATTCTGTCCTAAGAGGTCTGTCATCCCTGGTGGTTATTTCATCTTTTTAAGTTACAGTTTCCTCAAGTGAAAGACAGTATGATTGGACATGAGCAGTCCTGAAACTTTTAGCCATAAAATGCTTTCTTCAGAAATCACAGGCAGATGGAACAGAGAAAAGTTAGCATTCTCTGGTTGAAGGAAGGAAGGACTGGCTTGCCCCGAAACCCACTCCCTATACATTCCCTCGTGCCTGTTGCCTGGGGACCCCCGGGGCATGGCGAACACCATTTGAGAAATCACTGCATTACTGACTCTCTCCAAGTTCTTCCATGGAACAGAGCTCAGGATGCACATGTGGTGAAATGGAAAGATACACAAGTTCCATTTCATTATATCGCCACCTAAAAGTACCAATTTCATTCTTTAAACAATTAAGTGAAACAATGTAGTACAAATATTTTAGAAGGTATTTCTTTCAGAACCAGGTAGAATATCCTCTAGAAGGAACTGAATTTCAAGTTGAGCTTCAGAAATGAAAATCTAAATATAAAATATAGAAATGTAATAGGAGACTTATGAAGTCAAGCACACATAGCAGGTGATTAACTTCAAAAACAAAACTACATTCCTTTCGGAACCTTTATGTAACTGTAGATAGCAAAAATGCTCCTTACTTAACTCCCTGAACCACCAACATGAAGTTTTTCCTGTTGTTCATGGGTAGGACTTCTTAGTGCAGATTCTGACCCCACATTTGAGAAATTATAAATTTACAGATTTGTAGATTGTAAAAATCTTTGTCTTTAAATGGTCCAGATTTTAACACAGAGAACAAACATTTCCTCATTTGTTAGTACTATGAACATCATTTGTTGTATTTCCTCCTACTGTAATAACACAATAGTAAAAGGAATCTTTTTTTAAAAATTTTTTTAATGTTGATTTACTTTTGAGAGAGAGAGGGAGAGAAGGAGAGAGAGAGAGAGAGAGAGTGCATGAGCAGGGGAGGAGCAGAGAGAGAGGGAGACACAGAATCCAAAACAGGCCTCAGGCTCCAAGCTGTCAGCACAGAGCCCGACACAGGGCTCGAACTCACAAACCGTGAGATCATGACCTTAGCCGAATCCAGACACTCAACCAACTGAGCCACCCAGGTGCCCTGTGAGAGGAATCTTGTGTAACTCTAAAGAAGGATTATTTAGAAGAGCCTAGGATTATTTAGAACCACAAACTAGGTAGTTATAAAAACATCACTTTGAATAAGTGACTGTATCTACATCTGTATGCTTTATCTTACAATCCTAAGGTCTGTAAATTTATTATGGAATTCCAGGCTTAAATGCATATATATACACACATACATGGCTTAGTTCTTTTGGTATTTGTAGGTAATATATAGTATTTTCTAAAAATCGTATGACCGTTAGACTAGCTCCATAAATGAGACATTTAAGAATTATGCCCTCTAGGCACTGCTCACTTTTAAGAACTCCATTCTTCCATGTGTGGGCCTGAAGTATAACCTTATGAATATATTAGCTTTAAGACTCAAGAGCATCCATGGAATATGTGTATGTTTGGAGTAGAATACCCATTGCACACTGAATTCTTGTGCAAGTTAGTTTTAGTCATGTTAGACAATAAACATGAAGAGATTAACTAGCTCTTTAAATATTTTGAAACTTAATTGGATTTTCAAGAAGATAATACTTTTAGGTAAAAATGCAGAGAACATGGAAGAATACATCAAGACTTAGGGTAACCTAAAAGAAGGAGTTAAACATGTATACACCAGCCCACGTCTTTCCGATTTTAAAAGTTCTTCAATCTGTGATGGTGCCCAATGTACAATAACACAACTTGAGTCTTTTAAAGGTCTGATTTCCCTTTTTCTCAGCCAAAAATACTGTCAGCAAGAACTTTGAGCCTTCAGAAGTTGTCTGAACCACAGTGAGGATCTTCTTGATGTCTTGGGCAAATACAGAAAGAGATGGGTCATCTTTTAAGACATTTAATATGTATTTGAGTATTAAATAGCTCCTGTTTAAAAGCTACACAATATGTACTCTTTATTTTGAGTTGTTTGCATTATATTAGAGATTTTGAATCAAGTGTCATTAAAATAATTTGTAAAGTAGCTGTATATATATTTGAATATGTGTAAAAAGTTATATAGAGGATGGGAGAGGTACAAACTTGCCATCCTGGAATAATTGGCAACTCACTACTCAGTGGTTTAGTTCCATGGATAGCACCTAACGAGGCTGATGAAGATTAATTATGCTACGATTCCTACATATTTCCTATTAGAATAAAAAAGATTTCTGAAAAGAAATTGTCCTTTTTGTGATTATTTAGCTGAAACTCAATGCGAAAGAAAACAGAAGTATTATATACCTGGAGTCATGGGTCTGCTTTGTATGAATCTCTAGCCAGTAGCAGCAATTTAAACTATTTTTTTTCTTGTGTACAACATATTGTCAAGATCATCCTGCTGTGAGAACAATGAAAAGATATAAATGGAGAGAGATTTTGCCATTGGTGTTGTGCTTCCTGCTCATGTATCTGCATTTTAAATGCCTGCCAGTGCCTTTGAGTAAAAATATAACTAAAGCAAGACAAACAGGTCAGGAAACTGACCTACTTTCTTCATCTTTCTGCTTAACAGTGTATGGCAAGGCTTAAGAAAGTGAATCATGGTAGTTTTAAAAATTTGAAAGTTGTAGGAACAAAGAAGAGTTACTCTAGCCTTAGCCACCATTCCTGGAACACACACACACACACACACACACACACACACACACACACACAACTTTTACATAAGACCCTGGGCAGCATTTTGAATGGTGACAATTTGTGACTAATTTTCCCAAAATAATTTATTCGATTATGTCTATTTGAATGGAGAATGATTTTCACAGCAAAACTAATTACTGGTTGTTTTTCTTAACTATAGTATATATTACCAAGTTTTATCCATTTAACAAAATTTCTTAAAAGACAAATACAGGACACTGATTACCTATTAACTCATCACACAGTCTTTGCCCCCAAGAAATTTTTGACATGGTTACCAAAAATACAGTTGCAGTCCCTACATGCTGAGATGTGCGTATTAACAGAATTCTGCAAACACTAGGAGACCATCAGTGGTAATATTTGAGTTCAGGTCTGAAGGTCTGAACTGACCAGTTTTCAAGCATTTAAATTAAGGGAACAGAACAGGCAATGTGATGGGCAATACGTTCAGTGCAGCAATGACACAGAGCACAGGACTATACAGGATGATGGGAGAAAAAACTAGATATGTGTGAGTAGGAAAGATTGAGTTTTGTATTACAGAAAAATAAACTGCTACATTATGTGTATGTAATACACACACATACATACACCTTTAGTCATTCACCTGTAATTCCTGGTTGTGGTAGGGAGTGGCTCTGGTAGGCTTGATTTTTTGGGGTCCTACGTGATGGAAGCTTCTTCTTCTTTAACACATAACTTCTAACAAATCCATGGGCATCAACATACAGCTGGAAGTCTGGCCTAGAAATGGTTTATATTGCCTCTGCCCACATTTTCTTGGCCAGAACTCAGTGACCTGGCCATGTTTTATTGCCAGGGAGGCTTGGCAGTGTAGTCTAGCTGTCTTCCCAGGATGAATGGAAAAATGATAAATTCCTGGTTCGTCTTTGCCACAGACCTGACATGCTATACTAGTGGAGACTGGTGATTTTTTCATGTGGGGAATCTCACAGTCGGATATGCTACTTACGAAGCTCACTTGAATATAGTAGGAAATATACCCTAGAATAGGATAAGACTTGTAAGGGAGAAGCTAGTTCATGAAAGCTGGTGATTAGAACACGAAGACAGTGGCAGCCTCACAGGAAAATAGAGGCAAAATATACAAAATATTCCTGAGATATATAATCAACTGGATTTAGTGACTGACTAGAGACTGAACGGAGGTACAGAAAAGGGTGGAAAATGAGCATTTTAGTGAGAGAATGTATTGATGGTGGTACTAAAGTCAGGAGCATGTCAGGTGAAGCAGGATCATATATGAAAAAGAGGAGCACAGTTTTAGAAATGGTAAGTTGTTAGTATTTGCAGGACAAGTGAGTGGAAATTTCCAGTGGAAGAACAAAGTCATAGATCTGAATTTTAGAGGAATACAGGAGCATGCTTTTTGTGGGCATGGCAATCAAACAATCTATAGTAATGAGACCAGAAGCAAACACCAAGGAGATGTCGTGGAGCAAAAGAAGATGAATTTTGCAAATTCTAGTTCTCCTACATCTGAAAAATTAAAAATAGAACTTTCCCTGTTGGCAATAACAACATCATCTTTCTCACTCAGTTGCTGTACAGATTAAATCAATCACATGATGACATTTAAAAGACTAGTCCCGCGTCTGACAAATGGGAAGAATTTAGTAAATGGAAGGAGCTTTAACTATAACACGAATAAGAATGATAATCACCAGTTGATTCTGAGTGCCTTTGACCATTGTGTGGGGAGAGAGAGCTCTACTTCCCTTCACACCTGCCTCTGCTTTTACAGATTCTGCTCCATTCTACAAGCAATGCTTTTCCTTACAGGCTACGTTAATTGTTCTGCTAGAATTTCTCTGAAACTAAAGGAAGCTGCCCCTTGTACCGATTGCAAATTCTACACAATTATTCTTCACAGTGCCATACCTAGTGTTTGGGATTGTAATAGCCTCTCAGAATTCTAATAATGTTCTTTACCAAGTGATTGTGTTTTTTAATGGGCCAACCATGGACAAAGCAATGAAAATTAAAGTAAAAATCAAAGCCACAAACCTAAGACAAATGTAGCAAAAGTTTTTATGGTGGTAGGAACAATAACAGTTTTCATACTGATGTATCATATCCCTTTGCCTTTGATTTGATTCCTGTGGGTGTTTAGTTAATACGGAAACAACAAACATTTTATCTCCTTTCTTGAATTTTGCTATTAGAATGACAACTATTAATGTATTTCCTGTTCTCCTAGGCTCTTCTCAGTTAAAAAAAAAAGAATAGAGCTGTTTTATCATATGAGGTAACACATAAAAAGAACTAAGTTCATTTTAAAGTGCTATTCAAATTTCAGTTATTATTTTATCATTTAAGTGAATCACAGCTAGATTCATTTAAGCCAGTGCTGGTGATTTTGCCAATCTATTCAGAAGTTTCTGGTGGGTGTAAGGACTGTGCCCTCAGGAACTTGTCAGCAGGGAAATAAACGGAAGGGCCTCTAACTTTAATATTAATGTCAAGAGCCTGATCTGAAACAGTCAGGAAACCAACTTAGAAGCACAGCTTGACCCTGTAAGCACAGCAAGGCAAGAGGAAAGTTAAAGAATGACTGGATCATTCAGAAGAGACAGAGTGGGCAGAATGCCAGTCAGATAGGTTCATTTCTTCAGGAGACCAGGGACCCTGACAGAGATGGACTCTCTCTCGGCAACAGGTATCACATATGCTATAGAGGTTGCTACGTCTGGTATAGCATGATGCCATTAAAGATACAAATCACACAAATCACTTTTCTTGTTCTGATTACATGATCATCAAGCAATCTTGATGATTTTCTGAAAGGGAGGGAACGTTCTCGTCAGAGGATGCCTATCTTCATGTTCTGTTCCCGTGGCAGATGTATTTCTCAATATGAGTTAATGAATTAGGCAATTTAGTTACAGTTTGTTTCATGTGAGTGAGTTTGTATGAATCCCTGAGAGTCATCTGTGAGGACAAAAATTAAAGTTCTGAAGCTGCGAAATGGAAGACCAAACCACGGATCAAGGGATATCTGATCCTAGGAAGTCTGTTGGAAGAAAGTCAACAAAGAGATAGTCCTCTTTAAACATCTTTACAGCCAATATAACTTAAATATGGAGGTTGACAGCTGGAATAACTTCGGTATAGAAATATTGACAATTTGCAAGCACAGTTTTTATTCCAGCATCATAATGGCTAACACTTCTTGAACCTGAACAAAATTAAACTGTTCAGCTTAAACAATCAATGGAAGTTGCATATTTCATGGGCCTGAACACTTTTAAAAGCGCAAGGATTTATCACGTGACCAGCCAGAACATTGTGCCCAATCCTTAGTTCTCAGCTGATCGCCATCTCATTCACACACACAAAAAATGATTGAAATTACAGCATTTAAAACCTTATGTTAACTACAGTGAAAACATGTATTTCAACTTCTCTTAACTATTGTTTTATCTGTCACCCATTTGAAAAATGGTACAGTGGTCTGGTAAAGATTCAGAATATCTCATAGAATTGTTTTGATCACTAATCATTTTGCACCCTAACAAAATACACTGTATATACTTAGAAAAAAGTTATTTGAAGTCCATTAATTTTATTTAAAAAAATTATTGAGGTATAGTTGACAGGAATTCTCAACAAAAAATGTTATTCTGATCATATACAAAGATAGAAAAATAAACATTATGGATGTGGTCCCTTAGTTGCACAATACTAATTATTTTTAGGAAAATTGTGTGTACCTCTTAGTCATTGCTACTCAAGAGTCCATTTTATGCAGCAAACACCACTCAAACATTCTAACAAGCACACGCTATTATATTTTTAATTTGTAGTTTTCAGCAATTACCAGGATAGGAAAGCCAAGCCTGTGTGGTATTTTTTGCAGGTGGTGAGTATTAATGTTTAATGCCTATATTATCTGCCAATGGCCACCAGAATATGCACATACGAATGAGAAAACTGGATATATCTTTTAGAATCACTGTGCTTGTAATTGCATTTTAAGATCAGGTGTAACGTAAAGATGTCTTCGGTGAAGGTTAAAAAACTTAGTGAGGGGAGCCTGGGTGGCTCAGTCGGTTGAGCCTCTGGCTTCGGCTTAGGTCACAATCTCATGGTTCTTGAGTTCGAGCCCTACGTCCGGCTCTGTGCTGACAGCTCAGAGCCTGGAGCCTGCTTTGGATTCTGTGTCTCCCTCTCTCTCTGACCCTCCCTTGTTCATGCTCTGTCTCTGTCTCAAAAATAAATAACCATTAAAAAAATTTTTTTAAAAAGCTTAGTGGTTCACATAGTTCTACCTCTTCAAATTAATTGTTTATTGCCAAAATACTACTTTTGCCATCATTGCATACTGATTTTGAAGGAGGATATCAGCATGCGACTGCCAAGGGGGGAAAATGGGTATAGTTTTCAAAATGGACTTAAGGTAATTATAAAAACAGGAAGCTATAGTTACTTATTTCTCAAACATTTTTACTTGTAACAAGTAGAAATGTGCCTAATGTAAAGGTTTGGTAACAGCTTTTTATCCAGTAGACATGTGCATGTATATATATGTGTGTGTATATATATGTATATATGTGTATATGTGTGTGTATATATATGTATATATGTGTATATATATGTATATATATACTTGGTATCACCCTTCTTTAATGAAAAATTATGAAATTATCAGCTTTTCACTTATTGACCTTTATTATGGTTTCAAAAATCATGTATTACGTTTCATTGTCAAAGAAAACTTTTACAAAAATTTAAAAACCATGTATTATACTTAATGTTCTTTTATTTTCAGGAATAGGACTTGCATACACAAAAGCACAGTAATACTTGTTGTGAGCTGTTTTTATATTTCCATTCCATCAACTGAAACCTAATCCAGTGTGGTATGGATCACAGAGCCTCAAGACAATACCTGTGGGTGGTTTTGTTGTTCCTTAAAGGAACTTTGGGTCACCAAATGAGTTACTGTTTGATTCCAAAGATCAGCAAGCAGGCAGTGATCTCTTGAGCTGCTTTGAATAGGGGCATATAAAGCCATTTTGTTGTTGCTGATGTTTCAGCATGTATCTATACAAATAAGATCAATAGCTACATTTTATCTTTTGCCTTGTGGCCAGGACTGCATTAACAGTTTTGTAGGTATGTTCGTCATTTACTTTAAAAGTTTTGTAAAAGATATCTATGCACCCCCAGGGTAAAGAGGGAAACCAGGGCATCTAGAATTTAAATGGTTTTGCCCAAGGTCACAGTAGTAAGAAGTGAGTGAAATCCATTCTCATTTTGGTCTGTCTCCACAGCATGTGCTCTTAACCACAATTGCATCTTGTTACAGATCTGTTACCAATGTAGTACATACAGTAGGTACTGGTTCTGTGTATGCATTAACCCAGATAGGGCATATGGAGACAAAGATTTATGTATCTTTTCAAATCATTCCATTTTATAGCAACACCTCACATATTAGTGATACACACCAAATCTCAAAATTTCTTTCCATTATCGGCAGTATTTTCAAAGAGTTCAGAGAATGATTATAACAACAGATACATGTGTATGGAGCAAACAATTTAGGTATCTGAGGCCTGAAAAATAACTCAAACCTCCCAAGATTATGCAATCTCTTTTCTTACAAGGAACAATTCACAGTGTAGTAAAATTATGGAAAAAAAATGCTCATGCCATTTAAAGTCATTTCTAGAGAAGCTAGACAGAGCATGTTTTTAGGGTGCTATCTATTCTAAAACATTTAAATTGTCTCTTGGTCTAGGTTACTCTTTTTTGGGGGGGGAAGGGGAAAAAAAGAAAACATGGAGGATCACAAGGAAAGGAGAGCAGCAGATGAAGCAAAGACATGAGGGAAGAAGGGGAAAGTGGAAACATGTATTCTAACCCCAAGCTCTGTTTTCATTAAATCCTTGAGCCTCCAGCAGAATCCATCAGAGTGTAGGAGGGGGATTCTCAGCACATTCATTGTTCCCTACTCTCTAAATTGTGACAATGATCAAAATGCCTGTGTATAGTTCTTGACAAATGGAAAAAGAATTCTGTCATAGAGCTTCTAAACGGTTATTAGAAACATGTCTGAGTTGTACTGTCAGACGGGCTTAGAGATTCTAAGCCCTGTGGGGGAGGGATTGATATCTTTCTGGGTGAGGTTGTCAGAACTTCCTGCAACACTTAATAAAAACAGCAGTAGAAACATAGTGAAGATGGGGAGTGGGGGGAGAAAACTTCAACCCTGGACTGCAAACTCTGAACAAAATCCTGTTCCTCCTACGGAATTTCATTGCCAGTGTTGGTAGGAGTTTTAAGGGGATGCTGCATTTAGAGTCTATTATTTGTGATATACATTCTGGGATCAATGTTCATGTGAAACAAATAAGATTATTCCCATTAGTGGCTAATAAAATTAAGCACTCTCTTCAGTGATATTACTCGGTGGTTGTTCCTATATGCCTGAAGTAAGCACCTGACTGCAGATGAACTGCATGTAAAGATGGCTTGTGACTGTCAGCGTATCAGCAAACCATATGGCAGATTAGACTTCTCTCTGGTAATTTATCCGAAGGAAGCCAAAATAATTAGAAATCACTCTCAATAACCGCAGTCGCACATAGCATCTCAGTCACTGAAATGAAACGGTTTTCAGAAGTGTCTGTTTTGCAGGTAAATTCCAAATGACGGGCTACAAACTAACTGCTTGTATTACACATCATCATGTAAAATGGGGCTACAGACTGAATTTTAAACACTGAGGTTGTTTTCCATCTGCTTTCTCTATTGATTTCACTTTGAATGGTTTTGTTTTTTGGTAAGGAAAAAGCCTGATCATGAGCGTAACCAAATACAGTCTGTACCTTTCCTTATAAGGGACACCATTGGTGGTGGCAGTGGGGGGTGATAGAAACCAACCATCATGTATTCAGTATATTCTCTCCCAGTGATGTGCTGTATAATGCTGGAAAATTTTAAGTAATTTTAAATAGTTAATAGCATAAATATGAAGATACTATGGCTCAGTGCTTCTCAATTTTTTAATGTGCTTATGAGTTGCCTGGGCATCTAGTTAAAATGCAGATTGTGATTCAGCGGGTCTGGGGGCTCAACCTTCCATGTGCTGCTGATACTGGTCTGTGAATCACAACTTGAGTAGCAAGGTTATAGACGCTCCATATTTCATTAAGCAAATGAATGCTCACAAAAAAAATCTGACTTTTGTGATGTCTTCTTCAGTAGAAGCAATAAATGTTTTTTTCCTGCTTTTTGAACTTTGTTGAAAACCAAGGAGGATCTTCTCTAATTCAAGACCTGTATGTCATTAACTCCAAATGGCAGAATAGTCTTTCCAAATGTATTAATATATTAATATAATAAATGCATTAATATGTTTGTTCTATAAGTAGGAGAACTGGGAAGCTCAGTCCATTAAGCATCTGACTTAGACTCAGGTCACGATCGTGCAGTTCATGAGTTGGAGCCATGAGTTGGGCTCTGTGCTGACAGCTCAGAGCCTGGAGCCTGATTCAGATTCTGTCTCCCTCTCTTTCTGCCCCTCCCCCACTTGTACACACAGTCTCTCTGAAAAATAAACATTAAAGTTGTATAAAAATACATTTGTTCCGTAAATATATTGGCATCTACACTAGGTGAGACACAGGGAGTATACATGATTCCTGGCAACATGAGGCTTATAGTCTAGGCAAAGAGAGGGAATAAATACTGCATACATTAAATACGTATTTCTTCTGAAAGAGGTCACTGAACATTAAAGATGCAAGAGGACTTTAACCTAGTAAGCCTTCTCTGAGAAGTGGACATTTATTTTTTTAAAGTTTGTTTATTTGGAGAGAGAATGCACGCACCTGTGGGAGAGCTGGGGAGGGACAGAAGAGGAGAGGGGAAGAGAGAGAGAAAGACAGAGGATGAATGAATCCCAAGCAGGCTCCATACTGTCACTGGAGAGCCCAGTGTGGGGATGGATCTCACGAAATGTGAGATCATAACCTGAGTGGAAATCAAGATCCAGACGCTGGGTTGGATTCAGACGCTGGGCTCAGTGGGTTAAGCGCCGGTTAAGCGCCCAAGTCTTGACTTTGGCTCACTTCACAATCTCAGGCTTTGTGAGTTCCAGCCCTGTGCTGGGCTCTCTGCACGCCAACCTGAGGAGCCTGCTTGGGAGTCTCTCTGCCCCTCCCCTCACTCTCTCTTGAAATAAATAACATTTTAAAAATTAAAGAAAGAGTCAGATTCTTACCCACTTACCGGACTGAGCCACCCAGGCACCCTGAGAAACTGACACATAAGCTCTGAAATATACTCAGTACAGTGGTGGGGCACACTGTTGAGAAACTGAAAAATGTATCCACGTTGCTGTCCTGAGAGAGGGAGGGAGCAGTGCAAAGGGAAGGCCGGAAAGGTAGGAGAAATCATACCATGCAGACTTTGTAAGCCACGTTAAAGATTTTAGAATGAATTTAAGAGCAAAGGCAAAGTGTTTAAGAGTCTAAGCTTCTTAAGAGATACATTTTAGGGGCACCTGTGTGGCTTAGTCAGTTAAGTCTTTAGCTTCCGTTCCAGTCATGATCTCACTGTTCATGAGTTTGAGCCCTGAGGGGGGGCTCTGTGCTGACAGCTCAGGGCCTGGAGCCTGTTTCACATTTTGTGTCTCCCTCTCTCTCTGCCCATCCCCTGCTCATGCGTGTGCTCTTTCTCTCAAAAATAAATAAAAACACTAAAAAAAAAAAAAAAAAAAAAAAAGATACACATTTTAAAAATGTTCTTCGTGGTCATATTTACTAAACTGATTAATGGATGTGAAAGTGAGGCTGAAGCACTCTGGGTCAAAGTTGACAGTGGGGGTAGAGTGATGGTTTACTTTTTAGCTGATCTGATGTGGGAAGTGAGAGAGAAAGATATCAATGACACCTGGGCAGAAACAATTTTGGTGGATGGTGGTAGCATTTGCTGTGATGGGACACTCTAAAGACAAACGTGTTTTGGTAGGTAAGACATTAAGGGGTTTGGGGGTTATGGGAGCCTGTAAGCCCCACTGGATCTTGGTTCTGGATATTCCTTTTCTAGGACATGTATTTTAAGGGTACACTGGGCTTATTTTAATCAAGTATGGTACATCACACAGACACAAAAACTACTGTCATGAGGAAAAAGTTTGTATGCTCACAAATCCCTAGGAGCAGGAGGCATGGCGTACCAAGCAGGGCCAAACAGGGAAGTACCAGGGTCAATCAGGAGGCAAAAGGTTGGGGAAGTGTTATGGGTGGTTTCCTCAGAAGGCAATGGGTAAGGCAGGGTAAAGAGGTTTAGGATTTGCTAGGTTAAACATTCTCAGCCGACTCGGGGGTATATAGATTGTCTCTAGTTGTCTAGCCCTGAGGCCATTAAGGCAGAGGAATAGTGGCCTAGAGTGTAAGAGCTGATAAAAGAAGGAGTTGGGAGTATGGGTTCTCTGGATTGGTGGTTTGTGTTTCAAAGACATGTTCAAGAGTGAGTTATTTATCATCTCTAGAATTAGCTGAACTTGAGAGGGGCAGGCCTTTTGTGTACAACCAAGGCCCAGATCTCAAAACACTAGAATACAGAAAATAAAAAGACATGGTTAATGCAGTCAACATATCCAATGGAAAGGTGGATATATGTGTTTGAAGATCCAAATGAAGTTTAGGGTCAGACTTAAGTTTAGGAACCTCAAGCATATGGATGTCATTTAAAACCTGGAGGCAATGAACACATTAACATAACCTATGGTGAGAATACAGAATAGGGAGAAGAATGTTTTGGACTGATATAATCAATTAAAGTTTGGAAAGAAAAGGAGAAATTCTCAGTTTACTGACAATGATTAGTAAGATGAGTAGGACAACGTCAGGAATGTGTAGTTTCATGGAATCAAGGAAAGGAAAACAAGGCTAGCTCTATCAATGGCATGAACTACAGATGAACAGAGACACAAGAAGTTTGTATATTCTCATGCTGATTTCTTAGGTGTTTTTAGTTTTCTTTAAAAAATTGCTCTTCAGGTAACTAAAATGACTTTTGCAATGAGGTATTTTCTCCAATCCGCTATTTGTCTTCCAGCTACAGATGCTACAATTGCTACTGTAAGTATCAAACAATTGGAACATCATTATAAATACTACCATGTAGAGTCTTAGCTTTATCACTAATACACAATGAGAATTAGACTGAACTTTCATTGATTCCTTTATGATGACGTACTATATTAATTGTTCTGAACTGGGAGAGAGAACATCAAACATCAGAATTTTAGACATGAAAGTGATTTTTTTGAGTTTATTTATTTTGAAAGAGAGGAAGTGTGAGGAATGAGCAGAAAGAGACAAAGAGAGAGACAGACAGAGAGAATGACAATCCCAAGCAGGCTTCATGTCACCAGTGTGATCTTGACTTGAGCTGAAACCAAGTGTTGGACGCACTCAAACAACTGAGCCACCCAGATGGCCCAATAATCATTCTTTAACTAGATCGTATGGCCTATCGTCATAGAAACCATGGAATTTTAAGATCACATTTTTTATTCAGTTGATTTGGAAAGGTTTAGGAGTCCTAACTGATATGATGTTTGGCTTCAATAACTTCTTTCAATGGCCACCTTCCTCTGCTGATGCAAAATCCTGTAATGGGCCATCCTTGTCTCTTTCAAGGTAGTTCTTGTAATGTGACACCTCTAAATAGTTCACAATTTTAAATTTATATCCACTCAAAAGCTACTTTCCTAGAACTCGACACTGGGGCTCACCTGACTGACTCTTCCTCTTGTTAGGTACCATGAAATATTTGAAGACCTATCATGTCTTTTCTTCTAGTCATCCTCAGATAACTCAACAGTCTTCTCATGGCATAGTTTCAGTTGCTTCAGCCTATCCATTCATCTGATACACTATATAATTTATTGATGTTTGTGTCTAAAGCCAAAAACGAATCTCACTGCTCTAGATGTGGTCCAACCAGTGTAGAATATGACTATTAACTTCTGTATTTTGGACACTATACAAAGACCATTGCTGGTTTGTTGTTGTTGTTGTTGTTGTTGTTGTTCTTTTAATAAACACATTATGCTGTAGATGGCTTAAGCCTATACTTATCCTAAATTCCCTAAGTCATTGTTTACAGACCTACTGCCATGAATTTTCATATGCTCATTTTAGATTTTTATTTGATTTCTTTGGAAAGATATGTAAAACTTCTATGGACTCCATTAAAGTTTATTCTGTTTGATTTCAATTACCTTTCCTATCATCCTGTCTATATTTTTTTTAAAGTTACTTATTTTGAGAGATATCATGAGCAGGAAAGAGACAGAGACAGACAGACAGACAATGCAGAGCCCTATGCAGGGCTCAAACTCACAAACTGTGAGATCATGACCTGAGAGGAAATCAGGAGTCAGACACTTAACTGACTGAGCCACCAGGAGCTCCCTGTCTATATCTTTTCAGAACTTACCATCGTTTCATACATATGCCTTCCCTCTTAACTTCCAGTCAACAATCAATTTGAGAATCATTGTTGTATTGTCATACAAGCCATTGATGGGTGAAATTTTCAGTGATGGGCCTATGAAAAAGCCCTTTTACCTGAGGTTCCTGTGATATTTGTGGAAATACCAATCAGCTTTTTAGTTCATGTTTCCCCATTCAACCAAAGTGCAACCCAACAAGCTGTACAACATTCAGCCAACATATTTGTGTTCATGAAACTATTGGGGAAATGAAGTAAATGCTTGGTTGAAACAAAAACTCCACATTTACTACCTTTCTGTCACTCATCAGTCAATAATCACCCTATAAAAATAATGTGTTGATATTTATAGAACAAAGTTGGACACAAGAATGGTGAAAAAACTGTTTATAAAAATTTAGGTATCTGGATCCTCAACTTAATGCTCCTGCCCCTCCCTGCCCTATTTCACTTTGAGTGCTTAAGAAACAATCATGTGAAATGGCAACATCTCAGAGAAATGTCCAAACCCTCACTTCCTGGGTTATTATTTACTAGTTTTTCCATGTTGAAATTGCCTTTCTGTTTAGTCAGAGGTAGAGCTCTTGAGATGTGGGTCTTTATTTTTTTTTTTAAACAGGAACAGACTGTAGTAAGGATCTTTACTACACTACTTTACACACTATAAATCTGCACTGATATTATAGCCATAAAATGTCCAGCTAAGCAAACACTAATAAACAAATCTTACTGCTTTGGCTGAGAGAAGTGTATCAAAATAAACTATTCCTACCTAATATGGACTTTATTGCCAGCTATTATACAGTGAATATTTAAACTCCATTGTCGTGCCTCAACTGAGAAAGCTTTCCTGGATCAGCATTTCTTAAGCTGCATGAATCACACATAATGCTAATGTTGGTAATAAACGTCTTCAGCTACTCCGTCCAGCTAGGGTTCTCCAGGAACAATTGTCACATTAATGGTCATTTATCAAAGCCGAGTAGGAGTTTTGTAACTGGACACGTAAAAGTTGTAGACTAGATACACAAGCACATATAGATATAGGTCTATGGGTTTTACATATAAATATATTTCTATGGTTTTTCTTACTTTCTTTAGATTCCTGGGCCACCATTAAAAAAATAAAAATAGTCCTTTGACCTCAGAGTGTCTTGGCCCCAGTTAGAGAAGAAAATGATTTAAAATAGTCATTTCAATCATGCATACTCTCCAATTTAGTTTTTTGACTAGTATTTTAAAGAAAAGTTAATATCGAACTATTACAGATTCACAGGAAGTTGTCAAAAAAATCTACAAGACAGCCTTGTGCATCCTTTACCCAGTTTCATTTAATGAAAACGATAGGATAACAGAAGCCAGGAAATGGATATTGGTACAATCCACAGAACCTATTCAGATTTCAGTTTTACATGCATTCATCTGTGTTGCATGTATGTGGTTTTATGCAATTTTATCCTATGTGTAGACTTGTTACCACCACACTATCAACATAGAGAACTGCTCCATAACCATAAATCTCCTTTGTGCTATTCTGATAGCCACACCCTCCCCTCCCCTCATTCCTGACAGCCACTCATATGTTTTCCTTCTCCATAATTTTACCTCAAAAATATTTTATAAATGGAATCATACATACAGTGTATAACCTTTTGTGAATTTTTTTTCATGCAGCGTAAATCTCTTGAGAGCCAAACAAGTTCTTGCATTTTTCTATATGGCATTACTTTTTATTGCTGCATAGTATTTTAAGGTGTGGGTTTACCAGTTGGTTACTCATTCACCAGTTGAAGAACATTTAGACTGTTTCCAGTTTTGGACTACTGTGACTAAAGCTGTTGTGAACATTCCTGTACAGCTTTTGGGTGAATCTAAGTTTTTATCTCTCTGGAACAAATACTCAAGAGCACAGTTGCTGGGTAGCATATGGGAAGGAGAGGTTTAGTTTTATATGGAACTGCCAAACTGTTTTCAGAGGAGCTGTTTCATGGTAACATCCCCACCAGCAGTTTATGAGCGATCTAGGTTCTCAGCAGCCTCATTAGCATTTGGTGTCAAATGTAATTTTAAGGTCACAATTAGGTTGTAGATGTTTTGTGGTCAGGTGCTGTCTTACGTCACCTTAAAAATATGTTTATAGAAAGAGCTCTTTTGGATATTTTGCTAGAACCAGGAATATTGAACAGGACAAAGACATGCCTCTCCTCCGGGCAGGAGCTCTGGGTCTATTTGCAAGCTCCAATGTCAGAGGCCAGGCAGGCAACATAAATGAGTAAAGCTGCCTGAGATCCAGGGCATATGTGAGTGCGGTAGGGACTGTGGCCCACTGGCTAAAGTCACTCTGTCCCCAGACAGCCATTCTAGCTGTTCTGTTTATGTTTCTAGACATCCTGATTTTTAAAACAACAGCAGCAACAACAACAAAACGCTTGGAGTTTTTAAATAGGAAATCTCCTGATTTATAGATGTGGACTCAGGTTTTGACAGACTCCAGCCACCACAAAAAGTCTTAAGGATCAACTCTGGCCTAAAGACAAGCTGGGAATTAGCATTTAGAGACAGGTAAAACCCACTGAAAAAAATTATATGTACAGGATTGTCAGACACCAGGACAAGGTTATTTTAGATTAAAGAAATACAAAAAGCCTTTTTAGTGTAGGACTGCAGTTCTCAAACTCAAATGTGCTATGATTCACCTGAGGATCTTACTAATCTGAAAAAGTAGGTTGAGATCTGAAATGAAGACTGGGTTCTGCACTTAATTCCATACCATTTGATGCTGCTGGTTCAGAAACCACTCTTTAAGTAGCAAGCATGGGGGTAATGTGTGAGCTGAACCCTGAAGGTTGTGTAGTGTTAGCACATGTGAAACTGGGCCCTAGAAGAGAACATGGTTTTATCAGTCATAAAGGTAGGTAAACTTGGAAATATCTGGGGAACTGTAGAATCTTTAGTTTGTATTGTAAGTAGTTGCACAAAAGAGAGGAGATAAGCTTGGAAAGGTATACGCTGAGATGGGATCATGATATGTTCTTTATACTTAGCTTGCAAAAACACATCTAATCACATTACTATCAGTAACGAACATCCACAATTTCTATGATCCCCCTCGTGATTACAAATGGATCTCTCAGTCATAGTCACCTGGTAGCACTCAGTCATGTTCCTCTCAGTTTGTAACAGGTCTTCTACCCAAAACTTAAAGAAAGGTGCATTGCATCAGGGCTCACTGGTATGGATCGAAGGTTCTGTCTACTTCATCTCTCTAATGCACTAGTGCTTGGAGACACAATTGTATGGGATTCTTGTACAAGAAGGGATACTTGCCTTTGCCTCTTAAAAAAAAGGGGGGGGCACCTGGGTGGCTCAGTCGGTTGAGCGTCCGACTTCAGCTCGGGTCATGATCTCACAGCTCATGAGTTCGATCCCTGTGTCAGGCTCTGTGCTGACAGCTCAGAGCCTGGAGCCTGCTTCTGCTTCTGTGTCTCCCTCTCTCTCTCTGCCCCTAACCCACTTACATTCTGTCTCTGTCTCTCTCAAAAATAAATAAACATTAAAAAATTTTAAAAAAGATTTTTCTCCTCACTCCAAAGTCTCTCAGGGACTCTTGGGAACAGATACTCATTCTCCTGGTTTTGACTATTTATATCCATAGGGACTCCAACTCTAAAGGTATGTATATCTTCCTTCATTGTTCTTGTCACCTTCTCCCTCAATAAGGAACTTTACAAAGACAAAACATGAAACACTTCCTTTCTAACCAAAAAAGTCAGAGGTCATGTGTTTATTATGCAAACAGTAGATTTCAGGGGTCATTGAGTCCCACTCAGTCTACACATAAGTAAAATAGATTTCCCACATTTAAAAATAAATGAATAAGCAAATGAATGGAAAAATGAATGAATGCGTGAATGAATTTCTATTTTAATAGATGATGGTGAAAATTAAGGAAGATGAAAAAGAAAAGTGAGAAACAACAAATGGGAGAGACCTTGGGAAGAAGGGCAGAGAACTGACAAGGAGGAGGAGGAGGAGGAGGAGGAGGAGGAGGAGGAGGAGGAGGAGGAGATGGGTCTAAGAAGATTTCCAGGCTAGAAATCATCTTTGAAAGGTTTGCAAAACTAAACTGATGAAAAACTAAGTATAAGGGGAGGTTACCCCCCCGCCCAAGAGAGATCAAGAGTGTAAATGGGACAGCAGGAGAGAGAATCCCAAACAGGCTCCATGCTTAGCGCATGGTCCCCAACCCTCAGATCATGACCTGAGCTGAAATCAAGAGTCAGATACTCAACTGACTGAGCCACCCAGGTGCTCCAGGGGAGGGGCATTTGCATTTCTGTTGACTGATATCTGTCATCAGCTTTATATTTGGTTCTCCTTCCACATATTAGTTAAAATAGATCTTTATTGTTCTTTGTTATTAAATAGCTCCACTTTATGAGAAGCTATGCAAATGTTACATATATAATTTTTAATGAAGTCATTACATAGTATTCTGTAATTTATTTTTACCTATTATAGAAATCCTTCCAATAAATCCATACTCCAAGTCATTATCTTCGTGTTTTTTATAAGTTCATGGCATGGGATGCTTGCAATAGCCAGAAGAATGTAGCTCAAGTCCATCAGATGTAGCAGGTGTAATTTACTAAGGGCCTTAGCAAGTGTCCTGAAATTCACCACAATGTTTGCACAGAGGCCAGGTCTCCCACAAGCTGCTCCCATCCAATGACTGAGTGTGCAAAGGATAGTTTATCTATTCCTGCTGGACATGGGTTCCTTTGATGGCTAACTTCAGCTGGAAGACTGATGGCTTTGTCAAACCTACCACAGACTGCATGGCAGTCTATGATGCCTCTACCAATCTCCTTCCCCTCTCTCCTTTGTAGAGTCAGACTTGCTTTGTAGCCTGATAGCTCTCACAGTCCTGTGTCTCTCCCAATTTTTCCTCCTATATGCACCTTCCCTAATGACACTTCTGCTATCTGTATCTCTAAAGAAAGAGACTAAGCAATGCCTATAACATGGTGTATAAAACATTCCCTTATTGGTAAACATTTAGTTTATTCTCAAAATTTCTTGTTAATAAAGTATCATGGTAATAAATATCTAACTTGTAACTTTACGTATTGGTAGTTTCATTTTCTTAGTTTTGACTAAGTTCTGGGAATGGAATTCCTTAAAGGGTGTGTATATTTGAAATTTAAATCAATGTAGAACAATTACTATAATGAATATATTAAACCAAAATCCATCCTAGAAAAATCTCTGGATATTAATGGAATACTTTTCTCATCCAGAAGTCATAACATAGCAAAAGTATGGACTAAGGAAATTGATTTCTTAGTATGGTATCTATAATGTGTGTCAGAGCTTAACAATAAACCTCTGTAGGCTTATATAAAATACCAAATAATTGACGCATCTATTAATAATCTAGAATATGGATTATTGCTACCTTCTGGTTGCTAGCATTTATTTCAAAGGTACATGAAGAAGTGATATAAAATGGAAATCATTCTTATGTTTGTTTTTATTCAGCAAGTTTTTTAAGTTATTAATATTTATGACATCTAGATGTTTGTCATCTTTAGCTGTATTTTATTCATTTTTCCCTTTAAAAATTTTCAAGGATTAGTACAACCAGACAGTAGTTGCAAATTTCAAATCCACCGGATTACATGGTACTTTAAAAAATAATATATAAATTTACTGTGTTACATCTAGCTCATGAATATGCATTACCTGGAATCTTGCATGTAACAGTTGACCATAAATATGAATTAAACAAATAGAGTAGCTATCTAGAAGAAATCATTTTCTGTGCTGTTTATTTTTCATTTTACTTTTACAATTTTAATTCCAGTGTAGTTAACATACAGGGTTCTATTATTTTAAGTTGTTATGATGTTTGTTTTAAACAGTACTGGGTAGCTAAATTCTTTGATCAAAAATGAAGGCTGTGACATCACCAAGGTGGTCACATAGGTTCTTCCTGACATTGCTCCCCCTCACAGGAAGAACATCTAACGACTACTGAAGGATAAGACACCACTGACAGGATCTTAGAACATTGGCCTGAGGCTGAAGCACCCCCCTGTACCAAAAACCAAGACAGAGGGCATTAGGAGGATAAGAGAAGTAGCTCCACAAAGGCAAAATCACTCCAAGCCAGCATAGCATGACAGAAAGAGGTCTTCCGGAGTCTGCAGTTCCTCCAGTGAGAAAAGAAAGCCTGGGGGGGACAGCGAGCTACCCCAGGATCATAGGTCGCTTTCTGGGAACCTCCGCTCTGATCTTGCAGCACGTGGACTGCAAGGGAACCTGCAGGCCTCAAACTTTTGGCATCTGTGAGGGAGAAGGGGCTTGCCATGACCAACATATGGATCTTGGTAGACTGAGTTCATACCTGCAGTGCCCAAGTAGTAACCCTAACCAGTGGTTTTATTCATCCGCAAAACCAGGTTAGGGGCACACTCTAAGGAACTTGGCATAGCACAGATATGCCTAATTTGGATAATCAAACAAGGAGTTCTACCAGCCCTAGATCCCAGTTTGCCCATGGCCAGGCAAAGAGCTGAATCACAGTCCCATCTGCAGCAGAGTGCCTTCCTGCCCCATCTGACCAAAAGGGCTGGCAACAACTCCTAGAAGTAGTGCAGTCCAGTGGCACTTGAATAAAGAGGTAGGCAGACAGAACTGATCACCCCCAGAGCAAAGCTAGTGGTACCAGGTATGGAGGCTTCCCATGCTATGCACAGGAAGGGGAGTTAAATCGTACCCAGGCTGACAGAAGCTCCCAGACCCTCCCAACTGAAGAGCCTGTTTGGGAAATTAGGAGTAGCTCTGGAGCATCCCCTTACACACTCCCACTCAGGCAAGGGAACTGCAACAATAGTCCGACCCACACAGTGGAGAGTATCCTGCAGCCCCATCTGACCCAAAGGGCTGGTAACAACTCCTGGAAGCTGTGTGGCCCACCAACACTCGAATCAAGAGGGCAATGGCAGAGCCAACAGTTTTCATAACAAAGCCAGTGGCTCTGTTCAGTCCTGGAAATTGGGGTGTGGGTTGGCTTTAATTAAGGCGACAAATAAAGAGCTTTAGTGGCTTAAGAGCTGCTGCTCCTGGGCAGGGGATCTAACTCATAGCCCCACTTGTCACTGAATACAGCTTTCAGCCTGTCTGAGCAGGCTAACCAGAGCACACCAGAGGCTGCATCACCCATTCAACAGCCCTATGTACAATGGCACTTAAACAGAGAGTACAGCCCATCTGCAGAGCAAATTGTGGTCTCAACTGACCAGGGAATTCAACTCTGGCCTGATTCAGGGTCCCTAAAAATGTGTTATAAAGGCCCTGGGTGCCAACATACCGTCTGTCAGGGCAGGAAAGCTAATTCACAGCCCTGTCTCCTAATTAATAAAATAGCCAGTCCTGAATCTCTAGTAAAACCATACAACCCAGTCAACCATGGAACATATCCTACAGCCTCACTTGGGTAGGGAACAAAGCCAGTAATTCTATCCAACTGGTCTCAGCCCTGGTGCTCTCCCCCATTCCCGTTGTCAGAGCTCAATCAGTTGCCTCACCCCAAGAATGCTACTAGCAACACACCCACAACACCCAACTGAACTGACTAATGAAGAAATCATACTGCCAAAACAAACCTATAAAGTCTGGAACAGAAGCCCAGTTACTCAAATGTGTACACTTCAACATAAGGAGTCAGGTAGATATAACAGCACCAAAAGAAACTAATGAGGCTCCAACAACTAATCTTTATAAAATGAAGATCTATGAACTATCAGGCAAAAAATCCAGAATAATACACTTAAGGGAGTTTAGTGGAACTAAACACGAGAATAAGAACACAAACCTGACAACTAAGTGAAATTAGGAAAACAGTGCATGACCAAATGAGAAGTTTAACAAACAAAAAACAATCATCAAAAAATACCAAACAGAAATCCTGGAGTTGAAAATACAGTAACTGAAGAATTCAACAGAGAGTTTCAAAAGTAGATTTGACCATGCAAAAGAATTAATAACCTGGAGGAGAGGACAATAAAAGTTACCCAGTCAGAAGAGCAAAAAGAAAAACAATAAAAAAGAATGTAGAAAGCCTATGGAAATTATAGACATGATGAAAGAAACATTCAATCATGGGAATTCTTGAAGGAGAAGAGAAAGGGATAGAATGTATTTTTAAGGCAATAATGTCTGAGAATTTTTCCAACCTGCAGAGAGAAATGGACATAAAAATCCACGAGCCTAAAAAAGTCCCAAAGAGACTGAACCGAAATAGGGCTATACCAGGACACGTTATAATTAAATGGTCAAAGACTAAGAATTTTAAGAGCAGAAAGAGAGCTGACCACAATAACATAAAACTAGAAGTCAGTAACTAGAGGAAAACTAGAAATTCCTGAGTATGTGGAAATTAAACACTCTCCTGAATGACCGATGAATCAAAGAAGAAACTAAAGAGAAAATAAAAGTTTCTTGAGACAAATGAAATAGAAACACAACACACTAAAACTGTGGCATGCAGCAAAAGCAATTTTAAGAATGAAATTTATAGCCACCAACTTCTACAGTAAGAAGAAAGTTCCCAAACTACCTAACACTATGCCTTAAAGAGCCAGAAAAAGAACACACTGAACTCAAACTTAGCAGAAAAAAGAGCAGAAATAAATGAAATAGAGAACAGAACAATAAAGAAATATTATTTAAACTAAGAGTTGTTTTTTTAAAAAGATAGGCAAATTGATAAACCCTTAGCTAGACTAGCCAAGGGGAGAAAAGTGCCCTAATCAACAAAACAATAAAGGAGGAGGCATCACAATTGATTACCACAGAAGTACAGAGGATCATAAGAGCCTGTCAACAAACAAGACAATCTAGAAGAAATGGAAAAGTTCTTAGAAACATACAACTTTCGAAGACTAAATCAGGAAGAAACAGAAAATCTAAATAGACCAATGACTAGTAATTAGATTGAATAAGGAATAAAAATCTCTGCACCAAATAACTTCACTGGTGAATTTTAACAAACATTTAAAGAATTACAACAATCCTTCTCAAGCATTTTTAAAAAGTCAGAGAGGAAGGAGTGCTTCCCAACTTATTTTACAAGGCCATCATTATCTTGAAACCAAAACAAGAACAGGACACTACTAGAAAAGAAAACTAGAGGTCAATATCCTTGATGAACATAGATGCAAAAATTGAGAAAAGTGAATTCAGCAACACATTACAGGATTACACACTGTGATTAAGTGGGATTTGTCCCTAGGATGCAAAGATGGTTCAACATTTGCAATTCAACCAATGTGACACATCACCTTAACAGAATAAAAGAAAATAATTATATGATTGTCCAATACACACAGTAAAAACATGACTAAATTCAAATTTTATTTGTGATAAAAATTTATCAAGTTTAGAAGGAATATACCTCAACATAATAAACACAATATAGGGCAAGCCCACATCATACTCAATAGTGAAAGGTTGAAAGCTTTTCCTCTAAGATAAGAAACAAGACAAAGGTGCACACTCTCCCCACTTTTATTCAGCATAGTATTAGAAATCCTAGTTAGAGCAATCAGACAAGATAAAGAAATAAGAGCTATCAGATATGAAGAAGAGAAAATAAAATTTACAGACAACTTATTTTTATATATGAAAAGTTTTAAAGACTCAACCAAGAAAACTATTAGATCTAATCAACAAATTAAGTTTCAGTAAAACTAGCGGTTAATATTAGTAGTGTTTCTATATGCTAACGTTTTTTTTTTCTGCAAATTAAAAAAAAATAAATCCCATTTATAATAGTATCAAAAACAACAAAATACTTAGAAATGAACTAAAGAGGTGAAAAATCTCTAGTTGGTAAACTATAAGACACTGAGGAACAAAATTGAAGAAGACACAAATGGAAAGGCATCCCATATTCATGGTTGGAAGAATTAATATTGTTAAGATGTCAATATATTAAAATTCACCTACAAATTCAGTGCAATCCCTAACAAGATTCCAATGTCATTTTTTTTCTGGAAATGGAAAAAGCACTCCTAAAATTTATTTGGAATCACAAAAGCCCCTGAATAGCAAAAGAAATGATGGGAAAGAAGAACAAAGCAGGAGGCATTACACTTCCTGATTTCAAGGTATACCGTATGGCTATAGTCATCAAACCAGTGTGGTACTCACATAAAAACAGACCAACAGACCAACGGTACAAAATCTCGAGCACAAAAATAAACCCAAGCATATGCAGTCAGTATTTGACAAGGAAACCAAGAATAATAAGTGAAGGAAAGACATCTCTTCAATAAATGGTGTTGGAAAAACTGGCCAACCATGTGTAAAAGAATGAAACTGGACCCATTTTACAACACTCACAAAAATTAACTTGAAATGGAGTAAAGGTTTAAATGTAAGGTCTAATACCACCCAATTCCCAGAAGACAATGTAGGAATAAAGTTTCCTGACATGGATATTGGTCTTGGTAATGATTTTTTTGGGATAGGACACCTAAAGCACAAGCAACAAAACAAAAAATAAACAAGACTACATCAAACTAAAAAACTTCTGTACAGGAAAAACAAAACCCTAAATTAAAAGACAACCTATAGAATGGGGAAAAATGGATTTGTACACCACATATCTCATAAGGGGTTAATATTGAAAGTATAAAGAACCCATATAACTCAAGAACAAGACATGTCTCCAAAGAAGATATGAAAGACCAACAGGTACAGGAAAGGATACTCAATAGCACTAGTCATTAAGGATGTATACAAAAACCACAAGTTATGACCTAACACCTGTTAGAATGGCCATTGTGAACAAGGCAAGAGGTAACAAATGTTGGTATGGATGTGGAGAAAAGGGAATTCTTGTGGACAGTTGGTAGAATTGTAAATTACTATAGTCACCATGGAAAATACTATGGAGAAGGCTCAAAAAAGTTAAAAATAGAACTACCATATGATCTAGCAATCCACTTCTAGGAATATGTACAAAGGAAATGAAAACACTAACTGGAAAGATATCTGCACCTCCGTATTTATAGCAGTAGCTATTATTTGCAATAGCTAAGTCCTAGAAACAACTTAAGTGTCCATCAATGGATGACTAGATAAAGAAGCTGTGGTATGTATACAAGACAAAGATAGCGTAATATAGAAGATCAGGATATAATAGAATTTAGAAACCACTGCAAAGTAATATTCTTTGATACTAGCATTTATTTAAGTACTTTTATATATTTTGCTAAAATGTCAAAACACTATTTCCATCGACACAGCCACACTCTGTCAGGTCAAAATTCAATATCTGACCTATAATTACTCAGAAGAAGGGAAAAAGAAACAACTTAAATGCTAGTTTAAAGCTTGCTAATCTGATGAGTGAATCAAAGGCACTTTTTAGATCCTTTTACAATTTCTTTTTGCTAATACAGGTACAAACTGAGATGTACTTCAGTCACACTAAAAACAAAACAAAACAAATAAAAAAAACCCCTTAGTTTATTATCCCTTTACTGAAAACTCTTTCATGGGAAAAACAAAGAAAAAGAAAGAAACCACAGTATCTTATGTGCAACCAGGTATGAAATTAACCAGGTGCTATTTTAACTTTTTCTGGTTAGAATGGACATAGAAATAGGAGGAAGACTTGAGTATTTTTCAGATTCAACACTGAAAGGGCAAAAATCTATTTAGGAAAAACTGCAAATCACAGATCAGAAAAACAACATCTCTTCATTTTACTCTGGTCAATTTATAGCTTTCATTTCAAATATTTTGTGGGCAGTTTAAAATCATTTTAAAGATACCATCTAGATTACCTTAAGTCTATGAAATGTACTTGGCACATAAGTGGTTTTCCCCCTCATTTTAAAGGGAAAATTACAAATGTAGCCACACAGTACTTCAGAAATGATCAGTCAAGAGCCTTCCCACACCAAATAAGCCTAAATATAAATTGGATCAATGTTTTGTGTTAATTGTTTACATTGATTCAATCACTCTCCAAATTCAATCATTCTCCTTCAATCACTCTCAATCAATAATGGTGATATTGATCTATCTACACATTTTATTTCAGCATCGCTATTCTCAACTGCATTTAGAATTAGTCTTCCATTATTACCAGCCAAGAAAACTTCTGGGTAAACTCCAGTGTTTGCTGCTGTTCTGTAGTCAGTGAAGCATTTATAGCTCTTTACACCTTGGAAAAATTCAAGAGTTTTTAATTTCCCTGCAAGTTCTCAAGGAGATGATTTCTTAACAGGATCCCACTGTTCATAGGATGTCACTAACACCAAGGAGAAACAACACTTTAACATTATTTCTGATAGATGTTAACTTAAGATTTCAATTGTTCCTGGGGCACCTGGGTGGTTTAGTCGGTTAAGTGTCTGACTCTTGATTACAACTCAGGCCATCATCTCATGGTTAGGTTCATGAGTTCAAGCCCCACATGGGGCTCTGCACTGGGAGTGCAAAGCCTGCGTGGGATTCTCTCCTCATCTCCCTCTGCCCCTCCCCCATTTGTGCACGCAAGCATGCACGCTCTCTCTCAAAATAAATAAAAATAAAGATTTCAGTTATTCCTTTTAAAGCAGGAATGGTGCTTTCAATATGTTAAACACAACTGGAGTGGTCAACTTTGATCAAAATAATTAAATTAACACATTAACTTCAGTCCCAAAAGTATTCATATAAACTAATGACAGTGTGTAACATTGCCACGTAGGCAGAAGCAGAAACCCAGATACGAACAATTTGTTCTGAGTCACCAGGAGCCACGGGTGTATATGTGAAGGTATGAACAGGTTTGTGGTGACACATATAATGTATGGTGTGTAATGTACCCACGTTCAAATGTGGAATGCAGAGTGGCAGATGATGACGTGACAATGAGGAGTTACATTTTTAAAGCATTATTTTTTCAAAAGCACTTGCTAGTTTCTGCCTCTGGGCATTCTGCCAAACTACTCTCATTTATTCCAGAGTGCTAGTCACCACAAGGAAAGTATAAAATAAATACTTGTAAGATATAGGCCTTCTCAAAAAATACTCCTTGAATGACTTGATCAAATAACATCCTTTTTATAATTTTTTACTGTAAAATTCCCTGGAAGGTTAAAATTGTTTTAATTTTGAGTTTCCTAGATATTCTGTATTTAGTTTAAGGGTTTCCTTTTTTCTAGCTTTATTGACAAATTGACAAGTTATAAGGTATTTAAAGTATACAACGTGAGAATTTTATGTGCATACACAGTATGAAAGGATTCCGAGTTTATTAACACATCCATCACCTCACACATTTACCTTTTTGCGTGTGAGAACATCCATTCCTAGAAAATTTCAATTACATAATCTAGTATTATGAACTATAGTCATCATGTTATGCATTAGATACTCAGATCTTATTCATCTTATAGTTGAAAGTTTGTACCCTTTTATCAACCTCTTCCCATTTCCTCTACCCTCAAGTGATCCCTTTTCTACCATTTCTGGGAGTTCAACCTAAAAAGTGATATATATGTACTTATATGCATATATATATGCATATAAGTGATAACATGCAGTATTTGTGTGTCTGGCTTATTTGATGTAGCAGAATGCCACCCAGTTTCATCCATGTTGTTGGCAATAACAGGATTCCTTTTTTAATAAGGCTGAGTAATACTCCACTGATCATGCATACCACATTTTCTTGATCCGTTTATCCATTGATGGACACTTAGCTTGTTTCTATATTTCTACTACTGTAAGTGATGTTGCAATGAACGAGGTAGTGCAGATCAGACATATTGCATTTAAGCAAGAAAATAAATACGGTGTCTATTTGAGATAGACTTCAGTCATGTAACACCAAAGTCACGGTGATGTTTATTCTAAATTTAAAATAGAGCACCTGGGTGGCTCAGTTGGTTGTGTTTGACTTCGGCTCAGGTCTTTCACGATCTTGTGGTTCCTGGGTTCAGTCCCCACATCGGGCTCTCTGCTGTGAGCACAGAGCCTGCTTCGGATCCTCTGTCTCCCTCTCTCTTTGCCCTCCCCCCTTTCACTCTAACTCAAAATAAATATTAAAAAAATAAGATTAAAATCATCAAAATAACCTTTGAAAGGTATGTATAGATTCTTTTATTTCCCATTTTCTTATTTGCATCTGGTTCTAAAAGCGACAATTTCAATTGTGGCCTGTGTTCAGTGTTTTTGAAATTAAGGTACCTGTTATCTAACCAGCAGCAAACTTCAACATTCCCACTGCTAGAAAGATTTACTCCTTCCCTATGGCATCTGTGTAGAGGGAGCTTCTCTCCCCCTCATTTCTGAGTATTTTTTTAATGTTTACTTTTGAGAGAGACAGACAGAGAGCAAGTAGGGGAGGGGCAGAGAAACAGTGAGACACAGAATTTGAAGCAGGCTCCAGGGTCTAAGCTGTCACACAGAGCGCCACTTGGGGCTCGAACTCATGAGCGGTGAGATCATGACCTGAGCGGAAGTCGAATGCTCAGCCCACTAAGCCACCCAGACACCCCTCCTCCTTTCTGTTGCGGTAATGCCTACTCATTTTATAAGCCTCAGTTTCAGTAGATTATCCTTTAGGAATTGCCCTTTACAGTTAGGCTGGATTAGGTGGCCCCATCTGTGCTCTCTCATGCCCTATGCATTTAAAGATTAGTTGTGACCCATCATTTCATCTACTATGTAGTTTATAGTTTATGTGCTTGTTTTCTCAACTACCAAGTCATTAAAGATAGTAACTTTTATCTTTCTTCGTATTTCTAGTACATAGGATATTGTTGGCTAGTGAGTAATAAGTATTTGTTTCATAAACGAATGAATTTCACTTTTTTATACCAAGACACAGCCTTAAACAGTTGCCCAGTTGAGCCTAAATCTCAGCAGAATAATGGACATTGAAGTTGTAAGAGCAATTCCAGTCTCATCACAACACTTAAACCTTTCTGAAAACCATCAGCTCTGGAAGCAGTGTTCAGAAATTGTTGCTCCTGGGGTGCTTGGGTGGCTACTTGGTTAAGCATCCAACTTTGGCTCAGGTCATGATCTCATATTTCATGGGTTCAAGCCCTGCATTGGTTTCTGAAATAAACAGCTCAGACCCTGGAGCCCGCTTTGGAGTCTGTCTTTCCCTGTCTCTCTGCCCTTCCACTGCTTGTGCTCCCTTGCTCTTGCTCGCTCTCTCTTCCAAAAATAAACATTAAAAAAAATGTTGCTCCTGAATACAAACTGTTCTTTATTTCCTTTTGGCAATTTTTTAAAGAAAATCTGGTATTTGTGATTTTAAAAGGTACCTTGCCGGCAAAGCAATCCATTGATTAACTCTTGCTATCTTTGGTTCTGGTTGGACCTGAGAAATGGACTGTGCTACTAAGCAGATTTCACAATCAACTTCTTGATTTCAGGTATTATCCACTATGTCTTAACAAAGCATAATGGATTAATGGCTTCTTTAACCCAAAGAACATTCTGAGCAAAGTATCATAAGATACAATGCCTGCACTTATTTTTCAAGTCAGGTGTGGTTGGGCATAAGGTGAAATTATGTCGTTAACATCACTTCTCCAGCTTTGTCTTTTCTTTCCAACCCATCTTCCTTCCACCTTCCTATGGTCAGGACTTGTTTCTGATAATGCCCTGGTACCATTCACAGATACTCAGTCGGGTTGCCCTCCTCCAGTGTGGGACACAATGTAGCCCCCCTGATGCTCACTCATAGTCCAGCACTGAGACCTTCGGTGTATCTTACAGCTTATGACTGTATTCCATCATTGCCAGGCTTTCTGAGCCTCTTAAGAGAATATTTGCAAGACTAATCTGAATTTGTTCATTGGAGGAAGATGAAGAAAATACTCAAGTATTTACACAGTTCCAATTACTATCTTCCAATTCTATGGTTCTCTGCTTAGAGGGAAATGGTTAGTTTCATAGCCAACTATCAGGGACTCCTTTTGATCCTGAACCATAATGAACCGTTTTATACCATATCCATTCAAAAAACTATCCCTGGTTTTGATATGGGATTTTGCAAGAAATTTTAAGGTAACATAGGCTTTCCACTTCTCACTTAACTGTCCTTAAACACATTTTCTCGCTCTCCCGACACCTTGAAATTTGAATCCATAGGAGCAATATAGGTAGAAGAGGTATGATGTGGTAAAAGTGGCTACCTTTGATAGCAAAGGATACATTGGGTCCCTATTCAGGTAGTGACTACTTATGTGACTGGTCAACTTTTTTTTTTTTAAGTATTATCTTACATGGGAGATCATAATTACTGTTTTCCCGGTTTTGTAGGCGCATAGTGACTACCAAATCAACTTTATGGGGAAAAAATGTGTGCAAAATGTTTACTCATTTATTGTCAATTCTACCTGTTACTCAATACCAAAAAAAATATTGTTCCAGTAATCTTATTTTCAACTTTTATGATTTCTCCCTCCTAGTTTTAATAATTTGGAAATAGTGTTTCTAAGCCAGGAAGGATTTTCTCAAATTGCTCTCCTATCACAAGACACATGCTGAGAGCATCCATGCATGTCACTCAATGATAAAACTTTAGTACCCTCCCAGAGCACCTTTCATTTGTGATGGACCAATACCCTCCATGTAATGTAATTCATCTGGAATCTCCTACATTAAAAAACTTCACTTCCCTATCTCAACAGCACTTTCTATCGGCTAGATTATATCACGAATATTTCTTTTATAGATCTTTATCTCCCAGCAGGCTTTGGACTGCAACTACAGACTCGGTTGGTGTTTGGAGCTTTATAAATAGACCTAAAGCACTTGGCATAGTAACTTCCAAGTAATTGTTTACAGGTTTGTTCATCACTCACTAACGGGTAATTTCAATAAGTGATTAAGTATGGGCTACTAAAACACTTCCTAACATCCAGGCACAAATTCAACTATCTCACCGTCTTACTATAAGGTTGCAGAAATGTAGACTTTAAATTTTACTAAAATGTCCTTAAGATCTTCAACTGCAGAATTCAATAGAATTTATTCTACATATGTTGATCATAAAACAGTGTGAACGATACATAATACAAAACGATAATGCTGTTGCATATTTTTGCGGTTACTGCTGGATCTAGACCTTTTTGGTATTATTTCCTGTTGCCCCAGAAAAAAAATATATATGTATATATTTTACTATTAGAAACATATTGTCAGGGGAGCCTGGGTGGCTCAGTTGGTTAAGCGTCTGACTCTTGATCTTGGCTCAGGTCAAGATCTCATGGTTTGGGCATTCTAGCCCCACGTTGGGCTCCGCACTGACAGTGCAGAACCTGCCTGGGATTCTATCTCTCTTCTCCATCCCTACTTGCACTGTCTCTGTCTCTCTCAAAATAAATTAACTTAAAAAAAAAACATATTGCTTGGTAAGTTTCTAATATGGTAAACTGCATATTCATCATACCTTTAAACATAGAAATATTCATGAATTATGTTGATTTTCCAGAGTTTTATGCACTAGAATAGTTAACTGAAGTATAAATTTTATTGATAAGTAAGAGGAATATGGGCCCTATTTTTCTTTTTCAATTTGCATCTAACCCAAAGTGAAGAGAATGTGCACACAGGCATGCTGCTGCCGTGCATACTACTGATTAGAAGGCCCAGAGTGTGAGAAGTAGCAAGGGTTTTACGTCCTTTGTCTAGTGAAGCCTGTCTGCATGAAGAGTTCAATGAGGTTTTTAGCATATTATTCTCATTAGACTATGCAGGAATTTCATTTCGCAAATCCAATTAATATGAATAGATGATTGGTGGCAAAATTCCTGCCCGTTACACCGAAAATTTTCATTTACTTTGCAGGGTGGAAACTACTGAAGCAGAGCTCACTGCATTTTAGGACAAATTAACCGGGGGAAAGTGAGGGAGGACAACTGCAGGCACATTGGGTGAAGAGGCAGTTTCCCCGCAAAGGCATCACTCACTTTGTGGGGAAACACAGGTCCATTTTGAGGATGGATTGACACGGTTAACGTTCACCAGAAAACTTGGAGACACTTTTGAAGTTTACAATTCACATATTAGTGACGTTTAGTATTTTACAAACCAATGAACTTAAATGTAGGTCTGGGCTATTAGCCCATTTAAAATAAAGAGGTTAAAATGAGAAAATAGGTATCTGGAATCCTGATCTGGGAATTTTTAATTGTCAGTTTTATTTTGTTTTCTGTCCTGTTAAAGGAATATCTTTTAATAGTGCGATGCCTAGGGGCATCTGACTCGATTTCAGCTCAGGTCATGATCCCAGGGTCCTGGGATTGAGCCCCGTGTTGGGCTCTGTGCTGACTGTGGAAGCTGCTTGGGATTCCTCTTTCTGCCCCTTTTCTGCCCTTGTCCCCTGTTTGCACTCTAAAATTGAAAGAAATAGTGAGATGCATAGAATAAGAAGCAATATCACTTTGATATAAATGCAGAAAAAGTGATTAAAAAAAATCAAACCTTTCAGAAACTAACAGTAGGATCCCAAAGTGGTCTAGAATAAGTTACTTTTTAATGGATTTATCAAAATTTAAGGGTACTGGGGTGCCTGGTTGGCTCAGTCAGTTGAGCATCCAACTTGGTTTCAGTTCAGGTTATGATGCTGGGGTCGTGGGATCCAGCCCCATGTCAGGGTTTGTGCTGAGTGTGGACCTTGCCTGAGATTCATTCTTTTTCTCTCTCTCCTCTCTCTCTTCCCCCCTCCTCTGTTCCCTCTGCCCCTCTCCCCCACTTGCTCTGTCTAAAATAAAAATAATCAAATAGAGGATACAATATCACCTACTGTAAGCCAAAAAAAAAAAGTTTTCTGAAGCTGAGTATTTCTGTCCTTCATTTATAATGGAGCAGCTTTTGAATCAATGATACTGTAATTCTTCTCTAAAAGATTAACGAAAGCCCTTTGCTACAAGTGAAACAGAACTTTTAGAGAAGCTAATTTTCAAGGAATAGCACATGAACATTTCTGAAGAATGCCACAGATTCTATGAAAAAGAAAAAAAAAAAACTCTTAAAGGCATTGTTTACTAGGTACTCAGAGATCCTTAGAGATTGGGATGAAAGGGTAGCACATCATTTCTAGACTACCTAGATGTCAACAATATGACTGTATGTATAATTGCCAAACTCATAATCCAGCATTAAATTTTGTGTTTCTTAGTTTCAATGTTATTTAATGACCTTAGAAACAATCATTCTGGTATATTCTGAATAAGAAAAAAACAGCGTTTTCCAAGTATCTCCCATGCTTCTCCTCCAATTTCCTCATTCCTTTCTTCTATGCACAGCACATACAGTTCCCAAAGCCATCTTACCCCTCAATTTTATTTTGCTCATGTAGGTTCATCAGGGTCTTGAAGCTGTTTCTAAAAATTTTATGGTAAGGAAACACCTTATTTAAAAAGTTAAGCCCTAATTGAGAATCACCCTAGATTCTGAGGTTAACAATAGAAATTGTACGAAGTTATTATTTTGTACTAATAAACACACATTCCACTAAGGGTAGCCTTTATTGATGGATTATACTTACCCTATCAAGTGTAATAACATACCAAAGAGATTCAAAAGTCACTTAAGGCACAGAAATGGCTATTAGTGATATGGTTTCCTTTACCTGTATTAAATATTGTAGATCAAACAAGGAAACCATTTTGAGATGCATGTGAGGAATATATGGAGATTTGATGTGTAAGATGCAAAATGCCTTGTTGCTATTTGAGGAGGGCCTTATTCACAAGGGCTAGCCTTTACCAAATGGCAGTCACCACCAGTATAGTGTAATTCCTTTGCTTTTTGTTAATACTAGTTTTGCCAGAAAAAAACCAGAAAGTTTACTGAAATTTGACAGCAGATATGAAACAATGTGGTGACAATATAGGTACTTTTTAGTAAAGTTTATTTCTTTCTGGTTGGTCCCTGCAAAATCTCAAATATTTTAGATGTTCCTAACAAGTCATTAAAGTATAGACCCATTTTAACTTATATGTGATTTTCAGGTATATCTTTGGAATGGCTCCCAAAACTATCTGCATGTCTCACAAATAGTTGCCATAGGACTAATTATAATGTAGGCATAATGACCATTTGTATTATTGAGTGTTCCATGTTAGGCACTGTTATAAACATTTTGCAGGTATTATCTGGTTTAATCTTTACAGTTGTAGGAGAAGTCATGCTATTATCCTCATTTTACAGTTAAGGATAATTAAACACTAAGAGTTTAAGGGTCTTGCTTCAGGTGACAAAGTGGCAGAATCCAGGTTTGACTGGTCTTCTCATTCTCTTAATGTCTTTCACAGAGAAGTTCTTTAAGTGATGTGCAACTTCTATTTCATAGATGCCTCTCACGTTGTGTCTCAAAAGTCAATGCCAAAGCCAAAGCCATCTAGATTTTCTGTGTTGTTTTGAGGAGTTTAATTTTAAATGTAACAGACTCTTGATCCATTCTGAGTTAATTTTTGTGAAGGGTAGAAGATCTGAGTCTAGCTTGTTTTTTGTGGCATATGGATGCCCAGTTGTTCTCACATTGTTTGTTGGAGAGAACATCCTTTTTCCATTAATTGCTTTGCTCTTTTGACAAAGATTAACTATATTTGTGTCGGTCTATTTTTGGATACACTATTCTGTCCCATTAATCTATTTGTCTATTCTTTTGCCGATACCACACTTTATTGCCATAGCTTTAAGTCTTGAAGTTTGCTGCAGCCAGTCCTTTATCTTTGTTCTTTTTCTTCAATACTGTGTTGGCTAGCCTAAATCTTTTGCCTCATCATATATAAGCATTAGAATCTGTTAGACCATATCCACAAGATAACTTGCTGGGATTATGATGGGGATTACATTGAAATTCTTGATCACAATACAAAGACCTGACATTTTCAACAATTCTGAGTCTTTCTGATCATGAAGATGGAACTTCTCTCCACTTAGTTTTGATTCCTTTTGTTGAATTTTAGTTATCTTGACATATATCTAACAAAAATACAATATCTATAAGTATTTTTTTGTGTCAGTGGAAAGAGTATTGTGGCTTTAATTTTAATTCCAATTGTTCCTTAGTTGTATATAGGGAAGCTGTAGACTTGTAGATGAACTCATATCCTGAAACCTTATTTTAATTGCTTATTAGCCTCAGGAGTTTGTTTTTTTTTTTTAAGTGATTTGTTATAATTTTCTACATAGACAAGTAGGTCAGCTACAAAGACATTTTTTTCTTTTCCATTTCATAGATTCTTTTCTTAAAAAAAAATTTAATGTTTATTTTTGAGACAACACAAGAGACAGACTGCAAGCAGCAGAGGGGCAGACAGACACAGAATCTGAAGCGGGCTCCAGGCTCTGAGCTGTCAGCCCAGAGCCCGACGCCAGGCTCGAACTCATGACATGAGCCCTGAGATCCTGACCTGAGCCAAAGTCCGATGCTTAACCGACTGAGCCCCTCAGGGACCTCTCCATTTCCTAGATTCTTTATTTCCTTTTGTCTTATTGCATTGGCTGGGTCTTGTATGTTGAAAAGGATTGTTCAAAGCGGACATCTTTGCCTTGTTCCTTACCTTAGTGGGAATTCTTTCTAAGTATGGCATTTGCTCTAGTTTTTTTTTTTGGGGGGGTGGGGGTGGGGTAGAGATCCATCATATTAAGGGATACCCCCTCTATTCCTAGCTTGCTGAGTTATTACTGGGTGTTGCTTTGCTTGTTTTTACACTGAATTTATTCATGTTTTTTTTAGCACTATTTACAATTAGATTGTAGGTTGTATACTAATTATAAGTCATAAATGCAATTGTTTGGTGTGTGTGTATATGTGTGTGTGTGCACGCACATGCATGCACGGGTGTGGTGGTTTTTGTGTTTGGAGGCAGGCTAATCCAATTTTCTCCCGACCATTTCAGAAAAAAAAAATTTTTTTTTTTGGAGCATACTCTTGCTTCAAAAACCAGAGTGAAAAACATGGTTTTGAAGAGAAAGCCTTTAAATGTTTAATTTGTGTTAAGCATTCATAAAGATAATAATGGCTATGAGAATCCCCCATCATCCACCACCCATCACAACTGTTAATCATTTTCTCTAAGTGCTTTTCCATTTGGCAAATGATAGCTTAGTAGCTCTCTACGGAAATAGATAGCACATCCTCCACTTAATCACATGGAACATTTAAGCAAAAAGAGACAGTTTTACCTATAGGCAAGTTGTTCACTGACATCTTGAATTATTTCTAATATGCATGAGCTTTTTACTTCATAATCAGAGAGTTGACTCTTACATGAATTCAAGAATTTTTAACGTTGCTCTTTAAACCTCTAAGTTAAAAGAAATTTTTTAAAATATATACACAATGGGAAAAGAAAACTTTCCCTGCATCTTCAGCTTGACTACTATTTTTTTTTTCCTGTTTTTGCTTGGCTCTGCCCTTAGGTCTCAGTTCTGACTCCTGAGCTTCACCATCATCCTCCCAACTTCATACCCCTCCTATTCTTGTTTCTGATGCTAGATCCCTATTTCAGCTTCTTGGTCTAGGGCTCTGCTTTGGGCATCTAGAACTTAGCTTCCCTATCATTTGTTAGAAAGGATATCAATATTATGTTCTTGTATACCTCTAATACCCTAAGATCTAAAAATGCTCTAGGAGTTCCCCTTCTTCTTTAATGTCCTTTTGAGGACATTTTCCCCTCCCGCCTTTCTAAACTTCCCAGCTTTGAAGCTCATGTTATTTATCAGATCCTTTACCTTGTTGTTGATTGATGCCTAGACTTCTTTATTCCTTAGTATTTGTGGCTTCTTCATTACCTGAATCAATTTCTCCAGTGATCTAATACTCTATTCTCTGTCAGCTATTCACTCCATTATAAAATCTTATCTTTGTCATTATTATAACTCTAACTTAGAGCTGCCATCACCTGATCAAGATGGCATTGTGATTAGATCTCCAAACTGAGATAACCAGTGTCAACAGCAAAATCTTGCCAAGAGAAGACTAAACTGTATACCAAAAAAAGGACTTTGCTTTCTTCAGGAAGTTTTTCTAAAACAATCTAATACCTTTAAGTCAGCTTACATGGGTAATAACTTCCCTATAACAATTTCTTATCCAGTTCTGCTTCAATACTAACCCTGTTTTGTCTATAAGTCCTAAACAGTTTATGTCACCAGTTTTGTTTACTTTCTCACTTTAATAATTTTTTATTTTTATTTTTGAGAAAGAGAGCATGAGCACATAAGCAGGGGAGGGCAGAGAGAGAGAGAGAGAGAAGGAATTCTAAGCAGGTTCTGCATTGCCAGTGCAAACCCTGATGCAGGGACTGAAATCATGAACTGGAGATCATGACCTGAGCTGCTATCAGGAGTCAGACTCTTAATGAACTGAGCCACCCAAGTGCCCCATAGTTGTGCTCTATCAACAGATTGCTGGTAGCATTTTGTAGACTTTAAACACAACTTGTTCATGATGCTAATTTCAAGAAGTCTACCCTCTGGTGCTATTATAAGACACTCCTCCCATGCCAACTCCATCAACCCTACAACATAGGAAACTTAAATTCATTGATCTTATTAATATTCACTATCTTTCACCACCTCTTGACCTCATTCTGTCCATATCTAGCTTCAATTCTCTGGTCATAAATACTCCCTTGTATACACCCTCAGTGATGGCAAGCCCCCCATGCTTGTCATCATATTTACTTGGAAAACTCACAACACTCATTAAATCTGATTCTCCTGACCTCCAAACAATGAAAGGATAGCTGGTGACGCACATGTATGTGGAGCAGTCTCACTTCAAGGTTCTTCCTGAAACCTTCTCAATTGATTACTCATCATTCAGCAAGAAATTTGAAATAACCAGAAGAGAAATCCCTCAAGTCATACCACATTTATCAGCCATCAGTGTTTTAAGAAAATCCTTCCTTTAAGTAAAATTGAATTACATCATCCCTTGTCCCCTTTTACTCATTCATATTAGTATACAAACATTCTATTTCTCCCATTTACAACACCAAACAAGTCAATCTTCTCTCATTTTATTCCAGCTACCATCCCATTTCTCTGCTCTTTTTAAGAGGTTACATTGATCTTCCAAGGCAACACATTCTTCTGGTTTTCTTTCTTCCTTCTTCAGTCTTTAAATCTTATTATCTGATTTTTCTTTATAACTCTGAACATCTAGGTCCTTGATGATCAGATCCAGGCTTATGGCTTCAATTATTATTTAAATTGAGGCAGTACTGTAACTTTTATCTTCAACTTTGAATTACTGATTCCTATATCTAATTGATGACTGGATATTCTTACCTGGGTTCTTACCTAAATTTACCATGTCCAAAATGGAACCTTACATTCTCCAAGTAGGTTTCCCCCCCCAGTCTTTGTCCCTTCATTTCATGGGAACTTCTTCTTTCTTAGGCCAAAAATCTTGGAATACTATGTAATTTCTCATTTTTCTATTTTACATTCAACTAGTTAGCAAAACCTCTTGGCTATACAATCAAAATATATCTGCAGTCTGAGAACTAATAGCATCCTGGTGCAAGTCAAAGAGTTTCTGGCTTTGATTATGGAAATACCTTTCTAATTAATACATTATCCACATCAACAAAGCAGCCAAAATGATGCTGATAAGCATCTCTTCTACTGAAAACTATCCAGTCTTCCCATCTCAGAGTAAAAGCAAAAGGTGATCTTTGTAAGAGGTCTGTGTGCTCTTCCTCCCTTAGGGTTCTGATCTTGTCTCCTATTCCTCTTTCTACTGCTTATGAGCTATTCTAGTTTTGCAGTTCCTCAAATATGCCTGATACATACTTACCGTAGTCTGTACCAGGAAATTTTCAGGTATTATTTCTGGAAATACTATTCCTCCAGATAGTCAAAAGTCCATTCTGTAAAGTCTTGCTCAACATAGTCATCTTAGTAAGACCTCCTGCAATCATCCTTTCTACCAATCACAGTCCTCACTTCATCCCTGCAGCCCTATTCTGATTTATCCTGCTTCATTTATTGTAGGTTTCCATGTGCTGGAATGTAATCCTTACAAGAGTAAGGTTTTTCCTGATTTGTTTTTCACTGCTCTATCCCCAGAATCTAGAACATTGCCTGACATAATTGTTGATTTTGTTGAATAAATCTATAGAAATTAATTCTTTTAAAAATCTATATTTAGGTGTTAGACACATTTCACAAGTTACATTCTCCTATAGATTTTTCATATGTTCAGTTGTTTTGGGCTTCCTTTCTCCAAATATACAAATTAGCTGAACATTACTTTGATTATTCACCATACTTTCAGTAAGATCACTTTGTTTTCTGTGGAAGTTAGAGCACAATACTTCGTTATTTAATGAGAGGTCACAAATCAGGACATTAACTAGCACAACTCCATTGATCTTGTGAGCCAACCTCAGAAAAGCAGGAATAAAATGATTTCCATGCCAAAAGCCCAGTAGATAATAGAATCGCTTTGAATAAAGTACTAGGAAATTTTGCACAGAATAAAAGCGTAAAAGTTTTATATCTTACAAGTAACATTAAAGTAAATGCATTTGGGAAGAATTATTTCAGGCATTTCCAATGGACACTTTTATGAGGTGCTGTTGATCAACGTTTCTAAAGTATCACATTGAGAGGTTTTATTTCCTATCACATTTCTTGTTTTAGAAGTAGTAAATAGCTATGATAATTCTTATTTCATCATCCCTGTCACATGTAACAAGCAATAATCCATCTTGTTTTCATTATTAAATATGGGTACTGAATATTGAAAGACTAGATATAACAACTCTTGTCAAAGTCTTGCTGTTACCAGGGTGGTAATTTGTCCGTGAGCAATGGCTGGATGTAGAAGAAGTATGTGTAGCTGAACTCTGCTCCAACCAAGCATCTTTTTGAAAAACAAAAAAGCAAAACAAAAACACTTAACTCTAGAATTTCAAAATATGTGGTTGGTGTTTTTTGCAATTCCAAGTAAAAGGATTTTAGGCAGGGTATGGACAGACCCATTAAAATTAGCATCTTAATTGTAAGATATATGAGAAATAATAGTATAAAATAGTAGTCAGCAAATACTAAGATGGTGATAACCAAAATGAGTGAAGTTTGGAATATCCTGGTTATTGAGGTTAGATCACCAACTAATACCTAATTATTATTTGATTACAGAATGTTAAGTTACCAAGTATCTGATCTCCAGAAAGAACACCTGTTCAAGTACCTGGTTCCTCATGAATGAGCAAGCAAGCAATACTGACTGAGGTAAGTGTTCAACAGTACAGCCATTTAAGACCTTCATGTTGTCTCCATTGTACTATTCCAGTCTGTTAGCGCTACTAGCAAGAACCAAATAACAAAGGCAGAAATAATGGTCACTGTTCTCCTTAAAATTACACAGGAACTCTCAGCTTCAGCCATGTTTTCATATGTACATATTCATTAATAGAAAAAATATAGATTTCCTAGAACACAGCATCCTTCTATAGAAAATCTAACCCCACGTACAGTTTTGTACATCCAGAAAAATGTCATTCTCCTGCTTTCCAACTCATTAAATGGCAAATACTTTTCTCAATCTTCCTTATGTAATAACTGTAGTGTAAGTAGCAATTATATTTATTTCAACATTTTATCATATTCTTTAAATGCTGAGGTTAGCACACCTTTGTTTTACTTTAGCACAAAACTGTACTACTTCTTCCAGCCTATGCTTAAAATATCTAATGCAATGAAGAAAAGTGTAACATAGTGGGTAGGTGGGTGGGGGTGGGGGGAGAACCTACAAATGATTTTTACCAGTTTGGCTTCAATATGTGCCTCCACCTTTTAACTAGCTGTGGGACTTGGAACAGATTATATTATCACTCGGAAAGCTATTTTTCTCATTTTAATAAAAATGCTTAATTATGGTTTTGAAAGAATGTGAAATGATGTCAAAGTATTTCCTAAACTGTAAGGGGTCATACAAATTTTACGAATAAGTTATTTTGGTAGATAAAAATCACCTGAAACATATGTAATTTACTTCATATAGAGTTTTATTCTTGCCCTCCTTTGATTGTTTAGACATAATTATTGGGAAAATATTTCCCCAAAATGCCTAGACAAGTATGTGCTGATTATGAAGACTTACTGGCCCTTTATTTCTGGCTGAAAATTTTCTAAACATCTTCAAAGAACAGTGTTTTTTCTATTTTTAGCTGATTGTAATAATAGTCATGAGAACAGGTTAGGTAAATTAATCATATATGCATAACATGAAACTTTACAATTTGAGTATTTACATTCAGAAACTTTATTTTTATTTGCATGTAAATATAGGGGATTTTAGAGGCAATGATGCACAAGGCATGGATCTGTTATATAGCTCCGTTACTGTCATCCTGAAGACACATCTCTGAGTCTTAATAGTTAAAATTTTGACATGTGCATACCTAGCCAGCAAGAGTATTATCTAATTACCACTTCAATGTTGCCTTCTTTCTCCTTATCTATGTAGTGGGCAGAATAGTATCCATCTGGAAGTGTTGTGTGCACAATTAAATGAGATAAAGCAAACTAACACTATTAGAAGAAAATATAGATCTTTATGATCTTAGAGTTGCCAGGGATTTAATAAAAAATGAAGGACCACACCAACCATATAAATTCCAGGTTTCATTATATTAGATAGTCTATGTGAAAAATTAAGCAGTGCATTAGGACAAGTATAGAATGTACAGGAGACAAAGGAGATTATGAAAATCAAAATCCACATAACATTAAAGAGGTGTTAAATATCAGCCAAAGACAGGAGCAGAAAATTGAAAAGAAACTCAATACCTATCTGAAGTAATGCCTAATTTGTGAGAAATAAAAACATGACAAAATAAAACTCTCAACCCAGATAACTACTAAAACTTCAGATATCAGGGTTTAGTAAGAATGTATGTAAATATGAAATTTCTCAAAAGGGTTTTTCAGATATTCATTAGTACAGCTATTCTGGAGAGAAATTTGATACTTAAAGTAGTGTCTGCTTATATGACCCAACCATTCTCTAAGTAGAAGTCTTAGAGAAATCTTTACCTATGCAGTGGAAAACATGGAACTACTAGAAAATTCACTGAAGCATTGGTTATGAAAAAAAATTGAAGAACTTCAAAAGAATCTTCATATACATTAAAAAAAGGGAATGGATGTACAAGCTATCCACAGAAAATGTAGACAATATCTTTCTCACATCATGAATCTCAAAAAACAATGGTAATTTGAAATTAATGGAACGTAGAGTTTATGTACTTTTTAAAAAGCACATATAGACAAAAATGCTATATTTAAAGAACAAGTATGATATATTGGAAGGATACATCAAACAAGATAGTGAGTGTCCATGGGTTGGGGAGGGGAAAAGGAAAGGGGGTAAGGAGGGGGAGGAAAGGGAGGGGCGAACTAGGATAAGTGGGACAAAAATAAGGCTGTAGTTAATTATGTGCTATTAGCAGCATAGGATTGAGATCCATCAATCCAACTCTTAAGATTACTTGTGTAGGAAAGAAGGTCATTCTAGTTCCATGAGGTTATATATCTAAATACAGTGTTTAGTATAACACTCAATTTTAATTTCATTCTTTTTCAAATAAGGTTTAGTCAAATCAATTCTAACTTTTCTCAGTTTCTTGAAAAGTTGCTGTTTTCTGTCCTTACTAAAAGATCTAAGTTTTACTGAAGTAATAAACCAATATATGTGGGAAGTAAGATAAATTCAAAAGTCAGAATTTCAAAATATTATTAACATCTGAGTGATAAAGATGTCAAAATAAACATTGATACTGACATTCCCCAGAAGTGGATATTTATTTTCTGTATTAATCAAAGTTTTTCATGCTCAGAGAAACTCAATTTCACCGGAGCTGCCCCCTGATGGACAGGATTGAGTATCTGTTTGAGAAGAGGATGGGAGTCATGTCAACACTTTTAGCCCACAGAAAAGAGGGGAGATTTCCCCATTCTACTGAAGAGATTTCTGATTTGTAATTATAGCTTGTCACCTTTCAGCTTCTAGACCAATACATTTCCATAGGCAGGACTCTCCGTCCTGGGTGAGCTGCAATTCTGCCTTAGGAATGGTTGTTCATAAGCATGGGTCAGCGGTGTGGAGAAAATCCTTCTGAGGGCTGTAAGAATTTCTGTGCAAGTATTTTTCTTTTGAGCCTCAATAAAGAACCTCTTGATCTATGCCAGAAACTGCACAATTTCTCCAAACAGACACAGGAAAGAAAATGTTAACACTTCACAATCATGGACTTTTACCATTTTTCACCCTCACACAAAATGGATTAAGGTACCAATAATGTCCCAATGTAAATAATAGAATTTTACCTATTAGATTATTTAACCAAATCTTTACATTAGTGTGGCCAGTTAAGATTACATAGCCCACCTTGAAGACTCCTGATCTGAAGTCCAGTGCGTTTCTATTTTGTCACACAGCTACTCCAAAATATGTTGACATCCACACCAAGCTTTAAAAATTCTATAAACACACAGACTCTTCTTAATATATACCCAAATGCTGTCATTAGCTCAATAACTGGGCTGATTAGATCATCCCCTATATGTAGACAATTTAAAGTAGGACATAAAAATCTAAATATTGTAGATTAGCAATAAACTGATTTCTTTCAGGTTCCCAAATATTCCAGTCAGGGACTCCTTTGAGGACAAGGATTAAGTTATATTAGTCTCTTTTCAAGAATCAAGTAAATGCCAGTTTCCCTGATATGGGTCCCTCCCTCTAATGCTTCTGACATTATTCCTGCTAGTTCATTGCCTACATCCTAAATACCTGGTTGCTGCCTCCTAATGGGTCTCACCATATAGAGGATGGCCTCGTCTATATTTCGCCCTTGTTGTTGAAGTTTATTTTCGAGCAAGACAGAGTGAGTGGGGGAGAGGCAGATAGGGAGAGAGAGAGAATCCCAAGTCAGGCTCCCCATTACCCTGGGCTCAAACTCATGAAAGCGTGAGATCGTTACTGGAGCTGAAACCAAGAGTTGGATGCTTAACCAACTGAGCCACCCAAGCGCCACTCTTTTTAGCCCTTTCTTAAATCACTTTTTCAGAAGATAACTCTTGTTTGGATGTTTACGCATATAATAACATGGATTTTAAGGAAGGAGTCAAAACTTGGCATTCAAATGATATTTTTTTTTAAGTAAATTGGCTTTACCCTGGATTACTGATATTCCAAGCGCTAGTGCCTTTATTATACATTAATATATGCTTTCACATCTGTGTCTAATCACCAGGTGTATTATATTTAAGGGTTAAATAGGTGAGCTGAATTTAATACTTGATTGAATAGAACACTGCACTTAGTCTAGGGCATGTAATCCTTAACCAGAGATACGTATAAATATACATATAGGGAAGTTACTGTTGTTCAGAAAAAAAAACCTTTTACCACAGGTTTTAGTGCAATGCAGGCCAGCTGTCCTGGAAACCATTTCCCTTTGGTCATAAAAGAGAGGACATAAAAATATTCATGTCCCCACTAATTTAAAAATTTATTGAATGCCTCATATTTCAGACATTGTACTTGACACTTAGGGGATCATTAATGAATGAAACACATTAATTTATACTTTTAAAGGTCTGCCTAGAACCCTGAGAGACTTTGAGTTATAACTAAGTGCATTAAGAAAATTTAGTACATTTTTATTCACTGGTAAAAACCTGGAAGTCTTTACCCAGATAAAACACATGCCAGCAACATGTATTCTTGTCAACATGAAATCCTTTTCCACTTCTGGGGACAAGGTGAGACTATGTGGTGCTGAGACTTTAGGTGGATGGTGTTAAGTTTTAATGTCATTCCCTTCTCCCAATTTCATCTCACATTAATCCAGAACGTCTTAGTGCTTTAATAAGATAATTCGGATTTAATGTTTTAACATATAAAACTTCATTTTTAGATGAAAAATTCACAATATTATATATTTGTAAATATCTCCATATATTTCAATGTGGATTACAGGACATGCTGTGTCCAATGTTTAAGCAGACAGCCCTCAGAAATGGCAGTGATAGGACTACTGCCATACCAATAATGGTATTGTATGGACATTTGTTCAATGTGAGGGAAAACGATAAGCTTAGCTTGGACCCTACTTGGTACATATAATTTTTCCTTCTTTAATCATCCGTATTTCCTCCAGAGGTTGGGATTGGTAGAACATAGGGGAAAAAAAAGTCGTACAAGATATAGGACACAGGGCTTGGATAGGAAACATTATCCCATAGTTATTAAGTTTTGGAAGACATTAGGTCAAGATAATAGCTTCTAACCAAGAAAGCCCCCAGATCAGAGCTGTGTGTGAAGGGAATGAGACAAGATCAAAGTGAGAAACAAAAATAATAATCAGAACCTAAAAGATTTAAAATGGATTAAGGTTGAGGCAACACTTCTAAAAGGTTTCCAAACATTTGAGAAGAGAACCTAAGTTTATATTACAACTTCAGGCACTAGTTTGGAGAAAAGGATAATATTTTTCCTTCAATTGTTATCTATAGAGTATCTTATATTCACTCAATAGTTAATCAGTTATCCTGGATCAAATTTTTACTTGATGATCTGTGTACAAGAGCAACTCTGACTTTCTGTCCTAACAATGGAAATATTTGTTATAAGCTTGAAAGATGAATTATTTTAGTTTAAGATAAATGATAGGATGAATTGTTCCTTTGGTCATCATATTCCTTGAATTTTATGTATAATCTCAACTCTCCTCCATTATCTTAGTTCTTATCCGTTTTTATTGAGACATCTAAAGTCTCATTTCATTACCGAAATCATTCTTTTGCAGTCAATAGGATTCAGGGCCTCAGCAAGGGATAAGCTTTGGAAGACATTAAAGTTGTCTGCTGCACAGAAACTATGCATAATGAACCATGATTTATAAGATAGATGTTTAAAGCCAAAAATATTTCAAAATAAAGGGATGGGCAAATAGAGGTCAGGCAAAAATACACAAATAAAGATTAACAAGATAGCATGAAAGTGATATACTTTAAGGTTAGAAAAGAGTGATGAAAAGCACAATTTATGATGAAGCTGTTTGAAATAAACTTATGGTCCCCAAACATATACAGCAAAGTCATTTTAGTCAAAGGGAGACATCACAAAAAACTTAGTATGGGTGATATTAATATACCTCTATCAACATTAGACAGATTTAATGGATCAAATACCTAATAGATAAATAACTACAAGGGCTTCTACTCGTAGCAATAGGGTAGGCTAGGATTACATAAGGTTCTTTCCAGTAGGAAGCACTTAAATGTTAGATGAACTGTGAAACCAAATGTATACAAACTTGTAAATGAATACGAGCTTGAAATAAAGAAAAGGAAATCCACAGGAGACCAAAACAAGGAGACAGCTGGTTTTAAAAGTATGCTAGTAGGGCCCCTGGGTGGCTCAGTTGGTTGAGTCTGACTTTGGCTCAGGTCATGATCATGCAGATTGTGAGTTAGAGCCCCATGTCCAGCTCTGTACTGACAGCTAGATCCTGGAGACTGTTTCAGATTCTGTGTCTTCCTGTCTATCTGCCTTCCCTCCCTTGCTCGCACTCTGTCTCTCTCTCTTTTGAAAGTAAATAAATATTTAAAAAAAAATAAGTGAAAAGTAAGCTAGTGATGACGCCCTTGCTTTGGAGGTACGCACTCATTTTGGTAAAAAGAGGCTTATATTTTGAGGACAATGTGGAGCCAGGAAACAAAGCAGTAGGTTTAGAATCCATCTGAGTTTGAACTGAAAACTCTTGATAAATTAGGACCCATAAAAAATATACAATCAAAACTTGGATTAAGAAAATATGCCAGGGGAACCTGGGTGGTTCAGTTGGTTAAGCATCTGACATTTATTTATTTGTTTGTGTGTTTATTTATTTATTTAGGCAGGTTTAGGTCATGATCTCATGGTTTTTTGAGTTCAAGCCCCACCTCAGACTCTGTGCTGACAATGCAGAGCCCACTTGGGATTCTCTCCCCCCCCCCCCCCGTTTACCTCTCCCCCACTTGCACTTCTTGTCTCTCAAAAAAATGTGACCAATTGGGGAGCCTGGGGGACTCAGTTGGTTGAGCACCTACTCTTGATTTCAGCTCAGGTCATTGTTCCAGAGTCATGGGATCAAGCCCCACAATGGGCTCCATGTTGAGTGTGGAGCCTTAGGATCCATTCTCTCCCTCTCTCTGTCTCCCTCAGGACACCCCTCTCTCCTTGCTCATGCTGTCTAAAAATAAATCTTTCAAAAAAGAAAATGTGACCAATAGAACAGACTTCAAGGTGTATTACAAAGCTGTAATTATCAAGACAGTATGGAACTGGCACAAAAACAGACTCAGATCAATGGAACAGAATAGAGAACCCATAAATGGGTTCTACAAATTTATGACCAACTAATCTTTGACAAAGCAAGAAAGAGTATCCAATGGAATAAAGACAGTTTCTTCAGCAAGTGGTGCTGGGAAAACTGGACAATGACATGCAGAAAAGTGAACCTGGACAACTTTCTTACACCATACACAAAAATAAACCCAAAATGGATGAAAGACCTAAATGTAAGACAGGAAGCCATCAAAATCCTCGAGGAGAAAGCAGGCACAAACGTCCTTGACCTCAGCCATACCAAATTTTTACTCAAGATGTCCCCGGAGGCAAGGGAAACAAAAGCAAAAATGAACTACTGGGACCTCATCAAAATAAAAGCTTCCACACAGCAAAGGAAACAATCAGCAAAAGTAAAAGGCAACCAGTGGAATGGGAGAAGATATTTGCAAGTGACATAGCAGATGAAGGGCTAGTATCCAAAATCTATAAAGAACTCACCAAACTCCACACCCGAAAAACAAATAATCCAGTGAAGAAATGGGCAGAAAACATGAATAGACACTTCTCCAAAGAAGACATCCAGATGGCCAACAGGCACATGAAAAGATGCTCAACATCACCCCTCATCAGGGAAATACAAATCAAATCCACACAGATACCATCTCATGCCAGTCAGCATGGCTAAAATGAACACATCAGGAGACTATAGATGCTGTAGAGGATGTGGAGAAATGGGAACCCTCTTGCACTCTTGGTGGGAATGCAAACTGGTGCAGCCACTCTGGAAAACAGTGTGGCGGTTCCTCAAAAAATTCAAAATAGATCTACCCTATGACCCAGCAATAGCACTGCTAGGAATTTACCCAAGGGATACAGGAGTACCGATCCTGAGAAACTTAACAGAAGACCATGGGGGAGGGGAAAGAAAAAAAAATAGAGAGGAAGAGAGCCAAACCATAAGAAACTCTTAAAAACTGAGAGTAAATGGAGGGTTGATGGGGGGTGGGAGGGAGGAGAAAGTGGATGATGGGGGGTGGGAAGGAAGAGAAAGTGGGTGATAGGTATTGAGGATAGGTATTGGGAAAGGCAACTGTTGGGATGAGCACTGGGTGTTGTATGGAAACCAGTTTGACAATAAATTTCATACATATATATGTTAAAAAAAACTTATCAAAGTCAACACCCAAAAAACAAATAATCCAGTGAAGAAATGGGCAAAAGACATGAATAGACACTTCTCCAGAGAAGACATCCAGATGGCCAACCAACACATGAAAAAATGCTCAACATCACTCATCAGGGAAACACAAATCAAAACCACAATGAGATACCACCTCACACCTGTCAGAATGGCTAATATTAACAACTCAGGCAATGACAGATGTTGGGGAGCATGTGGAGGAAGAGGATCTCTTTTGCACTGCTGGTAGGAATGCAAAGTGGTGCAGCCACTCTGGAAAACAGTATGGAGGTTCCTCAAAAAATTAAAAACAGAACTACCCTATGATCCAGCAATTGCACTACTAGGTATTTATCCAAGGGATACAGGTATGCTGTTTCAAAGGGGCATATGCACTCCTATGTTTACAGCAGCACTACTAATGATAGCCAAAGTATGGAAAGAGTCCAAATGTCCATGGATGGATGAATGGATAAAGAAGATGTGATACACACACACACACACACACACACACACACACACACACACACTGGAGTAGTACTCGACAATCTAAGATGAAATCTTGCCATTTGCAACTATGTGGATGGAACTCGAGGGTATTATGCTAAGTGAAATTAGTCGGAGACAGACAAATATCATATGACTTCACTCATATGAGGAATTTAAGATACAAAATAGATGAACATGAGGGAAAGGAAACAAAAGTAAGAACAGAAAGGGGGACAAAACATAAGACACTCTTAAATACTGAGAACCAACAAAGGGTTATAGGAAGGGTTATGGGGGGGTGGGCTAAATGGGTAAGGGGCATTAAGGAATCTACTCCTGAAATCATTGTTGCACTATATATGCTAACTTGGATGTAAATTAAAACAATAAATTAAAAAAATAAAGAGAAAAGAAAAGTAACAAAGAAAATGTGACCAATAGAAGGTTACTTAATATTATTTGACCTGACTTGAGCATATGTATGGATGAAGGTCTCCTCTGTGAGTTTGTAGCCACTGTCCCGTCAGCACAAGGCTTATGATCAAGATGTACAGTATTTACACTTGGCTTGGGTACCACAGATTAAATAATTAACATTACATGGTTAACACAATAGGATACAACTGACAGGAAAGCATGCTAAGAACACAAACCATAAAATTCCAAGACATTGGAGGAAGCAAATCACCATAAGTAAGTGTTAGCAGAAACATTAAAGAGCAGAGCAAAATTGCTAAGAATTTGAGCTAATACACTTTTAGGTTATAGACTAGCACTACCCAATAAAGACAAGTAAAGGCAAGTATTTAATTTTAAATTTAGTAGTTTCATTAAAATATTTTAATATAATTTCACTTCAAGCATAAATATTTCAACATACAATAAAATTAGATATTTTAAATATGAACTATTTGGGAACAGTGTGCATTTTACACTTCTGGTTAGTACTTCTGGTTCAGACTAGTCACATTACAAGCGCTGAATAGCTTCATGTAGCTAGTGGCTACTATATTGGACAAAGAAATAGGCCGTAGGTTTTGTTAAAGTCATTAAATACATAAAAAACAAAAATAAAAAGTAGAACTTCAAGACATTAAAATACATTAACCAACACTAAATCTCAGTAACTTGGAAAAAGTTTAAAAACAGAGAAGGAAAAGGTGTTAGAATACCTGAATAGCTGAAATTACCCAGAATACAACAGAAGGAAAAAAGTATTTAAAAAGTTGAAAGATAGAGAAGGTCCAAGACACATATAATTATAATCCTGGATGAGGAAAATAGAATAAGAGAATATTTGAAGAAATTATGCTTCAGAATATATCAAAATTAACAAAAACAATCCTTTGAGAAACACAATGAACTCAAACTGAATAAAAACACAATGAACTCAAACTTCTATGGCAATTCATATGTAGTGAATTTACAGAACAAGAGACAAGAGATCTTAAACTAGAGATAACAAGGATAAAGTGAAATATTTTTATTTCGACCGTTATATTCTATAAAGTTGCTTCGAACACTGAATTAGCCCATACAGAACCATTGCTCCTCATGAAAATACAGGGTTAGATTCCTATGAACCTCTGGTCATAGCCTTTTCATCAACAGGTCAATATATAACTTTTTTCATGTGTGTTTCTATTTAACGATATGTTAGTTAGTATATATTTTTATAAATAACTGCATGGTCTTCCAGTGATTTAAAGCCAGGAGGTTCAGAGACCTTATGTATTATGCAGCTACATTTGCCTTTGTCCTTAAAAGAAAAAGCCAGTCTCATCAGCACTCAAAAGTGTAACCTTTTGCTGTTTAACTTTTCATGTAACCTTTTTCTGTTTAACACTTAGTGGACATTTAAAAACATTTTCCATAGCTTCCTGATATGCAGAATTTTTTTTTACATTTCTCATACCATATTGCCTTTGGAAACCCTCAAGCAAGTCAGCACTAGTCAAGAAGGGTTTTACACTTCCTGGCTTTAGGTAATGTGACTGTAAACATGTTTGGCTTTCAGCCAAGAATGTTGTCTACTATGCTTTTCTAATTGTGAGGGAGGATAGCTTTATCATATAGAAGACTTTCTTTCAAAGATCCTATAATCAAGCAATGTGGTAATGTAATAGAAGTGGACCAATCGTTTGATGGAGTAGAAAAAGCTCTTGATATTTACAGAAATTTAGTGTATGTAAAAGTTGGTATTGAGTGGGAAAGGCTATTTTTAAAATTATGCTGGCCCAACTGGCTGCCACTCATCTGGAAGAAAAGAGTTAAACATTTACCTTATATGACATACAAAAGCAAATTACAGATGGATTAAATACTTAAATGTACACAAAGTAAAATTTTAGAGATGTAAAACATATTCGTAATCTAGGGGCAAACGAGAACATTAGAACTGAGCCCATAAACTGAGCTTCCTAGTTTCAGATTTGTAGACTAGAGACTTTTTTTTTTTTTGAGAGATCGCTTCTGGTTGAATAAGGATGTCTGGTTCACAGTACAGTAGCTTATTTCCCAGCCTCCATCACTCTTATTTATGTACCTGTGTTCTAGCTGGTTTAAAGGAGTTATCAGAGTGTCTCTCCTCCATCTGTGGCTGGCCAGAGCTCTTATTGTGTAAAATAAAATTGCCCATCTGGACCAGACTTTTGGAGTAAAGGGTGGGGAAGGATCCAATCATGCTTTTATAGTATTGAACTACCTCTGAATTATTCTTGATATTACCAAGAATAAGGATAAGAGCCCCGACACTTTATTACTCTGTCTCATTGCCTCAGAGAACGACTGTTAAATCAGAGGCAGTAAGTACATGCACCATCTGATGCTGTCCCTACAGGCAAGAGTAGATCTAAGCTCTTGTTGTAGGACTGAGAATTAATAAAGAATCTGAAGACTAACAAGGAAAGGAACAAAGGAGCTAATATAGACCTTTGGTTAACTTTTTAAAACTTATGCTTTTCTAATATTTTGATAGAAGCCAATGACAATAACTAGATTTTAAACACCTGGAAGAATTACATATTTACAGTTGGAAGACAGGTTTTTATCTTTGGAGATAGATACCACCTGATCTAGTTTTCATGAATTCAAAGTTCCTATTAACATAGTTTACTATGATCATGTAGAAATACATTTTATTTAGAGCTCATTTTCAAGCAAAGAATAATCTTATTTTCTCCTGTAAATGCAGTATACAGATTCAACCAAAAACTTTGGAAAGTTACTTTTTGTAAGTTAATACAGAGTATGATTACTTGTGAGGACATAAACTTAGATAATGAGGGATGAGGATATCTGATCATTTAGTAGCACTTAAAGAATAGATGCCAAATGCTGCAGACAGAGCTCCTCCGCTAGAGAGCTTTCAGGTTGGCCGGGGAATCAAGGGAACTGCCTTTTTTCTCTTCTAGCCTTAAGATATTTAAGTTTCAATGTACAATATAATAAAATGCATTATAGTTACCTTTAGTTGAAATCTAGGAATTATACAAGCTCAGGTTTTCTTTTCCTTATTTTATGCTTATAGGATCTATAATTTCCATTTTAAATCCTACTCTGAATTTTTTGATCCTTTTAATATCCTTCTGTCTCTGGACAGTGTTTGAGATTCTTCATCCTCCTTCTCTCATGGCAAATTTGAAGGGAGGCCTCGTGTTGAGGATGATGAGGACATTGTATGTGAATATTCTGGGTGCCTGAATGACTACACAGAACAGAGCTCTCCTCTGACTCAGCCAATCACAAGAGTGCATGATAAGCTTTAGTTGTTTTCAGCTGATTGTTGTTTCAGCAGAGAGCCTATCCCGATTTACATGAGAACTATTGACAGCAGAGGTAAATCAGGAATTAATGGCGTTAGTTCTAAAATCAGAGCCTGAGTATACATTTTAGTCTGTTTCTTATTACCATCACTTTATGTAAATCACTTAACATCTTTTATTTCCTCAAGATAAGAGGGAGTAGATTAGTAAGGTCTAACCGACCGCAGTTGTTGAGACAAATAGGTCCTTACAAGTGAGCTATTATTTCATAGTTGTTTCTAAGTTTCTATGTTGTCAGTTATTTCCAGGATTTTTTTTTCGTGAACATGAAACAAAATCTTCAATCTCCTACCTGAATAGTATTAATATATACAAGATATGCTGAAATATATAATCCATGGCTGAAATATATAATTCAGGAGAAGGGAAGTAACTATCTTCAAACTGAAGAGTTTTATAGACATTTCCCAAGTCAGATATTATGAAAACAAACACTAGAAAATTAATGCTATGGATGGAATTCTTCTGGGGAGGATAATGTAGTAGCAGGTGTCTCTAGTCAAAACCAATTCGATATTTTGGTTACCACAGGAATCTTAGAAATACATTTTGAGAATTTTTGCTGGGTAATAATATTAAGGTTCTTAGATCTCCTCTGTACAATGTTCAAGTGTCATTCTTCATCATGATTATACCTGACATTAAATATTCTGTCAGCCTAAAGATTTATTGTAAATAAGATTTGTGGGTTTTTTTTTGTATAGTATAGATTTTAGGATCTATGTAAAAGCTAATATTACTTAAGATTATTTGCAAACATTATACATGGATAAACCAAGCTATGGGAAACTTTTCATGAAAATGTTACTCCAAAAACAAGAAAGCTTTATTACATCCAATCCTCATACTTTTCAAGCAGGGCACAGAGTTTTGTTTTTTTCTGTCTCCTAGCAAAAGGGAAGTTCTCGTTCATTACATTGGGAAAGGAATAACACGATTGTAACTTAAAATTTTAAGGCTTCATAATCTCTTAAACATTGTCAGTAAACTCCTAGGATTTGGGGGCATTTTTCATATAAATGTGTAACTGGGTTTCCAAGCAGTTTAATTTTTTTTATTTCTATTTTTTTATTATATGAAATTTATTGTCAAATTAGCTTCCATACAACACCCAGTGCTCATCCCAAAAGATGCCCTCTTCAATGCCCATCACCTACCCTCCCCTCCCTCCCACCCCCCATCAACCCTCAGTTTGTTCTCAGTTTTTAAGAGTCTCTTACTCAAGCAGTTTATTTAAATTACTAATTCCATTGAATGAAACTGACAAGGTTGACAAGGGTTTGGAACTGTAGATGTTATGATGGGTACACAGGCTTTCATCATACAGTTCTGAAGTTGAAAATCTGCTTAACAAAAAATTTTTAAAATAAGTCTACTTGGGTATTTTGTTTATTTGGCATAGCATAGAAAAACAGTAAAGGATGTGGATAGTGAACAAACTTTGGGGCCCTAATTTACCTTCCTCCAATCTCCTTGATTACTTAGGTAGGTTTTGTTTTAGGATAGCATTACTGTGTATTTTTTTCAGACAGATTTTTGGGGACTTATTTTATTGTGGCAAGGACACTTAACATGGATGTGGATAAATTAGAACCCCTGTACACTGGTGGCAGGACGCCACATGTTACAACCCTACCATGGAAAATATGCAAATTCATTAAAAAGTTAAAAACAGAACTACCATGTGATCCAGAAATACCACTTGAATATAGACCTAAATGCAACAAAAATCTCCATTTCAAAGAGATATCTGCACCCCCATGTTCAATAGAGCCTTACTTATAGTTAAGATCTGCAAAGAATCTAAGTGTTCATCAACAAAGAAAATGTGGTATATAAACAATGGAATGTTGTCCGGCCATGAGAAAGGTCATCTCGCCATTTGGACAAGATGGATGAACCTGGAAGATTTTATGCTTAGTTAAATAAACCAATCACAGGAGGACAACTACTGCTGGTTTCTACATGAGATAGCTAAAATAGTCAAATTTATAGAAATAAAATGTGGTTTCCAGGGGTTAGGGGAACAGAGTGAGGAGGAGTTGTTCTATGGATATGAAGTTTGTTATGAATGGTAAGGAAGTCAGATCTACCTGCTAAACAACATAGTGCCTGCAGTTAATATTGCTGTATTGTACACTTAAGAGTTTGTTAGATAGATTTCACGTTCAAGATTTTGGGGATGTTTGAAATGGGAATGAAATATAGCCAAAATTCATTCAGTTGCCAAAGAGAAAAGCTTATTTAGGTACAACAGTGGGAAGCTCAGGCAGTTCTTTCATCCTCCTAGCTTATTGAGCATGAGGAGTATCCTCTTCAAGTGTAGTATACTTCAGCACAAGTGTACTCAAATCACTGAGAATTATCATAGTTAACATCATCAATGTGTCTGTAATAGAAGTGGTAGACATATTTTCCTTAAAAATATGGTAAATAGTTACAGGAAAAGCAGGTAGTTGATCTTACAGTGTTATGTGATCTAAGTATTTCTACAACAGGGAACTTTTCTTATAGTTTTTGATGATATTTCCCCCAAATCTGTACTCTGGGTAACTAGTTCTAAGGGATATCTGATAAAAGTGCTTTGTGATCAAGTTTAAAAATTATGTACTAGACAGTCTATAACAAGTTAAAAATATTTTAGGATATTGAGAGTTCTGAGAAGTCCTCCAATATAAATCCAGTTCATCTTAGAATTTAGGTTTACTTGGTCACACAGCCCTTTTATGTCCCAAGGATAATAACATTCAATGGACTTAGTTTCCATGGAACAAATTTTAGAATCCTGATATGTAAATTGAGTTTTATCTACTTTCCTACAAAGTTTTATTATTAAAGATTTGACCTGTCACCTGTTCAAAAGACGCGTATTAGGTACATAACTGTCACCCTGTTCCAAGTCAGCATCTCCCTTGGTCAGCAGTGGAGATTCATCACAAAGTTTGGCAATTTGTTTTTTTTTGGGGGGGGGTTATTTTTTGTGGAAAAAAATTATGTTACATCTTATAATCTTAAGTAGGAGATAGTTTTCCCAGTTTTACCAAAGAGGAAAGATTCATCCTATTTCTTTCATGATTTATTCTAAAGAACTTAGTCCCTCAGTCATTGCTTCTGCATATAGGAAAACCTAACTTTTTAATTAATGAACTTATACACCTGTTAAGATTTTTTATCACTCTTAATTTCTGTTTTTTCCACCAATTCCATTTTGTCTCTTGCAAGGAGTGATGACCAGAACTGCACATAGAGTTTTTTTAAATGTCTTATTTATTTTAGAGAGGGTGAGGGGAAGAGAGAGAGGGGAACAGAGTGAATTGCTAATAGAGGAAGGGCAGAGAGAGAAGGAGATAGAATCCCAAGCAAGCTGTGCTGTCAGCCTTTAGCCCAATGCAGGCTCAATCCCAGGAACCAGGAGATCATGACCTAGGCTGAAATCAAGAGTTGAACACTCAACCAACTGAGCTACCCAGGCACCCCTACACAGAGATTTTTCAAGTGTATAATCCTATGTTTGTACAGGATAACACTGTTTTGTATTTCCTTTGCAAAGTTCCATCTATTTCCCAACTGCAAAATCTTATTGAAAATTTAACAAAATCTCGAGCTCTGATTCATTTCCTGTGCTGTAACAGAGCTCAAAATTCCATCACACTGGAATGAAGATTCAGATTTGTTTTCCCAAATGAATTATATACTATTACTTCCACTGAACTTTAGATTTAATGAACAATCAGGAAGCACAATATTATCCATTTTAGTTTACAAGAGAAATACACATCTTAAGAATCTCCTTTAACATATGATTACACCTGAACATGATTTGATATTCCAGAAAAGCACATGCTCTGTTCAGAATTTACCTTTTACTAATCTTTTGTTTAGTAATAGAAAGTAGAGAACTCTCTAGCTTCTCATTTATCAACCTAATATTCTTATAAAGACTTCTACACAGGTTTTAAAACTCTAATGTAATTTGGCATAAGAACATGTTAAATTCGTTTATTTGTTATTGATACTTATTGTCAAATCTTAACAAAATTATATTCAGTCTAGATTTCACTCCCCACCCTACAGTGTTTAAACCATTTTCAAGTTTGGTTTAATTTCTTGCTGAATATACTAAGTCTGTAATCATTTAATGTTATCTTCATCTTAACAAATTCACTTGTAGGATGTTCCAGCATCTGCAATATGAATGTAGGCTCAGGGCTTCATGCTCACAGGCTGGATGACAGGTCTGTGGAATGACCTACTTAATCAGTAAAGGAAGATGCCAGATGTTTCATTATTCTGGCAGCCACTACTAATGACAGAGGAAGGTGTTCGTATTTATCTGCTGAGCCTTTGTCACTACTAGTCTGATGAGTCAGAGCTAATCAGCACCTGTTCAGAAGATGTGCAGAGAATTATCGAGCGAAGGAATGTGTTTGAGTTTGAGGTCTTGAGGGTGTGAGAAGTTTATTTTCTGTATATTTTAATAGCATGCATTTCTTGGGGAGATACACACTAGGAAGAGTGATGAAAGAACGAGAGGATTTTTGAAAAGAACCCATGAAGATAACCAGGAAGAGTTTCATCAATGCTTCTAAATTGCTTCTTTTACAATGGATCTCTATTCAGAAAGATCTGAGTGGGTGGACTTTGCTGTTATTTATCTCCTAAATATATCACTGTTAAATCTAAAAAGAAATTCATTCAACTTTTTGCTGGAAAAAAAAAGAAAACCTCTCAGGCAAATATTAAGATGTAAAAGCTACGTGAGAGTAAAATAATAACTCATCTTTCCAATTGTTCACAACTATTTTATCCAGTTTTATATACTCTTAACAAGAAGTGAGAGTGATTTCGGTATCCTGGGGAGATGTTTCCGGCAGCAAATATGGTATTACACTGGCCTCCTTCAGGTCCCAGATAGCCTGGACATTAAGGAGAAGTCTAAAGTCCTAAGAAGGCACGTTGCAGAACATATACAATGAAAATATTTGCAAGATTAAAGCATAACAAAAACAAATGAGGCTCCAGACAGATGTAGTAGATATATTTGTCCCTATTTCTCCCAACAACCGAAAACTCCAGGCATTATATGTGAAACTAGCCTGAGAAAACTCTAGAAGACAGAAAAAAGAAGGCAGACCAACCGGGGATCTTAGTACTCAGGGAATGACATGGCAGTTGAGTTCCCTGAGTTTTATTTTTCCCTCACATATCCCAGACTGGCTTCTAGAGAAGCCAGAGATCCAGAAATGCCAAATGATAAAGAAATCCCAAGAAAAGCCTACTTTCTACAGCCAGAGAACTTCAAAAGGGCAGCCATGCATTGTCAGAAAAATTTTAACAATAACATCTCTACTCCCACCAAACACCACATAAAACAACCGTACCCCCACCCCCACCCTCACTCCCACCCGCAGAACCAAGAAACTAAATTCTGCCTTCCTTAGGCTATAAGGAGATGCCCCAACCTTACCATCTTCCTGGTATCGGAGAGCGCTGAATGGAAAGCTAGTATGCCAGGATATCAGAGGAAGACTGGTGGAATCTCAGAACTTTCACCACCACTCAGCCATTAAAAAGGCAGGGCATCAGTGGAGGCCACGTGAGTGATAGTAATGAGGCACTCCTTCCCACTCCCCCCACCCCCACAGTGGTATCAGCTGAGGCCAATAAATAATCTAGCTTTCCACCTCAACCTGTCAGTAATGAAGTAGTGCTTCCCCTCCCCCCGCCCCCGCCACTGGCAAAGGAGTCCTGCTAATGCAGAAAAATTAAGATCCAGAATTTCATAACATAAAACCCCAAAAGCCCAGGTTTCAATAAAAAAATCATTCATCCTTTAGGAAACAGGAAAATCTCAACATAAATGAGAAAAGACAATCAACAGGTGCCAACACTAATATGAAAAGCACATTAGAGTTAACTGACAAGGATTTTAAACTGGCCTTTATAAGGGTGCTTCCACAAGCGATTATGAATATGCTTGACATAAGTGAAAAAGCAAAGTCTCGGCAAAGAAATGGAGGATAAAAAACTTGCAACACCAAGGCTCCAGCCCATACTTGTTAAATTAAAATCGCTACGAGTGCTCAGCCATCAGTAGTTCTAAAATCCCCAAAGATTCCAAGGAGCAGCCAACTTGGAGAATAATGCTTCAATCCCAGTTTCTTACAGGAAGTTGTCTATCAGGGCCACCTAGAAAATGTGTTAAAGACACAAACATTCAGACTCTAATACTACTTCAACAAACCTGGGTCTCTGTATGTCTATTAGTTTCCATCATCAAACTTAGAGACGTCAAAGTTTGAGAACAGCTGCTTTGACTAATCAAAGAGATTTGCAGGTGAATCTCCTCATTGAAAGATGCTGCAACATTCTTTACCCGAAGGAGGGAAGAGCTGCATTTACATGACCTTGAAGCAAAAAGTAAAGTTTCAGCCATACTGACGAAAAAAAAAAAAGTTTTAATCATACTTTGGATATGGGTGTCCAGGATTTAACATGTTTAACCTGGGCTGCCAAATTTAAGAAAAGAAAATCCACACACATTGAGGGCGAGTTTGAAAGTGTAGTTACAGTGTTTATGGGAAATAGGATGGGAGTGAGATAAAATGTTACCTGTCATGTGGCCCATGGGAGACAGTTCCTCTTGGCAGAAAAAGAAAATGCTTCCACATGAGTGCCTCTCTGCATTCAAAGGCATCAAGACAAAAAGGGAAGAGTTTATAATCAAGATAAATGAACAAATGAATACATGAGTGAATGAAACATTTGCTAAATTACAACTTCAAAACAGAAACTCTAACGGAGAAGGCATAAAGCACTCTAAGATTAGTCTTTAAGGTGTTGCTCCCTTGTTTTACGGGAAACATATACAATTGGAAATCCTCAAGGCACTTACTAAAAATACAGATTCCTACGATCTCTGTAGGACTTACTGAATCAGAATCGGACAAATAGAACCCAGGAATTTGTATTTTTTCTTATGTGTGCTAGGGTTATGAACCTCTGATATGGGGTAATTAGAAAAGGGATTTTTAGGGTACATAGTAATAAGGAAAAATTGATTTTCAGAAACTATATTCACAGTTTGAATAAACTTTGTTCCAACTCTCTTCAACATGAGAATTTGGAAAGTAATAAAGGATGTTTAATTTTGGTTCCTAAGAAATAAATACTAGGTCCATCTAAAGTGTTGAACAGGGTGGGGATGGGTGGAAAAATTATCCTTGATTCTCATTAGATCCAGTGATTGGAGAGTGGACTATATTCTGAGCCCTAGACTTCTAGATTTAAGAATAATATTTTTTTCATGAGAGCTTATCAGAAATATCTTTAAGAAAGTGGACAGAGTTTCTGCCATTTTATTTTACCCATTTGCTGATTAACATTTTAGTTAGGCTCAACTTAAGTCAATAATTCCTATTATATATAATAGAAAAATTCTAAGGTTCTTAAGTAGATGTTTTTCCACAAAGTTTACCAAATGGAAAGGGAAAGAATAGTGTATATTGCAAGTACATTCCAACCTTTTCAGGACTCCAAATGTGTTACTTTCAAACCTGTATTTCTTATATTATCTGTATTAGTCTTATTATCAATAGTAGCTAAGGGCAACTTGGGTCATTTCAGGGGCCATATTAAAAAACTCAGAATCATCTTTAATTTCATTTCCCCTCCTTCGTTCCTCCATCGCCGATCAGTTGTCAATCCAGCACATTACACATATTTCATGCCTTTTTCATCTGTCATCTCCTCTATCTGCCTTCGGAGGTGAAGACATCAATGCCTTTGGCTAGATTATTGGAGCATTACTTCACCTTGTTTCTTAGTCTTCATTCTGGACACCTTCTAGCACATGCTATAAATTGATGTCCAAGACAGTCTTTTAAGATAAAAGACTGAAGATGTTGTTTGCCTACTGAAAAAACATTTGCTGCTTCATATTTTCATAAAATACTGTTCAAACTCCTCAGAAAGGCATAAGTCCTTTCACAGCCCACCTTAGCATATATTTCCACTATCTTATAGCTCCATCCCACAAAGAGTTGGAAAAGACCACATTGTAACCACAGGGAATGTATTTCAGTATATCAAGCAAAGACAGGATATCAGGCTTTTTACCATGGGGCTCCATGGCAGGGTCTTTAGGAGAAATTGATCTCCCTAGTACCTTCCCAAACTACGGAATTATAACTTCCTCCTGCAGAAAGAATCTTATTTCTTGGAGTCTTTCTATTCAACATCTATATTAATAGGAACACTCAGAAATAAATTGAGGTCATCGGGAACTAGGAGATAAGCATTTAGATGACAAAATATTGATTTTCTCCCCAAAGCTAAAGTGCTTTCATAAAAGAGTAAATAAAATACTTTGTGGACAATTTACAAACGAAATATGTGAAATTGGCTTTTTCTAAACCATGTATTGATTCGACATTCATAAACACTTATGCTTGTCAATATAGTGTGATCACTGCTCAATCTTTACAAAACTACAAAAGGGCATAACTACCCAATTAAATTTAAGTGAAACATTATTTATGTTAGATTAGCATTATGAGATGAGCTTCTTTGTAAATTTTGAACACAAAATGTCACATCTAGATGTTTTCATAGTGTTCTTTTAAGTTAAGTTCATCAAAATGGAAGTACTTTGTCACATGAGTTTATCTATTTTATTTGTGTTAGTCTCATGAGAATTATATTATGGGAAAAGGATTGTTTATATAAAGGCACAATCTAAACATTATAGTATTTATATAGAAACAATATAAAAGAGAGTTGACATTTACATCACACTTGCTATATGCCAGACCCTATGCTTTGGATAATCCACACATTTGATCAAACTTGTGAGTCATTATCTCTAGTTTGATGAACTCAATAATATATGTCTCTTAAAAATGCATATTTTACATTTTTCTAGAGAGTAAAAAATACAAAATTTAAGGTGATATTTTTGAAACTTGTTACAGCCACAGACTGGGAGGAAGTCTTTGCAAACCGCATATCTGATACAGACCGGTATCCAAAATATGTGGGAAAATCTTAAAACTCATTAAAGAAAACAACTAAGTTAAAAAATGGGCAAATGATCTGAACAGACCCTCTCACCCAAAGAAAATATACACATGGCAAAAAGTATATGGAATGATGCTTAACATCACGAGCCCTCAGGGAACTGCAAATAAAAACAATGAGATGCTACTACAACCTATTAGAATTCCTTACATCTATAACACCCAAATACTGACAGGGATGTGGTGCAACAGGAACTCTCATTCCTTGCTGGTGGGGATGTAAAATGGTGCAGCCACTTTGGAAAGTGGCTTAGTGGTTTCCTATAAAAGTCTTGTCACATGATCCACATGTTCCTTGGTATTTACCCAAAGAAGTTGAAAACATGTCCACATAAAATCCTGCACATAAATGTTTATAGCCACTTTATTCATACCCAAACTTGGAAGCAACCATGGTGTTCTTCCATAGGTGGATGGGTAAATAAACTATGGCATATACAGACAATGAAATATTATTCAGTGATAAAAAGACATAGAAAAATTTAAATACATATTTCTAAGTGAAAAAGGCCAATCTGAAAAGGCTACATACTATATCTTTCCAACTCTATGACATTCTGGAAAAAGCAAAACTGTGGAGACAGTAAAAAGACCAGTGCTTGTGAGGGCTGGTGTGGGAGAAAGGATGAATGGGTGGAGCACAGAGGATTTAGAACAGTGAAAATACTCTGTATGATACTGTGATATGGATACATAAATATACATTTGGCAAAACCCATAGAACACAACACAACACACAAGAGTGAACCGTAATGTAAATCATGGACTTTAGTGAATAATAATGTAGCAACACTAAATCATCTACTTTACCAAATGTACCACCTAATGAATGATGTTAATAATAGAGAGAATCATATATGTGGTGAGGACAAGAGGATAATGTGTGAATTCTGTAATTTCTGCTCAATTTTTCTGTAAACTGAAAAGTGCTCTAAAAGAGAAAGGCTACTCATTAATAACATTAGTCCCAAAGTTAGTCAAAATAGAACTATAATACCTTAACACTTTGTACAACTAATATTTTTTTTCTCCTGGTCTTAGTTAACTAAGAGAATTAGATAGAAAATTTCTCCTAAGATGCATGACCCTGTTTGATCACTGCTCACTGCAGGTTCTTAGCTGCTTGAGAGCAATCTATTACTGTACCATTTTAACTTGGGGATAATCCTGTGCTTGCTTTATTTAAATGCCCCAGAGGCCAACATGTCAGAAAAGTGACAGACAGCAAAGTACTAGAACTTTGTAGCTTTCAAAATTCAGTTCAAAAATGTATATTAAATACTCCTCTTGTGATTCCTTGCTGAAGATTCTTTGGAACTAATTCTAACCGTCCCTGCAAGGGGGAAGATGTATCAGGCAGGAAATGTTCTCATTAGGATTTTCATGAGACGCCCCCCATTCCCTCCCCCCCCAACACTTTATGAGTTTCTTTAAAAAGTCCTGTGGATAGGGGTGCCTGGGTGGCTCAGTCGGTTGGGCACTTGACTTCGACTCAGGTCATAATCTCATGGTTTGTGGGTTCAAACCTTCTTCAGATTCGGTGTCTCCCTCTCTCTGCCCCTTCCCCTCTCACACTCTGTCTCTCTCTGTCTCTTGAAAAATGAATAAATAAACACTTTTTTAAAAAGTCCTGTGGATATATGGGCATTTGATGTTTGGTCTTCAGGCAGGTGCTCAGATAAATGGTGACCCTCACATCCTCTCTGTCAAGTCCAGTAGAATAATTAATGTTAACAGAGCTAAGCTATGAAAACAAAGGTTTTGGTGAAAATATGTTATAACATTGAGACTAGATTAATTTGTAAGTTATTTGCTTCTGAAAATGAATCTTTTGACATTCATGATAACATTATTAGAATTGCAACTAAGGTAAGTGTTTAACGAATTATTAGACCAAATCTACTTTTAAAATTAATAATATAATGCACCACATTTACTTGAATGTCTTGATTCAAAATACACATTAAAAGAGCTTTAGACTAAGGTTTTATAATTTAATTATATACTAATGTATTCCTAGGGTCATAGATGGTTAGATTTAACTAGGAAATACAATTTGGATTATGATATGCACTTAAATTTCAAATTGGATTTAACATGTTAAAAGCAGTTCTAAAATATATATAGAGGTGATCAATATTCCATAAGGATAATTATGAGTAAATGATTGAATATTTTCAGACTATTATCAAGGATAGGTTTTTAATACCAATATTTGAGACAATAAAATAATAAAGTAAAGTGAAATAAAATAAAATTCCTCAGCTCCTGGTCTTTGTAGGCCTCTCTACTGGCTGCCTGAATATCGTTCTGACATGGCTTTCATCAAAACAAGTGACAGAGAGCAAGGAAGAAGCCTGTGAAATGGCCTATCATCACCTCCAATGTATTCCAGTTGTTACAGAGACCAATCCAGATGCAGTGTGCGAGGGGACAACCCAGGAATGTGAATTCTAGAAGGAAGGCATTACTGTGGGTAATCTCAGAGGCTGGCTACCCATGCTAAATGGTTTTCATTTGAAATAAGTGTAAAGTCTTTGGCAATAAAATACAACTAACCTAGCAGTTATAAGTAATAGCTAAAAGTTTGTGACACTCGTTGTATATACCTGTTCTCTATTTCACCCTTTACAACAAAATATTAAAGCTGGAAAATACAGTTTTTAATTTTAATCTTCTTAGACTCATGTAAGTGTTGACAGTATATTTACTAAAGAAAATACTTTTTCATTAGGAACTTAGTTGCAAACATCAATTCTCTTCACATACCATAGAGTTCTCAGATGGAAGTATTTTTAAATAATTGTTAATCTCCACTGTGTAGAAACTTTATAATTATAGATAGATCTATTTTCTGCTAGGATCATTCAGTAGGAATTTTTCCATACGTAGGGCAAACTGACTTTGCCCAAAGAAGAAGAGAAAATATTAACAATTATCACCTTTTAAAAAACATTATTGAGGGGTGCCTGGATGTCTCAGTCAGTTGAATCCTACTTTGGCTCAGGTCATGATCTCCCAGTTCATGAGTTTGATCCCCACATGGGACTCTGCGGACAGCTTGGAGCCTGGAGCCTGCTTCATATTCTGTGTCTCCCTCTATCTCTGCTCCTCCCCTGGTCACACTCTGTCTCTCAAATATAAAGCAATGTTAAAAAATTATTTAAAAATACAGTGATGAGATATTAAAGAGTTGTTGAGGGAAGCACTAAGAATTGTGCTGTTTGGGGTAATATACTTCGCTCTTTGGGGTAATATACTTTTGGTATTTCAGAACCCAGTTACTCTCATCTAAACTCTTCCTTTAACTTGAAAACAAAACACAACAAAATGGGGTGCCCGGATGGCTCAGTTGGTTAAGCTTCTGACTCTTGGTTTTGGCTCAGTTCATAATCTCACAATTTGTGAGTTTGAGCCCCACATGTGGCTCTGTGCTTGGGATTCTCTCTTTCCCTCTCTCTCTGCCCCTCCTGTGCTCTCTCTCAAAATAAATAAACTAACTTAAAAAAAAGATAAACAGGACACTTGGCTGACTCAGTTGATAGAGCACACCACTCTGGATTTCAAGGTTGTGAGTTTGAGTCCCATGTTGGGTGTAGAGATTACTTAAAAATAAAATCTTTAAAAAAAGTAAAAATAAACTCTTCCTTTAAGTTGTTATTTAAATTTCAAAGTCTTAATTAACATTAGAATTTGTGACATTTTACATAAGCCATCTTTTTCATATTCGGTAATTTGTGGTTCAAATCACTGGCCTTCATGACCAAATAGCTTGACTAAACTCTTCACTGGATCAGCTTCAAAGGACAGTGAAAAATTGACCCTTTCAAACATTTGAAGGCTTTGGTTATTTTAGCATTATATCCCCCATCTTCACACTCATAATGGCTCAGTAAAACATATCATGTTTATAATTAAAAAGAAAAGATGAGTGTTCTGTAACTTTTCTGAGCAAAGGATGCTTAAAAATTCAAACTAACTTGGTTTCTTTCCCAGCAAAATGTTGGGAATGAAGTTTACCCTTAGAACTATATTAATTTTTAAAAGTATAGGTAATATCCAAAATCTAGTATGTAGGTTTCTTTGTTCTTCCTTCTTTAACAAGAGAGCAGGTCCACTTAATACATTATCATCCACTATTACCTTTCACAGAACAGCTACGGATCATGAGGTGAGAAAGATATTAGTGCCATTAAGTATTGCACTTTACTATTACAAGCCTAAAATATAATAAGGAGAATGGTATTATCCATAATAGTTTATAGGAGTCCCTGTCCAGAATTAAGTGAGAAAATCTTCAGATTTATATCATCTCCTTCCAACACATGTACTATTTTAGAAATGGAACTGGCTCTTTCAGATTCATTAGCATATGTAAAATCAAAACAATTTTCTGGATCAGGAGCTTCACTTGTTTTACTTTTTTGATTATTTGATTATACAGTGACATTCTCTGTGTTTATTCCCCAAATCTGCAAATGTGATTTATGGCATAGGTGCGGTTCTGTTATGAGCTGAACGTTTGCATTTCTCCCAAATTCACAGATTGGAGCCCTAACCCCTATGGTGATGATATTGGGAAATAGGGGGCCTTTGGAAGGTAATTATGGTGAGATGTGGTTATGATGGTGGGGTCCCCATGATGGAATTAGTGCCCTAATAAGAGGACAGACCATAGAACGTGTTCTTTGTCTACACACAAAGAAGTCATGTGAGCACACAGCAAAATTGTGGTCATACAAGCCAAGAAGAAACTGACTATGTTGGCTCCCTGATTTTGGACTTCTAGCCTCCAAAACTATGAGAAAAGAAGTTTCTGTTGTTTAAGCCACCCAGTATATGGTGTTTTGTTCAGGCAGCCTTAGCTGACTAAGACAGAGTCCAAGAAATCTGGATAAAGGAGAGAACAAAGGTATTCAAAAGAAAGGAGAGAATAACTGCATTCCGTTCTCAAAGTGAAACATTTTAATAGGAGCAATATATTGTGTCCTCCCTCCTTGGAATGTATTCTGTGGTTGAAAAAGCACAAAACAGCTAAAGCAAGTGGAAAATTAGGGTTGTATGGTATAGACTCAGAATCTTCAATTTTGGGTTTGGGTCCAGGACCCTGCTCTGATCAGCATCTGAACCAGTTGTGAATTATCCATTGTTGTGGGCTGAATTGTGTCCCCCCCAAATTTGTACATTGAAGTCCTACCCCCTAGTACCTCAGGATATGGCTGTTTTTGGAAACAAGGCCTTTAGGTTAACAAAGACATGAGGGTGGGCCCCTAAACTAATAGAACTGATGTCCTAAGAAGAGGTAGAGACACGTGGGATGTGTGTGTACAGAGAAAAGTCCAAGTGAGGAGACAGTGGGAAGGTTGCAAGCCAAGGAGAGAGGCCTCAGGAGAAACCAATCCTACCGACACCTGTATCCTGTACTTCCGGCCTCCAGAACTGTGAGGAAAGAAATCTCTGTTGTTTAAGCACCCCCAGTCTGTGGTATTTTGTTATGGCAGCCCTAGCAAACTAATACACCTATCCTTTCTAATCCTGCATCACTAAGCATTAGCACAGTGTCATGCAGGAAAGTGAGTCTGAAGACAGATGGCTTGGGTTTACATGCCAGCTCTACCTGCTTCTTGTCCCAATGGCCTTACATGTAGAAAGCGATTACTAGTGGCAGCTACCTCATCAAGTCCTGAGAAGATTCATGAAATGCAATTCCATAATGCACGAAGGGAAGAGATGCAGAGGAATAGGAAGATTTTGATGGGAGATTATGGAACAGGAAAACATTGACTATGAGCTCATTTACTAGAATATTAGATTATTAAAATAAGCATTACTATTTCATATTGTGGTCTCAATAACCAGAACAGGGCCTGGTCCATTTTAGTATTAAAAATCTATTTAGAACAAATGATGAAAGAAAATAGAAAGGAAAGAATGAAAGGAGAAAGGAAGGAAAGGAAGAAAGAGAGACCATAAATAGTAGTTGTTGGATTTAAGTGTGGAGATAAGAAATTGCATAACATGCTCATGTAGGGTAGAGAATAGGGTGTATTAAAATGAGTAAAATATAAGAATGGAAATTAAATTGGGTCCTAAATGTGTGGCACTTTGAAAAACAATGGTAGACAACTAGAGATTTTTTAATTTTTAATTTTTTGTAGGATATTATAATAAACTATTTGGATTATTCTTTTTGTAATTTTATGGATACTGTATTAATGTCAAAAGAAACTTTTGACCATCTGTTCCTAAAGCAAAACATATTGAAACATTCCCAATATATGCATACTTATCAATCTAGTATATACACATCATACTATAATAATATTTCATATGTGTTAAAACATGCAAATGTAAAAATGAAAATAGGATAAAAGTAATTAAAGAAGAAGTTCTGGCATTCGTCTTATAGGTTATCATGATTATCCCTCAGGATGTGTGCATTTCACTTTGGAAATCTTCAGATGTACTATCTTTCTCACCTTTTCTCTAAACTGGTTTTCTAAATATACCCAGGACAAACTTCGTGCATTTAAGCTGCTAGAACTTTGTCCACGCCACTTTCCTTTTAAAATTTAATTTTGTCAGTTGAAGCCCAACTATGAAACAAAACCTGCCCATTGAACCCTGCAGTAAGTGACTTCTGTGTCTTCTGAACAACAGAAAACACTGCTATATTATCCAAATTATTTAGTACTTAGCATAAACTGTCTTAAATTACATGGTCTTCAATGAGTTGCATTGTTTTGTATATGAATATGCCATGTCTTTCCAATTAGATTGCAGTCTTTTTCAGGGCAGAGATATTTTTTGTTTGCTTCAAGTTTTTGTTTAAATTCTAGTTAGTTAACATAGAGTGTTGGTTTCAGGAGTAGAATTCAGGGGTTCATTACTTACATATAACACTCAGATTCATCACTTATATATAAACCCAGTGCACATTTTATGCTTTTTTAAAAATCCATGGAATAGATAACTCTATTTAATAAAGACTTACTGATTGATTGTGGTGAGCAATTAACAGCATTTGTAACTCTCCTGAGCTATTCCTTCATTGATGTTTCAGTTGGTGTTCTTTGATTGAAGCAGAAACTAACTCAAACGATGGAAAAGCCAAAGGAATGACAGGGAGAACAGCTCTGATTCAAGTACAGGCTTCCTCGGGAAGATCAGTCTTATGATTCATTTTATCACTTTCTGCTCTTGTACCACCCACTGAAGATCTACATTTTTAGGACAGAGAGTGTGAGATGTCTTTTTTGGACCATTTGGGCATTCCCTTGGTTTTTGGTTTAACTGATATGCCATTCTCCCAAATAAAGATTAAAAAGGGGAACAATACCAAAAAAAAGTGGGGACGGGTGCTGAAGAGATATAAACAGACGTGTCATGTGCCATATTTCAGAAATGGTGATGGTATAATTGTCTACCTAAAGATGATAAGTCTTAGTTACAGAAAAATATCAGTAGTTCATGTAGATAGCTAGACATGCAGATGTACTCTGGAAAACAGTATCTGTAGCTGTGAGCTAAAGTACTGGACACTTAACCACATTAAATATTTTTATGGGTTGCTATGTTGATTTCTTAATAAGACAGAGTAGATTTGTTCTTATTTACAATGGGCAGAACTGCTAAATCATCTGGGCAAGTTATGTAACATTTCTGAATGCATTTTTATAATTCTCCAAATTATAAAATGGGAATAATATCAATATACTTAAATTATTATGAAGATTAAATAAATTAATGCATATTTAGTGCTTAACATAATGCTGGCCTATAGTAATTTTTCAGCTTATGTTAGCAATGACCATTGTGATTATAGAGGTAACATATTCATATGATCAATGCATCCCATATTTCATGTTTATATTTAAATACCCTTATAGGGGCGCCTGGGTGGCTCAGTCGGTTGAGTGTCCGACTTTGGCTCAGGTCATGATCTCGCAGCTCGTGAGTTCGAGCCCCGCGTCGGGCTTTGTGCTGGCGGCTCAGAGCCTGGAGCCTGCTTCCAATTCTGTGTCTCCCTCTCTCTCTGCCCCTCCCCCATTCATGCTCTGACTCTCTCTGTCTCAAAAATAAATAAACGTTAAAATAAAAAATATTTAAATACCCTTATAATTGGCTTATTTGCATTTCAACCAGAGACCCATCTAAACTCACCAGTGATCCCATTTAAACACTAGTTCTCTTGGACATTAAATTACTTTTCTTAGAACCAAAACTTAATAAAGAATTATAAATTTAAAAAGTATTTCTTATCTTTCTCAAATATGCTTTTTTTTTCTAGTGCAGGGAACTATAGAATAATATGCACTTCAGACAGCTTATTTCAAAGATGTTAAACTAACCATTACTGCATAAGGGTTTGAAAAGGGAAGGAAAACAGATTTGGCCAGATCTACCTATAGCTTCATATTAGTCACCAGTGGAAAAATCACAAATTTTCTGAATGCAAAACAGGAAAATCTCATAAGTTGAAATATTTGTAATGTTTGCAATGTTTGTAAATATTTGAAGGAGCGAGAGAAATGGAAAGGGACATATTTATCTTTGAGACATGTACATAAAGTTAAGATTCTAGAGATCTGAGCTTACAGAGCTTTAATATTAATAATAGGAGGTGTAATACTTCAGCTTGATTAAAGGAAATGCTGAAATACATGTTTAAATTGCCAAAAATGTTTCATTTTCTTTTACGTTGTCCCTGAATGGCCAGAAATTTCATTTAATTCCTTTTTTATTCTCAAGTAATGAAATTTGAAAGTCTGTTCAGTTCTGATATAATTTTGGGGTCCCTATAGTTCTCCCATGAATTACAGAAATAGCAAATAAAATGGTAAAATAAGAAAGAAATATGACTATATACTTTTTCTCTATTTGGTATAAATAGTCTACTTAGTTTAAGATTTTCATGTGTGCCATTATATGAGGAAGAGGCTTTCCTAGTCTCTTCAGATACAATGTGAATGAAAAAATTGGAGGGATATTGGAGAAATGACATAAGACACAATATAAGATATAAGTTGGAGCTTACAAAATCTTAACAAAAGTTGTTGTTTTTTTTCCCCCTCTCTTTTTGACTAAGACATTGTTTGATTCCCATGACATGGTGGATGCCAGGGGTCTATCAAATCTCCTAAAATGTTTTGAGCCTAGATGTTATGTCTTTTTCTAACTTAAATAGAGATCCCAATTCAATAATTCTCAAGCTCAAGCGTACATCAAGATTTCATGCTGTGTCTATTTAAAATCCAGATTTCTGTGGTCCATCTTCAGAAGATTCTGATATAGTAAGTCTTCACAGGGACTTAGGAATTTGCACCTTGTAAAGCAGGCCATATCATTGTGATATTGGTGCTCTAGAGGTCACACTTGAAGAAACACTGCCATAGAGATTATGGCTTCTCTCTGCTATTACTATCACTTATTATAATTATGATTATTGTTGTTATTATTTGCCTACTAAGATATGCACTTCCAATCAACTCTATAATTTTCTGAATTAGAGAACAGTAATAAGGAAGATCCAAAGCATTTTATATATTACTGCCATTGATTTTTGTATTTATATATGAATGTGAGTATTTAATTTTGGCTGTGTGTCCCAAATTTCCGTTCCATTGGCCATTAGTGGGTATTGTACAAGAAAAGAATTCCATGGTCAAATTGCTGACATAGTATGTGATAATACTTTGTCTTCTCTTAAGGAATTTCAGACACATGCCTGCACACAGAATTATGTAGCTTTGTTTTAATCAGGCTTCCCAAGATTCTGACTCTGGAATCTTCTTAGTAAGGGTCAACTATTAATATCTTGCAGAATTTCCTCACAGAGAACTAAGCCCCATCTTGCTTTCTTGTTAAGCCTGATATCTTTTCAGCAATTCAGGCTACTGCTTTGGTCTAAAAGTCCTCTCACTGGCATGCTTGCAGCTTACATGGAGAAAGATCAGTCAGATGGTAATGTCGACAGCAGCTGAGACAAGGTGTCTTCCAAAGTAAATCCGATTATAGGAACTAAAAGATTTTCATATGGCTAAAGATTGTCTGTGACAGGTGCAGGTACTGTAAGAAGCCTTCCTGAGCCCTTCTTTTTGAAAGAGTTGGAAATAAAATCAGGTAGCCTTTGTGAGTGAAAAAAAAAAAGAATTCAACACTTAGTGGATGAAATTAAAAATATGTAAAGTCACATTTAGTAACAACTAGTGTAGACTGGACTATGGGCATATAAGCTTTATAACCATATTTGAAGAAATGTTCCTTTTTCATCACAGGGACCTGCAAAACAATGAACAGAAATAATTGTCAATGTACACAGCATTAGATAGAAGAATATGTTGTCAATCATCAAGAGTAATATTGTCTAGCAAGGTTCTATCTTTTGGGGGAGAAAGGTGTTAAGTTGAGAGAAGCTTTAAGAATCATCCAAATTTCTAGTGTTGATTCCTTGGATAATAAGTAAATTTCTGGTTTAGTTTTTATGTTATTCTAAAGAAAGCCTATCTTGATCATGGCAATGTACACATTTTTGTCAGAATAAATTCATAATTCTTATTGTAAATGAACAAATTAGTATTCTCTATTACATTCCAGTCTCTCAGTTTATAGTCAATTAACATCCCTGAGTTTGATCACATCTAAGGAACTACACAATTGATTTTCTGGGTAAAGAAGTTTCAGTAAAACCCAGAATCACCTGGTAATGAATTCACACTTTAAATGTAACCCCAAGAGATTTTTGGTAAACCATTACAAAACACATCCCAGGCAAACCCCCATCTCTCTCTTTGCTTCTCTTCAAAATGCAACATATTCAATATAAAGATTTGTATCAGAACATCAGTCTTGTTTCTAATGAGGGTATTTTTGTTGTTTGGAGAAGAAAGTAAATTTAGTTTTTGCCATTTGCTGTCAGCTCCATGTTTAACAGGCTTTATTGAAGGGATTATTCACTTGAGAATTGGTGTCTTCGTTTATTGCTTTTTCTCAGAACTCTGGCAAAATAAAGGAATAAAAGGAAGTTACACTGAGTGAATGTTTTATACTCCATTCTTAAATCTTGCAAATATAATTCCCACTGTTCCTCATCTAGAATCATTAGGTTAAACTTGGCTCATTCATGCAATTCCAACGGATATCTCTGTTGGGACTCAAACTGCTTAGTTCAGTCAGTGTTCACTTTAGATGTTTTCTCTGCAGGTCATTTCCACCCAGTGGAAAAATATGTAGTTATTATAGACAATTGTAATGTGTATATATAATTTTTAATACTTCCAGCGGTGAGTTCTTTCCTAGGAACTTCCTGAGATAAAAAGGTCTTTTCTGCTTTACTTCTCCCTCTAATCCAACATCCGAGATTATATAAAATTTAGAAGATTTTTAGTACGTGTCACAAAAATATTAACCCATCAGATTTTACAGGAATTTGTGAAATCTCCTCACATATAACTACAGAATAATCTCAAAACTGACTTTATCTTATTGCATTTCAATTGAAAGATTATTTCATAGTTCTTTAAATACTTTTTATTTTGTTTCCTGGTCATTACTTTTTTATTTTATATATTTTGAAGCATTTATTTTTAAGTTATCTCTACACCCAACATGGGGCCCAAAGTGACAACCCCAAGATCAGTCACATGCTCCACTGATTGAGCCAGCCTGGTGTCCCTCGTTATTATGTTTTTAAAGAGAAATATCTGCTTACCGAGTTTCCTGATGTACACATCTGAAAATTGGGAAATGAGACTGTTCTTGTTATTTCTCTTAGCTGAGTTAATGGTAAATATCACTAGAGTATTAATCAGTACTATTAGCACTAAGATTTGTGTATAGAGCAATTTAAATTAACCATTATCCCACAGATTTGCTCTAATACTATAATCAGAAAAGGTTTACAGCTATTCCAATAGGCAGAAGTCTCTCGACCCCCTCCCACTTGCCACCTGTTCTCTGGAAGGACAACTTATATATTATTTCATGCCAAAATGCAAATTCATTGCTTTCTTTTACCAACTTATAAGCAACTAAATTTATGTGGAATGAAAATTAATGTTTGAGTCAACATCTATTTACATAAGTCTTCAAAAATATACTAAGACAAAAATTTATAATCAGATAAACTGCTTGTCAGAAATATTTATTTTGCATAATAAAATAAAACACCTGGGAAACTTTTCCAATTGATAACTTTCAAGAAAAGAATCATGAGAGCAGCAATTGAAAAAGTGTCCTTAATTTTCAAGAATAATTTTTCTTAGTGTCTTATTTAACATGGCTTCATTATCACTGTATGAAATCACTACCCTTTTAAGAAATGAAGAGATATTCAAAAATCAATGGTTAGAACACACAAATAATTCATGATTCACTTTGAAATAACTCAGGGGACTATCTCTTCAGTTATTTTTCATATGTATTTTGATATGTAATTATTTAGTACTTACATTAGGCCAAGTCCTGGGTATGGAGGTATGCACTAGAGACATATTAATGGATAAAGGTCAAATGGGTTTTAAAACCTACCGGAGGAGTCAGAGTATCACACAATGATTTACACCATTCCTAATTACAAGGTCCTTGAGAAGAAGAAGAGTGTGCTCTTTTGTAAAAACTGACAAAGAAGGATATGATTAGAAAATGGTATATGAAGAATAAATGACCTGTAAGACTTAGAGCTCAGGGAGAAATCCAGGCATGTGGAATCTTTATTCCATGTTTATTAATCATTCTAGAGCAAATCCTAAAACCCTATTATAGGGTTTTAAGCATGGAGACAATGCAATCCTGCCAGATTTATACATTTCCCCCCACATATTGTTATGGGAAAATTTCAAATATCCAGAAAAGTTAAAATCATTGTGCAGTAAACTCCCAAATCTCCAGTACCTTGATTCTTTAACTGTAAATATTTCACTATATTTACCCCAACCCTCTCATCGATCCATTCATTTAGCCATCTACTGATCCACCTTATCTTTTGAGGCATTTTAAAAGCTAAGGTATAATTTACAAATAGAAAATTGTACTCTTTTTAGTATACATTTCTATGAACTTTGACAAAGCATGGTGTCTCGTTGCCACCACAATCAAAATACACAATTTAGTTTTATTTTTAATGCATTTCAAAGTTTTTCAAAACATAAATACATTTCACCCTATGCACATCAGCATGCACGTGCCTGCACACACACAGATAGACCCCAGGGAGCTAAGCAGTGCCAACAAGTGGAGAATGGAGCCATCACACCAAGCCCCACCCACCTGCCTCCTTCATGCACATTCCTCAGAAGACCAGTGTTTAGTCTACCCACTATAGTGTGCTGCCAAGTTTCAGTTCTAGGGGAAACTGGATGTAACTTCGCTCAGCTTTCATTCTGTTTGCTCGTTCATTTATTCATTTTCTTTGCTTCTGTTTTGCTTATGTTATTTTTTTTGTTCTTTCTTTTTTTTTCTTTCTCTTTCTTGGATATAGAAAGAGCAAATTTATTTTAGTTTTATTGATTTATTTTATTTTCTTCATTTTATTTCGCTCTATTCTGTTATTTAAAAACTTTTTTAAATGTTTTTATTTTTGAGAGAGAGACAGAGAGAGAGAGAATGAGCAGGGAAGGGGCAGAGAGAGAGGGAGACACAGAATCTGAAGCAGTCTCCAGGCTCTGAGCTGTCAGCACTGAGCCCGACATGGGGCTCGAAGTCATGAACTACAAAATCATGACCTGAGCCAGTTGGACACTTAAGTGTCTGAGCCACCCAGATGCCCCCAATTTTTTAAACTTTTATTTTTCCTTTCCCTTTTTTCCCTTTTCTATCAAGCTTCTCTCAACAAGCAGACAGAATTACACCTAGGATCTAGCTTCCTTTATTTGATTTTTTGGCTTTGTTTTGTTTTTAATTTTTTAAATTTTATTTTATTAATTTTTTCTTCCTCCAAAATGACAAGATGGAAGAATTCACCCCAAAAGAAAGAACAGGAAGAAATAATGACCAGGGATTAATCAACACAGATAAAAGTAAGATGTCTGAACTAGAATTTAAAACCATAGTAAGAAGAATAGTAGCTGGGGTTGAAAAAAAGCATAGAAGACACCAGAGAATCCCTTTCTGCAGAGATAAAAGAAGTAAAATCTAGTCAGGCTGAAATTAAAAATACTACAGCCAAGATGCAATCTCGAATGGCTGCCATGACAGCAAGGATGGACAAAACAGAGCAGTGAATCAGTGATATAGAAGATAAAATTATGGAAAATAATGAAGCAGAAAAAAGAGAAATATAAAGGTAAAAGATCATGATACAAGACTTAGAGAACTCAGTGACTTATTAAAGAGGAATAACATTCATATCACAGGAATCCCAGAAGATGAAGAGAGAGGAAAAGCGGCAGAAGGTTTGTGTGAGAAAATTGTAGCTGAAACCTTCCTAATCTGGGGAAGGACACAGACATCAAAATCCAAGAAGCACAGAGAATTCCCATTAGATTCAACAAAACCCGACTATCACCAAGGCCTATCATAGTTAAATTCACAAAATACACAAGCAAGAAAAGAATCATGAAAGCGGCAATTGAAAAAGTGTCCTTAACCTATAAGGGAAGACAGATCAGATTTGCAGAAGATGTGTTCACAGAACCTTGGCAGGCCAGAAAGGAGTGGCAGGATATATTCAATGTTCTGAATCAGAAAAATATGCAGCCAAGAATTCTTAATCCAGCAATTAGAATAGAAGGTGAGATAAAGAGTTTCTTAGACAAACAAAAACTAAAGGAGTTCATGACCACTAAACCAGCAGTGTAAGAAATTTTAAGGGGGACTCTTTTTTTAATGTTTGTTTATTTATTTATTTATTTATTTATTTATTTATTTTTAAAAAAATTTTTAATATATGTTTTTGAGACAGAGAGAGACAGAGCATGAACAGGGGAGGGTCAGAGAGAGAGGGAGACACAGAATCTGAAACAGGCTCCAGGCTCTGAGCTGTCAGCACAGAGCCCGACGCGGGGCTCGAACTCACAGACTGTGAGATCATGACCTGAGTTGAAATCAGACACTTAACTGAGTCACCCAGGCGCCCCTAATGTTTATTTATTTTTGAGAGAGAGAGAGAGAAAGACAGCAAGCAATGTGGGGCATAGAGAGATAGAGGCAGAGGATCTGAAGCAGGCTCTGTGCTGTCAGAACAGAGCCTGACGCAGGGCTCAAACTCATGACCAGTGAGATCATGACTTGAGCCAAAGTCGAATGTTCAACTGACTGAGCCACCCAGGCATGCCTAAGGGGGACTCTCAGTGGACAAAACAAAACAAAACAAAACATACCAAAAGCAACAAAGACTAGAAAAGACCAGAGAAAACCACCAGAAACAACAACTCTACAGGTAACACAATGGCACTAAATTCATATCTTTCAATAATTATTCTAAATGTAAATGGACTAAAGGCTCCAGGAAAAAGACATAGGGGTCAGAATGGGTAAACGGAAGAAAAAAAACAAGACCCAATCTGTATGCTGCCTAAAACAGACTTATTTTAGACCTAAAGACACCTGCAGATTGCTACTAGGTGTTTATCCAAAGGATACAGGTGTGTTGTTTTGAAGGGGCACAGACACCCCAATGTTTACAGCAATGGTATCAACAATAGCCAAAGTATGGAAAGAGCACAAATTTTCATCAACAGATGAATGCAGAGAGAAGATGTGGTGTATATATATACAATGGAGGATTACTTGGTAATCAAAAAGAATGAAATCTTTTTGCAACAATGTAGATGGAACTAGAGTGTATTATGGTAAGTGAAATTATTCAAAGAAAGACAAATATCATACAACTTCACTCATATGTTGAATTTAAGATACAAAAGAGAGAAACATAAGGGAAGGGAAGCAAAAATAATATAAAAGCAGGAAGGGGGGGCAAAACATAAGAGACTGTTAAATACAGAGAATAAACTGAGTGTTGCTGGAGGGATTGTGGGTGGGGGGATGGGCTAAATGCGCAAGGGGTATTAAGGAGGACACTTGTTGGGATGAGCACTGGGTGTTATATGTAGGGGAAAAATCACTGGATTATACTCCTGAAACCATTATTTCACTATTTGCTAACTTGGATGTAAATTAAAAAAAAAAAAAAAAAAGGAACTGGGAAGGCAAAACAAAAAACAAACAACAAAATAAAAACAACAAAAAACAATACAAAACAACAACAAAAAAACCCCAAAAATCAGACACCTGCAGATTGAAACTATGGGAATGGAGAACCATCTATCATGCTAATAGACATCAAAAGAAAGCCAGAGTAGTCATACTTATATCAGACAAACTAGATTTTAAACCAAAGACTGTAACAAGAGATGAAGAAGGGCATTATGTCATAATTAAGGGGTCTTCTATCTCCAATTAGATCTAACAATTGTAAATATTTATGCCCCAACATGGAGAAACCCAAATATATAAATCAATTAATCACAAACATCTTTATGAGTTTCTTTAAACTCAGTGATAATAATACCATAATAGCAGGGAACTTTGACACACCACTTACAGAAATTGATAAATCAGCTAGGCAGATAATCAACAAGGAAACAATGACACACTGGACCAGATGGACTTAACAGATATATTCAGAACATTTCACCCTAAAGCAACAGGATATACATCTTCTAGAGTGACTATGGAACATTCTCCAAAATAGATCCCATACCGGGTCACAAATCAGCCATCATCAAGTACAAAGAGATCTGTAGCATGCATATCATTTAATTAGGGTTCAAGATTTATTTAAGATTATTTCTATTTCTTAAGGTGAGAAAAAAGAACTGTGAAAAGCACAAGTGATATCTTTTCTATGAGCATGGACAAATGCATAAACCTAAACTGCAACCCCTATGAAATGATCTGAGTTCAAAAAATTGTAACTATATAGTTGATAGATATTAACTAGACTTATGAAGGTGATCATTTTTCAGTATATACAAATATCAAATCATTACACTGTACACATAAATCTAGTATAATGTCATATGTGAAATGTCAATAAAAAAAGATATAGTACATTTCTATCACCCAGAAAATTGCTGTATGCTCCTTTGCAGTCAATTCCTGTTCCTACTCTCCCCTTCTCATTGGCAGCTAGTATTCTGATTTTTATTTTTTACCATGGATTAGTCCTGCCTATTCTAGAATTTCAGATAAATAGAATCCAAGAATATGCTCCATGTAGGGCTTCCTTCAATTAGCATGACATTTTTGAGATTCAGACATACTGAGCTGGTCAGTTTTTTTTTTAACTTTTGAGTAGTATTTTGTTGTATCAATATATGACACTCTTGTAGGCTACCTGAGCCGTTTCCAATTTGGCTATTATAAATAAAGTTACCATGGACAGTCTTATACAAGGATTTTAGTAAAATATACATTTTTCATTACTCTTAAGTAAATATCTAGGATTGGAATTTCTTGGTTATGGGGGTAATATATGCTTAGTTTTATTTATTTTTTTAATCTAGACCTTATTCCAAAGGAATTGTATCATAAACTTAATTGTTTTCTTTTTTAAGTGTATTTATTTTAAGAAAGAGATGGGTGGGGAGAGAGAGTGAGAGAGAATATCAAGTAGATTCCATGCTGTCAGCATGTTGTCAGCTCAGATCTAGTTGTGGGTCTCTATCCCTCAAATGGTGAGATCATGACCTGAGTTGAGATCACGACCTGACCCCAAATCAAGTCAGATGCTCAACCAACTAAGCCATCCAGTCCCCTCATAAACTTAATAGTTTGTAGAGTGATGTTGCCTATAGGATAGAGAATGGCCTGGAGACAGGTAAGTATAAATAAGGGAAGAGAAATGCAATGTTTGGGCATAATAGCAGCTAGTGGAAATAGATAAGAATGAATATAATTAAGATGTACTTAGGAGATAGAATCAACAAAGCTTGGTAGTGGACAGGATTTAGGGCAAGGGAGATGGATTAGTCAAGTTTCAGGCATGAACTAAAGGGTTGATGGTGGTATGATTAAACCAAGATGGAGTTTTAATGAGGTACCATGTTTAGAGGACAAGTCCTGAGCTCCATTTTAAACCTGTGCACTTTGATGTGCCCATCTTCTCTCTTGGAATAGCGATTAGCTGATTTGTGTCAATTTATACATTGTCAGAACCAGAAAGAAAAAATGAAGTGCAGCCCATTTTGCTAAGTACCAAATGGATTTGTATTTTCCAAATCTGCCCTTCCCTTGAACTAAAATACTAAGTAGTAGATCCTCACAATTTACCCAAAAAAGGGAACACAGATTTTTATTATTTCTTAATGTTTAAAGCTATCCTATTAAAAATATAACCTATTAAATTATATTTATTTCAATGCCTTGGAATGTATGACGTGTTTGAAAAAAATCAGAGCACTTCGACTGGACAAAAAGATGATTTATTACATAAGACCTAATTAGGATAAATGAGGGCCATGATATGGTACAATATTTTCACAGATGGTTGAAATCACTTTGGGAAAAGCTTGGATTCAACTTCATCTATATAAGCTGCTTAGAATAATTTACATGGAATTCAAAATAAATAAGTTTATTAGCAGTTTAATGCATTAAGCATAAAAAATGCAAACGCTAATTATAACTCTTGTTGAAGTTATTGCAGAACTAAAACTCTTTAACCAATAATGTCAAATAAATTTAGTCTTTAAAGAGACTTTTAAAGGTCTTTGTAATTTGTGTTTTGCTAAAAAATAATGTGACTACCTAATGTTACAGAGGATTCCAATAGAAGTGATTTTAGGTACCATCTTAGCCAGAAGACACTCTTCCAATTTAGGTATCCTTGATATAAGGTAATGATATTTTTAATAATTATGCAAGACTATATATTATATTTATATATATATATATATGATAACAAAAATGATAAGATATGCTACATATAAAAAAGGGATCTCTACAAACCATTGAATCACTAAATGTGTTTTTATTACTCACAGTTTTCTAAATGTTGAGAAAAACAATTCAAAATCTGCATTAGCAGTTCTTAATCTCATGTTACACCACCTAACATAGTTATGTAAAATAATAGGAGTTGTCATTAAAATGTAATTAAAGATTCACTATTCATGCCAAGCTGTCAACAAGCCTCATTTTGCTTAATTATCTACAGATTTTCAGGACCACCTGTTTTCAGGAGGGCTTTTCATTTTGAGGAGGTCAATAAAAGGAAAGAAAACAAAGATTGTGCCAACCTCTTTGTCCATGATCCATTTGTTCCTGACTGAAGAGTGACTCTAGCTGTCGTTAATGGTTGGTATTTCACTCTGATGTAGTGATCCTAGGCATTTAACAGACATTTGCAAAGTCTGGCTCTGAACTAGAAAGCAAAAGAACTATTTATTTTTCATTTTTTTTACGATGGCACAATTTGGTTTTATTAGTAAATAAATTTATATTTAAACACAAAATGCATATTCTTTTGAAAAATGGAAACAAACAGATGCCAAGTCACTGGGTGATGACGCCTTAGTTTCCTAGGGTCCACTGGCAGTAATCACTATGTTAAAGTTGAAAATGTGAAGTTTAAAGTGCCTTTTTCTGTCTATCCTTCTCTCTTGGTTATCATATTTTAATTAAAAAAGAAACATTTAAACAAATATGACTTAAATCCTGCAAAACCTGATATTTGGTAATAGTAAATTTGGTGATTTTTTTTATTGGCCTGTGAAAGGCTCCTATCCTATACTTCTCTCTGAAAGCTACATAAAGTTTTTATTCATTAGTAACACATTGTTTCCTACTTGCTATTACTAGGTCAAAAAACATGTGAATTTTAATTAGAAAGATTATATTAGTTTCCTATGATGTAAATCAATATATGTAAAATGATGTTTAAAATTAAAGAATATTAAATGGATTATTTACAAGAGTTGATAATGAGAGAAGATCCTTGACTTACATAAAAAAATAATCTGTAGTGGCTGCATAGTCAGCATTTTATTTGTTTTTGGTTGTGTTTTCCAAAACACTTGGAGATTCACTGGCATTTAAAAAGTAAATATTTACAAACTTGTTAAATCACATATTGTACATTTCTTGAACTAGCTCATTTGTTATGGGGATGCAGGGTAGGACAGTGGTTAAGAACCAGGCTGTAGTGCCAAACTGCTTGGGTTTGAATCCCAGCATTATCATTTTCTAAAAATGATCTTGGACAAGTTACTTAATCTCTCTCTGATTTGATATCCGCATCTATAGAATAAAGATAAGATCAGTCCCAAATGCTTAACAATGCTATGAACAAATAAGGACACAAAAAGTGGCTGTTCCAGGTAAGAAATGAAGTCTTGGCAAGAGATGAAACTCCATGACAACAGGTCCTGGCTGCAGGTCATTTAGCACTTGCATTCATATTGGGCATGGGTGGTGAGTAGGAAAGGATCACCTCTTCAGCCATCCTGTCTGGAAATATTTTTCTGGGGCCACATATTAATGAGAATAGCACATTCAGGCAGGGAAAATGGAGCTCAGCTTGAGACCAATGGAGTGCTGGGGATAAAGTCTGAAAAGGGAGTTGAAAGTGTATGGCCTCCTGGTTATGAGAATCCACCCCAGGAAAAAGCAAAAGACTTGGGCTGGTATGGCAAGTGAGTGTATGTGTCAATGCACTCACAAAATGAAGGTTGTTTTAACATTATCTACTACATACCAAGCACCCTGCTGAGAACTGGTGAGACAAAGCAGAACATGCTAAAGGACCAGGAGTTACCCTGAAGGGGAAGGGATAGACATGTATACATAGTTATAATACAATCTTGCAAACGCAAACATACAATCTGCCAAAAAATCTTCGGAGGGTGCCATTAGAATTTATATCATGCGGGTGCCTGTGTGGCTCAGTCGGTTAGTGTCTGACTTCGGCTCAGGTCATGATTGCATGGTTCATGGATTCCAACTCCATGTCGGGCTCTGTGCTGACAGTTCAGAGCCTGGAGCCTGCTTTGGATTCTGTGTCTCCTTCTCTCTCTCTCTGCCCGTCCCCTGCTTGTGCATGTTCTCTCTCTCTCCCTCTCTCTCTTTCAAAAAAAAAAAAGAAACTTAAAAAGAATTTATATCACGGGACATGCATTCAATTTACATATGTTTCCTTCCATATCACCTTATTAATGAGAAAAACAATGACTTGAAAGAAAAACAGTTAAAATATCTGACTACCAATACATATGGTGTTTAATTTTAGATGTCCAGACATTTCTACTTGGAGACCAAGGCAACCTTAACATTCCCCTCACCTTGACAAAACTTTACCCAGTTTCTTTCCTGACTCTAGGTTCCAATTTCCCTTTCCTTGAACATTTACTTTAGAAAACTTGTAATTGTGAATCCTTCCTCTGTCCCTTTGAGATATAAGTCTTCTTAAAAAGTTCTTGCCACTTATAGAAGCCAGGAACGTCTTTCTCAAAGACCTGGGAGACATCCTTTTGAAATAAAATCAAGGAAGATAACACCCCAACTTCTATTCTATGTAGGACCCTACCAACGGAGGAGAAAGTTTACTTTTTCTTGGGGGTAAAGCTACTTAGGAAGTGCAGACGGCTTATGGTTCCCTCACCTCAAATCCCAAAAACTCTGCCCTTTTTGTCTCTGAGAACATGAGTGTCCTCATTTGGTCTGTGCTTTCTCCTCTATCACTGGCAACAGTATTAGAATAAAATCAACTTCTGTTTGCTCATCTTGTCCAAGTTGATTTTTAACAGTGACCAATACATTTTGTCAATGTTCCTTTCAGAATTTCTTAAAATTCACCATGTTTAATTTGCCTATCTTTTGGATGCTGCCCTATGTGATCCTACTTCCTCTTTTTTTGGATGAAGGATTTCTCTCTACTGAAAAACATCCATTTTTTCCATGCGTGCTCTGATTTGTATCTCCTCACTTTTTAAAAAACTTGGCTCATTAGTCCTTCATCCTCTTTCCTGCAACACCGATACCACTAGATAAACTAGAACTTTACAAGCAGCTTATAAATGTGCTTTAGTATTTTCTGCTTTTCAAATAAAACCCTGTCTTGATTCCCACCACTGTTTTCTTGTTTCACCATTCACAGAACAAACTTCTCAAGAGTTGTCTACACAGTGAATCCATTAATTGACCTCCTATTCACTCCTCAACCTTAACCCACTTATAACTGGCTTGTGCCATTTGTCCACTGAAACTGCCGTTGTCAAGATCATCAGTGATCTCCCTCAAATAAAATGCAATGGACACTTGTCAACAGCTTTTGACACAGCTGGGAAAATTTTCCATCCAAAGAGGGAACGTTCTTCTCTAATTTAAATTCTACCTTAGGGCGCCTGGGTGGCTCAGCCAGTTAAGCGTCCGACTTCAGCTCAGGTCGTGATCTCACAGTTCACGAGTTCGAGCCCTGCGTTGGGTTCTGCGCTGACAGTTCAGAGTCTGGAGCCTGCTTTGGATTCTGGTGTGTGTTTCCCTCTGCCCTTCCCCCACTCACACTCTGTCTCTCTCTCTCTCAAAAATAAAGAAAAAAATTTAAAAAATTAAAAAAATTCTACCTTAATGATCACATTCATTATTGTGCCTTCAGATACTGTTTCATACCTGTAGTCCCACCCTCTCTTTTGGACTCACTATCCGTATAACCTCTTATTAACAAAACAGTTCAATTTAGATGTGTTACAAATATCTTAAATATAAGACATCCAGAATCAAACTTTTTATTTCTTATCTTTAATACCTTCTTCAAATATTTTTCTCTCAAGTCTATTCTTTTCCAAGAATGACAATACCATTTCTATAGTTTCTCAAACTAGGAGCTTGGGCTCATTCTCAATTATTCCCACACAATCCTCATACTTAATTTAATTCACAATACCTGTTCATTAATGCCTTCAAAATATATTTCAAATCTGTCCATTTCTGTCCATATCTATTACTGAATTCTAGTGTAACCCATCATTTCTGATCAATTTTTCATAATTGCCAACCTTTAATCAGTTTATTTCCACATAGTGATCACACTGATATTTTTAAAATAAAACTGGTCATTTTATTTCTCTGCTTTAAATTTCTCAATGGCTCTCCCTTATGTTTAGAATAGAATATACACTCCTATAGAGGCCTACAAAGCACACCTTGCTCCCCACCTCCATTAGAGTAAAAACTAATTTCCCAATCTTATTTCTTTCTCTCTCTTTTTTTTTCCCATTTCCCTGTGATCGCCATGTGTCAGCTGTACTCTTCTCTGTTCTTCTTTTAGTTCCTATACTCACCCCAGGGCCTTTATACATGTTATTACTTAGATCACTCTTCCTCACTCCCCTCTTTATTGTGTCATTAGAAGCTATACATCTCTCTGAATAGTTGTCTCTCTCAGTTATATCTCAACTAGTTCTCCCTATACCTACTATCATAGAAAATTGTTCACTTTCTTTATGTCATATGCAATGATTTGTGATTACTCTTTCTGTTTTGTTTGTTGCCTGTCGAGCTCACAAATCTGAATTGCCATGAGGTTTGGGACTGTGTCCGCCTTGTTAAATACTTAAACAACAAACTTCCCATTACCTTGAAGATACTCAAAACATTTATTGGAGGAATGAATACTCCTGTCAGAAATCCCTTTCTGACTCTGTTGTGTGGGTGATATTTGCATGTATGTGTGTGACCAACATGGACTCAGAGTAAGAGGATACAACCTTTGGTTCAGAATGTTCTTGCTAGTTCTTTGATTTTTAAAATTAGAAGTCACTGTAAGGCAAGGAATGCCTTTTTCTGAAGTACTTTCTGCTTTTAGTGCTCTTTAAAACCTGTGCCTAACCAAGTTCTATTAAGAGTACATTTTGTAAAATTATCCTGACTGAATGCAAGTGGGCAAGGATTGGGCTGAGTTTGGGTGTTGTTCTGTGGTAATAATATTTTTACTACGTACCTGAGATTACACGGGATGCACATTCACAGCCACAGCTATTCAGTGCTGCTCTGTGGCACTACTGAGATTGTAAACAATAAAGAGACCAGAATCCGAGCTTCCCCTGAAACGAACAGGAAACAAAACCTACTTAGCACAATTCTTGGAAATTGTTCCTCTGGAGAAAGCAGATGCTGAGGAACACAAATTAGTTATTAGAAGAGATTTATTGTACAACACATGTATGAGTGTGTTTATATACACACTTAAATGTCCAAACATAAACCCCTTAAATAGCTGAATTAGATCTGAAATCACTTCTGTTAAGTACTCAACATTATATTCTATGATTGAGCTATCAGCTTCAGGAAAGTTTATTATTATTATTATTATTATTATTATCATTATTATTTCTAGGATGAGTTATTCTTTTATCTCTTATGTGGCTGAAACAGAGTGGTTTTCTACAATTGCTCCCAGGAATAATAGGCCCTGAGCAACAATACTTAACACATGTATTAGGTTAAGAAAAATCAAGTATAATTATATTGACTTGAATGTTTATTCCCATTTTTTATTGTATGGCTCAGTGAACATATATGAACTGATGGTGTGAAAGTTGTATGCAGCTGGTTTTATGTTTGCTTCTCAAAATAAGTATTATCTTCAGATTAGTTTTCAATCCTCATCTGGTCTGCAATAAATTCTATAAACTCAGAAAAAATAAATGTCCTATTTTGCTTAAAGGTTTTCTTAGAGTCCAGGTCTGAGTGGGTGTTCATTTCTCTGTGTATCATAATGATTTAGATATGTATACTTTATTGTTATGTTTAGTCCTTCATTTGTTTTACAAGACCAAAGGCAGCAAAAATAACTTTTATTTGTAGGTTTTTACTGCATAAAACAGATGCTAAATGAAATTTTAAATTTTAATGGTGGTTGAATAATATTTCCACAAAGAAGTTTTTTGCTTTTAAAAATTCATTATTTGTAATAATATATACATTTCTAATTACAGTATATTAATATACAAGGTTAAGAAACTAAAATTGGGAAAATTTCTAATCATGTAAAGGAATGATTTATACGAAAATGAACAAAGCTCAGAAAATTTTTGAAACATAAGCAATTAAATATAAAATAATAAATATACAGTAAAGACACACATTATACTTATATATTATGCTGGTAACCAGACTGGGAATTTTTTTAATAATAGAGATGCAAGGGAGAATATAGAGAAAGAGCTACTATAATCTGTTGATAGAAATATGGATTTTTTAAACCACTTTTAAAAGTAATTGAGAATTATGTAATAAAAATCCATCAGTGATAAGCACAAAGATTATTGTTCAAAGATATTCATAGTGTTCATTGTAGTAAATCCTACTTAGTGGGGGAAAAAACTTAAATAGCCAAAATAAGACTTCAGATGCTCTAAAGTAGAGTTTGCACTATTTTAGTATTATGTTTTTGAATAATTTTAATGACAGAAGTACTCATCAGTTAAAGTTATGTTAATAGGAACCATATACAATTGTGTGTGTGTGTGTGTGTATGTATTGGTACAGCTTCTAAAAATTATATGAAAAAGAAAACCTTCTGGTTCAAAATTGCAGAATGATTTTTTTTTCATTTATCACTGCTCCACTAGAGCAGTTGTTAAATGAACATAAAGGAAATAAGATAATTATAAATTCAAAAGACAAAGGAAACAAGAGAAGGAATGACACATGAAAAATACTGGGAGATAGAGAGGAGTTGGTTAAAATTTAACTTTTGGCAAAATGACAGACAAATTGCTCATAGGGACCGCTTTGTAATGGAACAATTAGGTCCTTGATATGATACATTATATTTCAATGGATTGCTGAATTTCTTCACAGAAAACTATCCACCCCTCTTGAGAAAACAAACAAAATAAAAAGAGCACACTCACACACACACACACACACACACACACACACACTCACGCAAATCAGTGATCTGGGACTGAGGTTGGGAGCAATGAGTAGATTTGAAAGCAAGATTCCATGAGTTTGGAAGCTGCTATTAACATTGAACTAGAGGCTGGGCCTCGGGCAATGGTGAAATCATTGAACAAATATTTTTATCTCATATTGAGGAGCTGTACATTTTGGGAGCTGTACAGTCATCCCAGATTGGTGGCATTCCCTAGATCCTGTCAGAAACAAAGACCCTCAATTTAGGATTAAGATTTCTGGGACACCTGCTGGCTCAGTCGGTGGCACATGTGACTGTTGATCTTGGGGTGGCGAGTTTGAGCCCCATGTTGGGTGTAGAAATCACTCAAAAAAGTAAATAAACTTTAAAAAAAGATTTCTTATAGATCAGATCATCCAAGAAACTCATAATTAAAAACCACCAACCACAAAAAGAGACAAGCCACCACAAGTAGAATCAGAAGAGGAATATTAAATAACAGATTTACTCTCACACATTACATATATTGAAGTTTACAACTATAGACTATAGAACAAAAAGTAAGAAGTATTTAAATAAACAAAAGATTGAATCACAAAGATTAGAGGAAAATCAGGTATAATCAGGCAGTTAAAAGATCATTAAATGAATCTATAGAAATGCAAAACACTATTGTTGATACTCCAAACCTAAAGAATAGGTTAAAAAGTATTTCAGCCAAAGAGGAAATTCATGATCATAAGATACATTTGAATAAATTAACCAGAATTTGCAATTTAGAGAAATAAAGTTATGAGAAACACTGAAGAGAAAGTAAAATACATAAAGAATCAAATGAAAAGGTCTGACAGGCCTTTAATAAGAACAGACAGAATAGTTTTCAGTTCTGACCAAATGGACTAAACCAACTATAACCTGTGTTTTCCACTAATCATAATGAAAAACGCTGGATAAACTACAAAAAGTATATGAAGACTCTGAAAAATAAACAAAATCAGGCAGATTAGAAAGGGAAATCCAAACTCAGAGAAGCAACCCTCAAGGACAAGAGTCCTCCATTTTTTATTTATAATTTTCTCATGGCTCTGCCTGAATGTGGGCATGGACACAGAACTTAAAACAATATAAATTTATTATCTCACAGTTCTGTAAAACAGAAATTCTGGAATAATGGGGCGGAATTCTCTGTTCTCGTTTTCACTGGACTAAAATCAATGTGTTAGCCAGTGTGGGCTTTTATCTGGAGGCTCTGGAATAGAACTCTCCTAGTACTTTATTTCAGACTTTCTCTTCTGCTGTTAAGAGCTGATGTGATTTCATGGGCTCATCTAAATAATTCAAAATAGCATACCCATTTAAGGTCAAGTAATTAGTAACCTTAATTACATCTCATAGTTTCCAAGGATTAGAGCACGGGATCTTTGGGAAGCCATTTTAGAATTCAGTTTATCACACTTCACAGAACTATTAAAAGATGATTCTTCTATTCTCTGAGTTTGTATAAGGTTATAATTAGCTATTTCTGGAATATTTGATATAGTTCACCTGTAATAAATTCCTGCCCCCATGTTTGCTTAGTGGAAAGGCTTTAAACTATTAAGTTTCTTTAAAGTTAATAGGTTAATTCAAAGTTCCTATTTCTTTTTGAATAATTTTGGGAATTTATATTTTTTAAGCAATGTATGCATTTCTTCTAACTTCTAATTATTTTGTACAAATATTTTATTATATTATTGAATTATCTTTCAATATCTGTTATTTATTCATTAGTAGTATATTATCCTAGTTATTCATTATTAATACATTATATGGTTTAAGATATTTATCTCTTTTCTTCATCCATTTTGAGATACTTTTCAATTTTATTGATCATCTTGAAGCATCACCTATTACTTTTTTTACTCATTATCTTCTTTTCAGAATTAGTTACTATATTTATGTATATTATTTCCTTCTTTCTATTTCTTTTTGGGCTTATTCTGCAGTTTTTCTAACTTCTCAAGTTGAATTTTAGGTTAAACTTTTTTTTTTTCAGTCACGTTTAAAAAATACAGTATGTCCTTGATGTATATTTTCCAGCTTTTGAATATAGAAAGGATAGGGGTGCCTGGGCGGCTAGGTCAGTTAAGCTTCCGACTTTGGCTCATGTCATGATCTTGCGGTTTGTGAGTTTGAGCCCCGCGTTGGGCTCTGTGCTGACAGCTCCGACCCTGGCGCCTGCCATGGATTCTGTGTCTCCCTCTCCCTCTCTGCCCCTCCCCTGCTCATGCTCTGTCTCTGTCTCAAAAATAAGTAAAACATTAAAAAAAATAAAATGAATATAGAAAGGATAGGTAGCTATTATATAAAAGTTAAATGTGTTGTTTGAATATTTCTATCCTTGCTGATATTTGTAAAAATAGATTTAGTCATCTATTTCTTAAAAGTTCATTAAAATGTTCTGCTATTATTATGAGTATCTCAAGTTTTCCTATAGTACTTTTAAGTATTTTGAAATCATTTTGTCATACATAAAATATGACATTTCACTTCTCAAACTTTCTAGTAATAAATTTTTACCCTCCCTTTTGCTATCTCTTATATTAATTTATGCCTCAGAATGACTTCATCTAATAAAACTGAAACCAAAGACTTTCCTGGAGTATTTTCTTTTTTATATAATATCATCTTCAAAATTTTTTCCTTTTGCTTTAATCATGCCTATGGCATATATCATATGGATATTTTTCTTAAAAATCTGTATATAATTTTTTACTATTAGCTGGAGTTTAGTCCATTTATACAGATCATAACTACTCATGTAATTTAACTCATATCTAATATTTGCATTTATATTTCTTTTTCCTGCTTTTTCCGTTTTCTTTTCTTTTTTTTGATTAATCACATCTTTAAATCCATTTATTTATTTCAATACTTGCAAAAACTATGGAATCTATTTCTGTTCTTCAAGTGTTACCCCAGAAATTTTTGCACGAATATTTAACTGAGCAAAGACTTACATTAGTCAATATCCTCACCCTGTGGATTTGCTCTTTCATCTTTCATTCCCAGCTCAGAAAGACTTTAAAAGGGATTATTTGAAATTTTTGGCAATTTTTGCTGGGAAAGGTTTTTATAATTTGTTGGAACCAGTAGCCCCCAAAGGCAGTAATATTTACTGTGAAAGATATCCTCATTTAAAACTTCTTATAACTTGTTAAGACAGACATTTTAATAAAAAATAAAGAAGGATCATGGACCAGGTAATATGTTTGAAAACCAAACAAAATGGAAAATACTAGAAAGATACAAGATGCCAAAATTTTCCCAAGAAGAAATAGAAACCATGATCAGATAAATAAAACTTAAAAAAGAGAAGAAGAAACAGAATCCTTTATACATAAATTCTACCAAAATTTAAAGGAATAACTAATTATATGTTATATGACTGAATGCAGAAAAAAATTATGTCTACTATCAAATTCCTATTGTATATTAATTTCTTTGTTAGTTTAGTCACTTCATTTTAGGTCAGTGCCTTATATTTGGAGATTTTTTAAAACCAATCTGAGTCTTTTTTTTTTCTAATTTTTTAAATGTTTTATTTATTATTTTTGAGAGAGAAAGAGACAGAGCATGAACAGGGTAGGGGCAGTGAGAGAGGGTGACACAGAATCCAAAGCAGACCCCAGGCTCTGAGCTGTCAGCACAGAGCCCGGCACAGGGCTTGAACTCACGAACCAGTGAGATCATGACCTGAGCTGAAGTTAGAGCTTAATCAACTGACCCACCCAGGTGTCCCTGAATGTCTTTGTACTTTATGAGTATAAATAATAAGTTTGTAGTTAAAACACACACACACACACACACACACACACACACACACACACACACATTTGTTAATGGTCCTATTCCAGTTTTGGAACAAATTATTTCACAAGATTAAGGATAGTCCAGATATTTGTCCACTTTCTAACAAATATTCCCTGATCTGTGATCATATTTTATAATTGTTAGAAAAGGGGCATGTGATCAATGAATGTTCTCATCCACTTAAAGTTATTGTAACTAATTTATCATCTTCCTTCACAAAGCTAATCTGATTAAAGTTATTTATAGCACTGTTGTGATTTTCTACGGTCGACATTAGTACATTCTGAAATCATGGGTACCCGGGTGTGGATGCTAATCTTTGTGGTCCTGATCAGTTACATGTTGAAGCTAATCCAAAACTGGGTTGTGAGGGAAATCTTGGTTTTAATCTTAATGTCATGATGCCTGGGTAAAAATAAATTTTAAATTTACCTTTTTTCCTCATTCTTTGGGACAGTTTAAGTGCATTTCTGTTTTCTAAAGGATCAATATCATTTACCTAGCTAGCCCATTCTGGGGGACAAAACTTCCAAATATGTGATTGATTCAATAACCCCTGGTATATTTAAAGTTTCTAACATTTTAGGGTTGAATTTTGGTCATTTATCTGGAAAATAATTAGCAATTCCACCTAGATTGCAATTGTTATGTATAATTTTTGTAGAATGAATAAAAGTATTGTCATGTTATTTCAAATATTTTATAAATAGGTAGTTATTTCCTTATTATTATTTTTTTAAGTTAACACACTCTATTTTTTGAGTTTTAGGCTGACAGAAAAATTGAGCATATACAGAGTTTCCAAATATCCTTCCCCCAAACAAATCCCCTACTATTAACATCTTGAAATAATGTGCTACATTTGTTAGAGTTAATGAACCAATATTAATACATTATTATTAACCAACTCCAGAGTTTACATTAGGTTTCACACTTGGTTTTGTGTATGCTACTGTTTTTGACAAATACACAGGTATCTCTACATGTGATTTCTTCTTTTTTATTATTATGTTAGCTAGAAGTCAATTTATTTTATGAGTTTATATAATAAACTGCTTTTTGTTTTATTTGTTAGTTCTATCACTCTTCTGTTTTCTAATTCTTCACTCATGTTTGTCACTGTTAAATTCTTCTAACACCTTTCCTAACAATATTTTCTGCCTCCTTCTATTGAATATTCAAGTCAATTATTTTTATATTCTTTGTTAGTAATGGAGACACTAGACTAAGATATTTTCTTTTGAGCTCTTTTTAACTATATGCCATGAGTTCTGATATACAGTATATTCCTTATAGTTATTTTTGTTTATTATGCCATTTGTTTCTATTTTTACTTTAATTCCTAGCTTTAGTTCACTGTAACCATAAATTGATCTAATATTTTCTCACATTTTTGAAATTAGTTGAAATTTTATTTGTGATTTATAATGTGGTTGGTCTTTGTAAATGTGCCTGCACACTTGAAGAAAATGTAAATTATTATTGGCTAATGTATAAAAGTTGGTTTTATTATTTGATTCGATGTGGATGTCATTTTCATAATCATTCTTTTATTGTGATGATGGATATACTTGCTCTTAGGCCTGTTTTCATATTTTTGCTAGAATACTTCTTTTGTCTTCAACATTTTTATTACCAATATTTGCCTTTCCCTTTTCTGTTCTGTTTCTATACTTAAATTTATTCAATTATTATTCAATTCTTACCATATTTCCATTACCATGGTTTTCCCCTTTCTCTTTCTTTTGTTTTGACTGGAATTCCTTATCATTTATTATTGCCAAAAAGGGCTACATTTATGAATGCTGTATTTCCTGAATTGTTCTGTACTCAAAATTGCTAACATAAGTAGAAAGGCAGATGTAGGACATGCTTTGGTATTGGCTAAAGCACAATTTTTCCATTTATCATCTTTACCCTCGTGCCTGGAGATGCCTACAACTTCTCTGAGCTTCACATGTACATAAAATTATAATGTCGAGAGGAATATGAACAGCTCTCCTCTCTTTCAGCAGCAGCCTCTCAGGAGAAAGATAACATTCCCCCAATATCCCTATCACACTCTTTGCATGTCATTGAATCAAACTGTGTTGCATGCCCATGGCTGAACCAATTGGTTTTGCTAGGAGAAGAGCATGTGATAATTGCATAGAACAGATGTACTGAATATAGGTGATAACACTGACTTCTAGCAATATGGGAGCCACATGGGGAGGGATGGCTACTTAGAAATATAAGACACAATTTGGAAATAGGGAAGTGGATGCTGGTTAGGGAACCAGCAATACCTCCATGGTATTTTCTTTTTGATTGTTACCCTGCTTTGAAGGTGAGCATTCATTCTGCACCAGCTATTAATTGAAGCTTAGAGATGGCCAGAAGACTGTGCAGAGTAAGAATCCAGCTTACATTTAGATATGGTATTCTGGTCATTTTCTCACTACCTTTACTAGGTATTCTGCCCTTGGGACAGTGTCTTTTTTTTCCTCTTAGAGTTCTGTGTCACCTTGCTTTGGGACGAGCAGGTACATGGTGGTCTGGTATGTGATGTGACTGTATGCGCTTTTATATTTTGTTTTAGTATTTATTCCCACCCATGTGACTGCAGAGTGGTTGCCACCCACACCTTGATCCTTTGCTCTGCCACGCTGACACTCCAACAGTTGAAAAGAGGCTATATCTTTCTTTTTTTTTTTTTTTGTTCATCTTCACATTCTTTCATAGGCTACCATCTTGAATGTGGCTCAGGTACACTCCTAAGCTGCATGTCCTATATGTCCTATGACCTTGCACTCTAGAGTAAGTGACTGCTGGTTTGGTAATTCAGTTACATTCAAGTATGGGATGGAACTATTATACTGCAATTTTCCAATTTTTTTCAGTGTGCATATTAGTTTCTAGGAAACTCAGTATTTAATACTAAGTCCAATTTAAATGATGGAAGTATCTCAACTAAATGACGGTTCCCCTGCATTTCCTTTAATGGCAAGATAATGCTTCTAAACTGCACTCAGCCATCTAAAATCATGCATTAGGAGCCTGACTATTGAATGAAGAATGGTACACATAGGTGACTAGGCTTCCAACCTCTTCTCACTTTACTTAAGATCCCCAAATTGCAGAAACATTATTAAGGACATTTTCTGTGAGACACATTATATTCATTTCCCCTAAATTAAAAAATCCTGTGACAGCTCATAAAACTATATTTCATACTATAATACCAATTTTTTTTAATGTAAAAATTCAAGAATTTTTCCAGAAGTGAAATAAGCTAATTTGGAGAGTAAAATGTTTCTTTGTGAAAATAACTTTATGCAAAACTCCTTATATGAAATATTTTTTAATGATACATTATAAATATATGAAAAGAGTTGTGTACATAAGGAAAAATAATTTTATAATGCTTGGATTAATTTTCTTAAAGTATTATTTCACTTAAATGTTTAATTCTGCAATAGTTTTCAGGAATTTGAGGGGTTGAAGCAATGAACGAAACAGGTCATCACAATGTTATTCTACTTAGAAGGTGCATCTATCTGACCTCCCATAATTTTTCTAGAGAGGCATATATGAAGCAAAGATGTATTATTGAGCATTAATTGTTAGTTGGATGATTTGTATCAACATGCCATAAATGGCTAAAGAATAACTAATGGCTAGCTGAAAAACTCTGAATTTAAAAAAAAAAGACCAAAGATTTTGGTAAATGCGAAATAAAAAAATATCACCAAAACCTCAAGGTGGCACTTTATTCTAGAATTTGGTGTAAGCTACATTTTACTACTTATTCAGACATGTTTCCAGTTATTAACTGAAGCTTTTCAAGGAACTTAGACTGCAGTGCTTTATCTATAAAGGCTAAATAATGATTAGTTTAATGCCTAGGGTATAAACAGCGAGGTACACTTCTAACTGCAAGATATCAACAAGTTACTCTCACCTTTCTAGATTTTTTAATTAATATTTTACTTGTAATTTTATGAAAAGAGTGTGAGTGTGTGCATATCTTCAGGCACATTGTTTTTTAAGGGAATAGGAACAGAAACAGATTGTGTGCCATAGCCTATTATATAACCTTATAAGCTTGAAAAGATTACAATCATAGTTTTTGTGATTTTTTTGCTGTTTCATTACAGCAACTTTCCTCACAAATGAGATAAGACCTACATTTTAATTTTCTAAAAGAACTGCTAGATCTATGGATACAAAAGTGAACGCTCAAGTCTACTATTAGATTGATGATCACACTTTTCTGTAGTAGAGTTTTATAAAAATGGAATTTCTTTTAAAAATAAACTCTTTTTTATTCTAGAGAAGAAAAAGGAAAGTTTTTCAAAGGAAACTTGACCTAGACTCTGAATAACTTTTGTATAGTATTTCTTTCTGGATAGTAACAAAACACATTTCTCTATTTTTCCATCCTGTCTCTATACAGTCATCTCAGAACCTTATGTTTTATTTCATAACCACAGACCTACGGAACCCTAAGTGTTCCTGAACACTAAGCCACAATATTATGTTTTCATCCAAAACCCAAAGCCAGTCCCCACACAATCTCCTTTGCTATCTCCCACATTCTCTCCTTCCAAATGCCTCCCTCAAGCTTCCCAAGATGGCACAGGCTGGCCTCACTTATAACCTTCTCCCCATTGCATGAAACTGTGTTAGGCATCTTCTCTCCTTTTCTATAATGTCTTGGAGATATGTTCCCTTGAATTCACCAACTGAACCCATTCTATGAACTGACCCTGGTAAGTTTTTTCTTTCACTACAAGAAATTGCTACTTATATTAATAACCAACATACATAGAATGCCCTCCCCCGACAAGTTCTCATTTATGCTTGGTGAGTCCCTATTCATCCTGCAAAATCCAGCTCAAATATTACCTCCCGAACTTGGCAACCAAAGATATTGGTAGTTATTTTTCCATATGGTTGTAACATTTGTTCATTATTCACCGTGTTTCTTATAAATTTATGAAGTTTTTTTTTTTCACATTTCAATTTTATTTAGTTTACTTACATAACTCAGGCAGGTTCACCTTTTAAAAATCAAACACTGCTCAAAAAATTCATTCATAGTTATCTCCTCACTGATGCTGTTTTATAGAGTAAGTCCCATGTATAGGGACTATCTCATTAGAAAACAATTTCTTACCAACACAGACAGAAACAAAACAAACTCTACAGAGTCCTCTTATTAAGGTACTTAAAGAATTTTATTCAGTATGTTGTGATATAGTGATATAAATGAATAAGCTTCTATATTTATATTCTGTAAGTACTTTATACTATGTCTAACAGATAATAGTTACACAATACGTGTGAAATATTATTCTATATCACAGGTTTTTTTAAGTTTTAACACAGTTGGTATTTTAAAGCTTGAGAAAAAAACCAAACTATACTATGTTTAATGAGCTAGTTTCCGTGTGGGGTTAATTATCTGGATAGAAGCATTTAGCATTATTATTATTATTATTATGGCCTTAAAGGATAATATGACATGCTAGGAAGCTGAAGATACTATTGTCTGGAGGTAAATATCATTGAATAACCTCAAGTGTTTAGAAAAACTCAGTTGGATTTTGTAAATAATATTTCAGTAGTCATCATTTGGGCACTGTTTTAAGACCTATTATGTCTAAAAAATATGAATAGACATTTAGTTTCAACAAGAAATAAACTTAGAGAAAAAAAAGATCTTTGTGCAAAATTTATTTTGTCATTTTAAAGCTGCCAAGAGGAAGGCAAAATGATTTGTCTCCTCTAAACAATGCCAATTACTGCTTTGCAAACAGAAATGGCAAAATACTCAGGAAACAATTGGAGCTGGATTAATTGCTGGACAACTGCCATCCCTGCTTTATAATCTTTATTCTTTCAGCCATTGTGACTGAATGCTTATTCCTCAAATAGTTTCTGATCACCCATCCCTGTAAAAGTGCAATAGGTTACTGAGTTTCAAAGCTTTCATTTCTATGACTTTGTTAGGAGTTAGTCTGGCATGAATTTTCACAGAACATTTAGGAATATTTTAACAGGAATGCTCACTAGAATTGATGAGATCATTATTAAATTTCAAACAAACATGCACCTAAGTGGACAACGCGGGATGTGTGGAAATAGATTAAGATGCAGAGATCAGAAGCTGGGCTTTTTAGTGTAGGCTTCACTGAAAAATGCTGGTCCCCAATCAGTATCCATTTATTTGTCTTCCCAAAGAGTTTGATCTCCCATCCACATGACTCTTCTGGTTCAGAAGCACTGTCCCCATCCTGGGCTCTCAGAATGGGCTTGATTGGTTTAAGGGCAAGCACCAAGCATCCTTATATCCATTTGAGGACATGTGATCCAATTTGGCTTAAGGAAATACAAGAAGCAGCTGAGGGAGGCTTCTGAGAAAGGATTTTCTTTCTCTTAAATGAGAAATGCCAGAAGAGGAAACATCTTTCGTTTTCTTTGCACATTGTGTACACACTTGAGGCTCTGAACTCAGCAATTTAAGAATGAATTTGTGCCTATGTATATGAATGCAGAGAGTTCCTTACTGATCATGCCACTTTGAAACAGATTTTCCTGATGCTTTACAGGAACAGGGATTTCCTTTGAATGTAAGCACGTTTTATTTACCTCATATTTAATTTCTCTTATGAAAAACATTTCAGAGGTATATGGGGATTGTAACTCTTCATTAAAATCCTCAAATTATACTTTTGTTCTAGCAAATAACTACAATTTCCCTCACACAAGACCTTTCAGACAATATTGTACTTCTTTGTATATTGATTTCATCAGACAATTAAAAATTGATTTGTTATGTGATGGTAGTATTCATATTGTGTTATCTTTTTTCTATCTTATGGCCAATGATATCCATATGTAGGAATTATGATGACCCAGGGAATGGTATACACACATATTCTTGAAATAATTGGATGTTTTCCTCTTTAATACAATATTCCTGATACTTGCACCTAAAAACTTCGGAAAGCCTGGGTTTGATACTGTTCAGTGCAAATTTAGGTTTCCCACAAGTCCAGAAACTAGGTGAAGGCAGAAAAAAAAATTTCATTTCATTAAGTATTTTAGTGAGTTATCTACTATAGGCTAGACATGGTCTTAAAACTGAAAAAAGGGATATGAAGAAGAGAGAGACATTCTTAGCCATTAAGAATAATATGTTCTAACTTATGTAAGCATATACATATATATGTGTGTGTGTGTGTGTGTGTGTGTGTGTGTATTGAAATAAGTAATGAAAGTACAGATTAACCCAACAAACCCAGAGTCTAGTAAGTGCTATGAAAAACAAAATGAAAGGGGTGGTGGGATAGACAAATGAATGGAGGAGGAAAGCTTGATATGGAATAGTCAGGAAGGCTCCTCTGAGGGAGAGGGAGCACCTATGTGAATAGCCAAGGGAAGAGGACTTCTGCAGAGACAAGAAAGTAAAATGAACCACGAAATGGGTAAGAGCTTGGCATTGTCAAGGAACAACAGATTTTGAAAAGGGACATGGTATGCAAAGGATCAGACATTTGGTTATAGCTGCAATAATAAGCCATTTGGAGGTGTAAAGTGGAAGAAAATGAGATTTATATATTTTTAAGATAGTTAATCTTGCTATTTTGTGGAGAAGGGATGGAGGAAGCAAGAGAAGATACAGAAGAGCCACTGTGGAGGCTGTCACAAAGTCCAAATACAGGATGATGATTTAGACCTTTATGTTGGACCTGGTGCAACCACTCTGGAAAACAGTATGGAGGAGCCTCAAAAAGTTAAAAATAGAGCCACCCTACAACCCAGCAACTCTACTACCAAATATTTACACAAAGGATACAAGAATACTGATTTGAATGGACACATGCACCCAGATGTTTATAGCAGCATTATCTACATTAGCCAAACTATGGAAAGAGCCCAAATGTCCATTGACTGATGAGTGGATAAAGAAGATGTGGTGTATAATAGATAGATAGATAGATAGATAGATATAGATAGATAGATAGATATATGCAATATATATACATATATATGTATATAGACAATGAAATATATATTATTTATCCATTAAAAAGAATAAAATCTTGCCATTTGCAATGACATGCCACTTAGCTAGTGTGTTATGCTAAGTGAAGTAAGTCCATCAGACAAAGACAAATACCATATGATTTCACTTACATGTAGAATTTAAGAAACAACAGATAAACATAGGAGAAGGGGGAAAAAGAGAGAGAGAAAGGCAAACCATAAAACAGACTCTTAACTATAGAGAACACATTGAGGGTTGCTGGAGGGGAGGTGGTCAAGGGAATGGGCTAAATGGGTGATGGGCATTAAGGAGGGCACTTGTTATGATGCACACTGGGTGTTATATGTACGTGATGCATCACTAAATTCTACTCCTGAAACTAATATTACACTATATGTTAACTAACTAGAATTTAAATAAAAACTTGAGGGGCGCCTCAATGGCTCAGTCCATTGAGTGTTTGACTCTTGATTTTGGCTCAGTTTATGATCTCATGGTTGGTGAGATGGAACCCCATGTCTGCACTGTGAGCACAGAGCTAGCTAGTAAACAAACTAAAAAAATTAATAAGTACAAACTTAGAACCTAAGAAAAAGAGATTTGTATGCTAGCATAAGAGAAAGATAGTAGTGATGGAACTAAGATATACTTTGGAATTAAAACTTTAGGACTTGCTGATCAACTGAATTGGAGTAGAAAAGAAAGGAAAAATTAAGTTTGGGGATGAGAAGGGTACATAAAAATAGCATTTGCTATATTTAAGATATCTAGCTTTAGAAAAACTAAAAAAAGAAAGAGGTGGAATTTTTGCTGAGGTGATATCAACTAAGGGAGTATTGATATCTTCATGATATTGAGTTCTCTTTAGGAACAAGCTGAACAAGCTTGCAGCTTGTTCAAGTCTACCTTTAGACTTTTCAGAAACGTTTCAACTTATCCTCATTTACATTTTTATATTTTGTTACATTTCATCAAAAGTATTTTTTTAATCTGTCTGAAATAGGTTCTCCTTTCTCATCATATCTTAATTTTCAACCATATTTCACTAGCTTAGTAAATAATTTTATTGTTTTTATAATACAGTAAAACCTTGGTTTTTGACGATAATTCATTCCAGAAACATGCTTGTAATCCAAAACATTCGAATATCAAAGCGACTTTCAAGAACCATTGTCTCAGTTGTGATCATGTGGCATTAGTGTAATGTACTACTTGTATTGCAAGACATCTCTTGTTTATCAAATAAAAATTTATTAGAAATGTTTGCTCATCTTGTCGAACACTTGCAGAATAAGTTATTCGTGATCCAAGGTTTTACTGTATTTTTTTGGGAGGTTTTGTAGGCATGATCAAATCATCTGCAAACATTTTTACTTCTTCCTTTCATATTATGTTTCTACTCAGTACGTTTAATTTTAGCAATTGATAACCTAATGCTATTAATGTTATTAACAGTGTTTTTGTCTTGTTTCTGATGTGGACTGCCTTCAAGACTGCCTCCATTGTTTCACTGTTATGTAAGAAGTTGACTGGCAGACTGAGAAATAATTATTTTATCATGTTCATTGTATATGTACCAATGTTTATTGACAGTTTTTCATCAAGGATAAAGAATCATTTTTCATGTTTTTATTTTTTTTAGAATAAAGAATCATTTTTATTTGTCACATGCATTTTCAGCATTTCTGGAGATACTTTCAGGATATTTGTTCTTAATATTTTATGATGTTAATATTTGATGCAGATATTTGATCTGCTAATATGAGTAATTACATTAATGAACAATGCAGTACTGAGGGTGCTTACACCCCTGTTTTAATATTATGTATTATTATGTTTTGAATATTTAGAATTTTTTTCACATCAACTTTCACAGGTGAGAATGACTTTGATTTCTTTGTGCAATTTTTATCAGGTTTTGGTATTTACAAATAATTTGGAAATTTTCCTTTTTTGTTTTGTTTTGTTTCGTTGCTGTGGTTTAGAACAATTGACAACAGTATTGGGATTACCTGGTCTTTAAAAATTGGGGAATTCCATTATGAGTCCATCATAATCTATTGTTTCTTGTGCAAATAGATCTTTGATAATTTTTTAAATGAAAATTGGTTTCTTCTATCACTAGTGAGGTCAGTTTAAGTAAATTATTTTTTCCTAGAAAATTACCTATGTCATGTAAATTTAAAAATTTATTCATGAGATTACCTACTAGTCTCTCAGGATTAAAAATAATTGAATTGGTGTTATTTTCTTTTGTCATCTCTGTTTCATTATTTTAGGTACATATGTTCCTCACTTCCTTCATTTTCCTAATATGGTGGTGTAGTAAAATGTCTCCTTTTGCTATTTTTTTAAAATTAGATTATTTATCACTTTTTGCTCATTATTTCTTTGCTTTCTTTTGGTTTCCCTCCCCTACCTCCTGACATTTGGATTGAATATTTATTATTTTCATTCTTTTGCTTTTAGTCATATTAATTTTTAATATGAATTTTCCTGTGCATTATTTTATATAAATTCCATAATTTCTGGTATGTATTATTTTACTTATTGTGTTCTATTTTAATTTGTACTTTACATTATTCCATTAGTTATTTTATCAAGGCCAGTTCATCTCCATGTAAAATATTCTAATTTGATTTTAATTTTGGTGTCATATTATGATTCTATTGCATTGTAGTCAGAAAATGTTTGCTTTTCAACTTCTTGTAATTTGTTGAGGTATTCTTATTTGTTTTAAGTTTATTTATTTTGAGAGAGACAGAGTGTGGGAGGGACAGAGAGAGAGGGAGAGAGAGAATCCCAAGCAGGGTCCACACTGTCAGCACAGAGCCCAATGCAGGGCTCAGACTCATGAATCATGAGATCATGACCTGAGCCGAAACCAAGAGTTGGACACTTAACCGACTGAGCCACTCACACACCCTATTGGGGTATCTTTTATGGCCTAAATAATTTTTAATTTTCAAGATTGTTTCATGTACAATTGATGAGAAATTATATTCTTTATTATTAGGATATATAACAAATTATATACAAATAAATATGAACTATAGATCCTCACATAATACTTTTGTTCTCAACCTATCTTGGACTAAGATAGTTTTACCGTATTAAAATATTTTTTAGTGCATTTTTAGTACATCTTCTGTAGAACTTTATGAAAGTTGTTGGTATGTTATATGCCATTTAGAGATTCATAACGCTTTTATCTTTACTGTGATGATATAACTGTAACATAGAGCTCTTTTCCTCATTTAATACTTTTTAGGCTGAATTATACTCGGTCAGATATCAAGTTGCTGTCCCTGCTTTCTTTTTTGTTTTTCCTGTTATTCTTGTTTCCATTCTTTGATTTTTGTGTCAGAAAACATGTTTTCAGGTGGTACTTTTGCATATGATATAAAGTTTAATTTTGCTGTCAGTGTATCTGAAATTGTATTTTTTAGGTAGGTGAGTTAAGCCTATAAACGTTTAGCAATTAGACATTCACTATGTCATCCACATTTTAAAATTTTTGTCTTTCAGTATTAGAAAAACTTGTTATTTTGGTTCTAATGTTTACCTTTATGTGAATATCTCTGCCTCCATTTTCCTTAGGAATATATGGGGCCTTTTATGAACAAATATAATATCACGTGGTAGCTTTTCCTTCTCTTTCTTTCTCTGTCTTCCACCATTTCCACCATTTAATTTTGGTCAATCATATTATCTTTCTTAATGTTTATATTCTTATCCTTAAATGTACTTGTGATGGATAATTTTATGTGTCACTTTGGATCACAGGGTTCCAGATATTTGACTAAACATCATTTCTGGGTGTGTCTGTGAGGACATTTCTAAATGAAATCATCATTTTAATCAGTGGACTTAGGTAGTTTGCCATCCCTAAAGTAGCTGGGCATCATCTAAACCATTGAGGGCCCGCACAGAACAAAAAGTTGGAAGAAAGAAGAATTTGGCTCTTCCTACCTGATTGGTGAGCTGGGATCTCAATCTTCTCCTGCCCTCAGTGCTCCAGTTCTCAGGCCTTCAGAACCAGACTGGAATCTACATCATCAGCCATGCTGTTTCTCAGGCCTTTGGACTCAGAGATTGCACAGGCTTTCCTGGGCCGCTGACTTGCCATTGGCAAATCACTAGACTTCTTAGTCTCTGTAATTGTGTCAGCCAATTCCTTACAATAAATTTCTATGTACATCCTGTTGGTTCTTCTCTAGAGAATTTTGACTGATACAACAGTACTCAAATGTTTTCCTTTGGCTCCCAACCACCACCTATAAAGCAATGACTTACAATACTCTTTTTTCTTTTTCTCTCCCTCTTTCCTTTTTAAAATATACAATATATGCAAACTATTTACTCTCAGCCCCACCTTTGTTTTAGTATTACAAGTATAATTTTACAAATTCAATACTCAAAACTAAAATTTAATACAGAATGTCTTCAATCAGCTCCTAGATTGCTCCAGCAATCTAGAAGATTGCTCAGGAAGGCCTCATATACTTGAATTCTTGCATGTTTAACAGTGTTTTCTTGTAATTTTGATATTTGAAAGAAAACTTGCCTGGACACAAAATTATTGGCTCACATTTTCTTCCCCCATGTATCTGGTAGATACTGCACCATTATATTCTTGCCCTTAAGTTTCCTCTGAAGGAGTCTGATGTCAATATGATTTTTTTTGTCAGTGCATTGATCTGTGTTTGATTAGAGACTTATAGGTTTTTTTCTGCTATCTTTAAAATCTCATGATCTTGGTAAGCTAAGTGTTAATGTTTAGCATCCCAAGGCAACTTTCCCAGGTGCACTGTGCACAGTTTCTATATACAAATTTAGGTATTTAAAAAAAAATTTTTACATTTATTTACTTTTGAGAGACAGAGACAGAGAACAAGTGGGGTAGGGGCAGAGAGAGGAGGAGATACAGAATCCAAAGCAGGCTCCAGGCTCTGAGCTGTCAGCATACAGCCCAACGCAGGGCTCAAACTCACAAAACATGAGATCATGACCTGAGCCAAAGTCATACACTTAACTGACTGAGCCACCCAGGTGCCCCCAGATTCAAGTATTTAAAAAATGAAGATTTCCTGTATTCTGATTAAAATATATTAGTTTTGTTTTTGTTGTTGGTATTATGTTTTGCTCTTTTTTTTTCTTTTGGTATTCCTGCTGTGTGTACACTGTATTCCCTTTGCTGTTTATGTGCCTTCAATCTTCTTTCTCTTTCCGCCTTCTATATTTTTCTCCCCAACTCTATTATTTATTTTTTTATCATTTATATCCTTCCTATGTTATTTCCTGTCCTTTAACTAGTTTATATTTTCTTTTGGGGACCTTGAAATTTAATCTTAATTTATAAATTAATTTTGAATTTTCTCCAAGTTTTATCATTTCACATTTAACATCATCTATTATCTATTTCTCATTACTGATCTCTTTTTAAAGTTTGTGACCACTATCTTTTAGTGTTCTTTCACATCTACAATTTCTTTATTTCATTTTTAATTCTGGGAGAAATCCTACTTCTAGGAATGTTTGCTTTTGTTGGTTTATGGAACTGTTTTAATTCTTACTTTAGCTTTTTGTTTTATAGGATGAATGCCATGATTTTATCTTTTTTTGCATGTCTTATTTTTCTGGAGTAGTAACTAGGAGGATATTCATTTTTTGTGAGGCACACTAGGAAGGTTGCTCTTTCATATTCTCACATCAAGGACTCTGCTTTTGTTGCAATAAGGAATGACAGTTTTAATATATTAAATCATTATCTAGTGGTGGGGTAGTTTGCATTTTTATATTCTATTTTGTTATTGTAGGATACTTGTCATCAACTGCTTCTTTTCCTCTCTTTAAAACCAGCTGTTGACTCCAAATGAAATCACTGCTGCAGAAATCACACACCATCAGATAATTGAAAGACCTAATGAACCTCCACAGGGTATAGTTACGTAAAACTTTTATAAAGGGAAATGACACATTCAGCAGGAGAGAGAAAGTGTAGCCATTCATGGATAGGCCAAGATGTACAGGTGCAGACCTCCAGGGTCCTACCTCAGTCACACAGGATGTGCTTCATGTTTCGTTTGTGAACCACTGAGATACGTCCAAGATACCTCTGTTTTATCTAAACCAAGGAGCAAATTTACTGTGGAGTCTTTTATACCCTGCTGGTCACATAGCTAACATCAGGCTTTATAATTCATTAAGCCAGATGTAACCATCAATCTATATGCTTTCACTAACCAATGTCGATAACAAGCTAGCACAGCATGTCTCCAGTAGAATTTGACTTTACACACCACATTATAAATCAAGAGCTAGTCTATTTCATCTTTTCTTTGGCCAAAGGTTAGTCCTAGATTTCCAGGTTTCCCTGGAGATAAGCTTACAGATACCCAGGCAAGCTGCAAGGCATCCCTTTGAGGGAGTTTAACAACTCTCTTCCTGAATACTTTCCTAAAATTGTCTTTTTAAGCCTCTTCTTTTTGTTCCTGTTGCCTGTGCTATGATGTTAGAAGCCTGAGAACTGCTCTCTGTAGTCTCCACTCAGGGTGAGGTTCTCTGTTTCTGAAGATGAACCCTTGGTAACATTTCCTGGATTTCACCACTACTGCCCACTACCCACACTTCTGATTAGCTCCCAGCCGACTCACATAAAACTGTGGACTCTGGTACCAACTCTGGTCTCCGTTGCATATTTCCTCATAAATTTGAATTTGTAATATTCCTTATTCTCTGGTTATGCTGTAAATATAAATTATTGGTGTTTTAATTTAACTTCTCTTAGTGGTTATGGTATTTTGGAAAAGGTGTGGAATGATTGGGATCTATACAGATTCCGTTATTATAAAGTAGCTTGGAACTAGCTGTAGTAATTTTTTAGTACCTTCAGGAGTTAATGCTACTTCAGTGAAAATAAACATGTCATGTTTTGTCACATTGTCACATTTTTTCCTATAGCCATGGATATGCCAATCTTCTCTCTTCTGCTTTTCATTACTCTTTTCAATTTCAGAAAATGTCAAAATTTAAACTACTTCCCTAAATATTTTTTCTTTCATTATCTAACATTAGTTTTCCTAAAATGTCCTCCCAGATTCTGGTTGGGTGATTTCCATAGGAATGTGTATGGATTCATTGCATTGTGTCCCAATCAAAAGCATTCACTAATTGAACAAATGATGACATCCTCACCTCCTTTAAGTAATATCCATTCAGAAATTACCTCCCATCTTGAGAAAGAAGAACAAGGCTAGAAGTATCACAATCCCAGATTTAAAATTATACTACAAGGATATAGTAATCAAAAAGTAGGTAGTGGCACAAAAACAGACACATAGATCAAGGGAACAAAATATATAGCCCAGAAATAAACCCACACTTAGATGGCCAGTTAATTTTTGATAAAGGAAGCAAAAATATACAATGGGAAAAAGAGAATCTCTTCAACAAATAGTGCTGGGAAAGCTGGACAGCCACATACAAAAACTAGACCACTTTCTTATACCATACACAAAAATAAATTCAAGATGGATTAAAGACCTGACCGTGAGACCTGAAACCATAAATGTAGGCAGCAATCTCTTTGACATCGGCCTTAGCAACATTTTTCTAGATATGTGTCCTCAGGCAAGGGAAACAAAAGCAAAAATAAACTACCAGGACAATATCAAAATAAAGTTTTGCACAGTGAAGGAAACCATCAACAAACAAAATGGCAACCTAGTGAATAAGAGAAGACATTTGCAAACGATATATCTGATAAGGGGTGAATATCCAAAATACATAAAGAACTAATACAACTCCACGCCAAAATACCCAGAAATTATTTGATTAAAAAGTAAGTAGAGGAGGGGCACCAGGGTGGCTCAGTCGGTTAAACTTCTGACTTTGGCTCAAGTCATGATCTCACAGTTTGTGAGTTTGAGCCCCGTGTCTGGGCTCTGGGTTAACAGCTCAGAGCCTGGAGTCTGCTTCAGATTCTGTGTCTTTCTCTCTCTCTGTCCCTCCCTCCGCCCTCAAAAATAAATAAAAAACATTAAAAATTTTTTTTAAAGAATGGCTAGAATCAAAAAGACAACAAATAACAGGTCTTGGTGAGGATGTAGAGAAGAAAGAACCCTCATAGACTGTTGGTAGGAATGTAAATTGGTGCAGCCACTGTGCAAAAGTGTATGGAGGGTCCTCAAAAACTTAAAAATAGAAATATCATATATTCTAGTAATCCCACTACTGGGTATTTACCCAAATAAAACAAAAAGACTAATTCAAAAAAGATAAATGCAACCCTATGTTTATTGTAACACTATTTATAACAGCCAAGATATAAAAGCAACATATCTACATCCATTGGTAGAAAAATGGAAAAGGAAAATGTGATATACACATACATATGAATATTACACAGTCATAAAAAAGGATAAGATATTACCATTTGTGACAACATGGATGGACCTAGAGAGTATTATGCTAAGTGAAATAAGACAAAGACAAATACCATATGATTTCATTTATATGTGAAATCTAAAAACTAAAGAAAACAAACAATGAATCCAAAAACACTCTTAAATACAGAAAACAAACTGGAATACCAGAGATGGAGTGGATGGGGATGGGTGAATTTGATAAAAGGGATTAAGAGGTATAAATTTCCAGTTATAAAATCAATAAGCCATGGAAATAGAAAGTACAGTATAGAGACTATAGTGAACAATATTTTACTAAAGTATGGTAACAGATGGTGAGTACACTTACTGTGGTGAACACTGAGTAATATATAGAATTGCTGAATCAACAAGTTGTACACCTGAAACTAATACACAATTGTATGTTAATTATACTTCAATAAAAAGAGAAGAAATTACCTTCCATCAGACCAAGATTTAATCCAAGCCTGTTCTAAATGTAAGGCTGCTTCCTAGCACTTCCCAGAATTGCTTCTATATCCTTCTTGCACCTTCTTTTAGAAACCTAACACTGTAAATACCCTGGTTTCATCCCCTCAGTATACTTCCCATACTTACCTCATTTCAAACAACAGCTCTGTCAATTTGAAACTTAATAAATGATGTATAAATAGTCTATGTCTATTATTGAAGACTTTATTTCTAAGATATGTTCATATTTTATGAAACTGCTTAGTTTTCTATCCTAATTATCCATGGGAGTTTTCCCAGTACCTCTCTGGCACTCTGAAAGTTGTCTTCATTGGCTTCTTGTATTCAAACTGCCTCTGAAGGCAAATTTGGACTCTTGAGGTCTTCCCACAAATGGTGGTCCATTCACCTGCCATGATACATGCCTTTTTCCTAGATCCATCCTTAACAATAATTAGGAATGTTCATATATCTTCTCTATGTCTAGGCTGGCCAACTAGATAGAAATTTTATCCTAAGCAAACTCCCATCCTTGAACATGTGTTCCATTATAATCATTGTTATTTCTCTTACTACTCTTATATGCATTATAAGAAAAAGAAATACTGCTTTTAAACCAATCTTGTGTGTCCTTGAGAAATGCTAATTTCTAGAAGCAAAATACAGGCATACGCTTTAAAAATTTTCTGCTTAGCATTGTAATTAATGCCATATTTTTTCTATACCTCCGTTCAAGATTACTTGTCCAATAAGGACCAAAAATGTGTCAGTCTTGTGTTTGAACTCAGTCTCTCTATGAAATCCACAAGTATCATAATTTTGTCGATTTAATTTGTGATCATATAATAAGAAATGTGGATGTGTCACAGTGGGGATTTTAAGACAACCCTGATAATTTAAGAAGTAAATCAAGTCATATTCACCCTTTGGCCTTGGATACAACTTAAATCAAAAGAGAGAGATAAATACTTTTGGCAATACATACTAATTGTGCAGCTCTTGAAAATGAAAAGGTAATGTAGAAATGACTTCACTGGGCTAATATTCCCCAGCCTGCTATTTTATCCAAGACACACAGTAATGAGAGCAATGTTCCTTTTCATGACCAAATGATAGAAAGAGCCTAAGTAATTAAATGCTGTTTAAAGTGAGAAATGATATGGATCCTGACTTCTCAATGTGGGGGTCTAAATTCCTTTGATAGGTCTTCTTCCAAGGTACCTAAGAGAGCCCCTCCTAACTTCAGGGTCTGTTAAATACTAGAAGTTTCAGAAAAACTGAAGCCTTCATAGATTTCTAACATCAATCTTTTGCTTATTACACAGAATGTAAGTGATTTTTGTCACAGCCATTTCTGCAACACCAAGAACAGTGATTGGCATATATCAGAGGCTTGGGGAATGAATAAATTCAAGGGAGGAACCACTGATTGTCTTTCCAAAATAAGAATCATTGTGTCACGTTATAAGTTTTTAATTTTAACTGAAAAAAAATGACTTAATATTGTGATTGAAATTAGCCTCATGAGGGGTGCCTGGGTGGCTCAGTCAGTTAAGCATCTGACTCTTGACCGGCTCAGGTCATAGTCTCACAGTTCATGGTCTCACAGTTCTGAGCCCCACATCGTGTGGAGCCTGCATGGGATTCTCTTTCTCCTCTCTCTCTTTCTCTCTCTCTCTCTCTCTCTCTCTCTCTCTCTCTCTCTCTCTCAAAATAAATAAATAAAGTTAAAAAAAAAGAAATCAGCTTCACGAAACTGGGGCTATACATAAAGAACGAACTTTAAAAATGTGACCTGATGATTCCCAGTCTATCATCATCTCCACAAGAAGGTAAATTTCCTTTCCCACAAGAATGTGGGAATGTGGTAGAGAAAATAAACAGAGGGTGATTCTATTTCATTATAAGTAATGGAGGAAGTATCTTCAGCCCTCTATGGTAAGATAAAGGGACAAAGGAATAACTTGTACCATGTTTTGAGGCACATAATAAGTTTTCCCATAGACCAGGCACATTTAGTTGGTTGGGATTTGAACCATCATTGAAAATCAAGTCAATAAAATGATTAACACTTCACAGTTCAGCTGAAGTGGCGTAACACAAATTTTATGAAATGGAATTTTTGTTAATAGCGTTATAGCACCATTTCTTACGATTATAAAGAATCACTTCTGAATTTAAAAGCAAGGTTATATACAGCTTTGCAAACAGCCCCAGATTATGGTTACTATAGTAACATTTACCATGGTTAATACTGGAGCTGCAGAGATTATTAGCTAGAGATTTTAACCTTGGCACAAAGTCCTTTTAAAACGAAAGTATGAAACATACACTCAAAAAATAAACGTCATTTACCACATGCTTTCCTCACAATTGAGGCTATGCTGGGAAATAGATATTTAAGAGAACATAGTGTGCTGGTGTAACCTTAATAAATATATACATTCAAGCAGTTCTTTCTTTATGTAGAGAATACTAATCAGCAAAAAAGAAGATACATAGGTAAGAGAAACATATTTGGGAGCTGTAAATGACTATCTATATATTAAGTCCACTATCAATTTTCAGATGGAAACCAAATAAAACATACATTAAATGATTTGCTCAATATGAAACAGCCTGCTGGTGGCAATACAAAAGTCTAGAGCACTCTCTCATTCCACCATCCTCTCATTTCAACTCTAAGCAAAATCTATCATCTGAATAAATCCATTGCATGTTATAGTTGTCTAGAGCCCAAGGTGCTGGGGCACATAGCTGGATCAGTTGGGAGCTATTTCCTCTCAGTCCTTATACCCCTCCCCATCTAGCTCCAAATAACTGCTGAATCCTACCTGTTAACACTTCCAATTTCTACTCGTGGTTTCCATTTTTCTCTATTCCCATCACCACCTCAACATACAAGCCATCGTTGAATTCCAAAATTATGATTACAGAACACTGCAAACATATACCAAAATACAGAGAACAGTATAATGAAGACCCTCATCAACTATCTTTGATAATTCAATAATTACAATGTAATTGGTTAATGTTATTTCATCTCTATCTTTAGTTACGTTGAAGCCAATCCAGATACTATATAATTTCATTCATAAATATTTCAGAATGTATCCATAAATATTAATGACTCTTTAAAAAGCAATCATAATACCAATAATTCCATAATACTATCAAATATTCAGTAACTGACACAGTTCCCCAATTCTCTAATGCATTTGTTTCACAGTTTGATTGTTTGAATTGGGATCCAAATAATAATAGTAATGCCATAACTGTCATAGAGTGATATATTTCCAAAGTCTTTTTTAACCCCTTACGATTACTTCTTGCTTTTTAGTGTTGTTTTTGTCATTGCTATTGAGGAAACCAGGCAATTTGTCATGTAGTTTCCCACAGTCTGGAGTTTGCTATTACATCCCCCATCATATCATTCAGCATTTTCCTCTTGCCATTTATTTTTAATGAATTTTCAGTGGAAGTAGAATCTTGATTTTATTTATGTTTGGATCAAGCAGTGCGGTGGTGTTCCAAAGCAGGCACATCGTCTGCTTTTCTTGTTTTTATTTATGTTAATGAATTGATTATCATGGCATATATCCATTAATAAATTAGGTACGGCAGAATTGTGATAATCTGGTATAAACTTCCAGTTATAAAATAGAGTAAGTCCTGGACATGTGCTGGAAGCCGAGCTACCCAGCCTGAGTGGCAAAGCCCGGGCTATGGATGGATTGGTGACTGCAAGGCGGCCCGCCGACAGTGAAGCTTCTTGCACTCCCACTTTTAGGTAATTTGGCCTTAAAACTACCTGGGGTGTTGTCTGTTGGGGAATTGCCCTCGGCAGGCCCCCTGAGAAAAGAACCACTAGGGAAGAAAATAAGGTTCCACAAGAAATTGTGCGGCCTTATGTGTAGCCCTTGCCATTCCCCGTGGAGACTCCTCTACTTGCAGGAAGGACAGGCTCGTGCAGTTGCCAGCAAAGGCAGCCAACGAAGGAGAGACATATGGATCCGAAAGCCCCACTCTGGTAACTAAGGAGTGTATCTATGGACACAGGTCACTCTGACCCCTGGGCCCACCTGGCCCCCAGGAGGCATTCCAGATGATGACTGAACTTGGTTAAAGTACAGAATGGTTCATTGGTTCCCAGGTGCATTGTCTCTCTGAGAATGTATAAGGCGTGGGTTTCTAAGGCCCTCTTGGCCCCCTTCCTGGCACCTCGGACTCAGGCGAACACTTTTGTTCTTCAAAACCACGAATGGTTCAGGGAAACAACTAAGAGGTCATGTCCCTGTAACTGTTGCACTTGAGATGTTGAGAGATAAATGACCTTTCGTGAAAACAGCAAAGCAAATACTTCATAAATTATAGATAAACGTAGATACATAATAAAAACAATAAAAAAATTAATCAATAAGCAAAGGGCAAGAGGGAACGTTATGACAAAACAATCATGTTATTCCTTATTGGGTGATCATACAAAAGAACAATTTTAGACTTAGGTAATGTTAGAAAAACACAGATGACGTATGTTACAAGGAAATCACTAGCAAATATAATGCCACGTTTACTGCAATAGATCGGCCAGTTCAACACACTGCTGTTGTCTGTGTCCATTTTTATTTTTATTTTGTTTTATTTTCACTTTTTCGCCAACGCCGTTCATCCTTTGGGAACCCCTGGACCTGCTGGAGCTGGACTCCGGCAGATATGTAAAGTACAGCACAGGCAATATTAGTAATATTGTATTAATGTTGTATGGTGACAGATGGTGACTACATTTCTTGTGGTAAGTGTTGAATAATGTAGAGAAGAGCCAAATCATTCTGTTGTTCACCTGAAACTAATATAACGTTGTATACAACTATACTTCAATCATAAAATTAAAAAAAAAAATAAAAATAAAGTTTAAATTAAATGAAAACCAGAGGATACAGTTTGTAGAGGGAAGGTACAGATTCTTGTAGAGGGAAGGTACAGAGGGAACTGCCAGATTCTTTTCTTTTATTTACTTGTTTTCATAATACTGATTTAGTTTTCAAGTGTCTACTAAAAATGATCAATGAGTTTCTTATTTTGATTTAGCATTATTATTAATTTGTCAATTTAATCATATTTGATGTTTTTTAATACTTTCAATGTATTATTCTTAGGGGTACTAAAATTTTCTGATTTGGGGCTAGTGGAGCTTTATTCAGGTTGGCTTCTGGTTTTTTAGACATAATTCTAGAAGGCTTTGATGGCTTGCTTCCTTGCCTGTTTAGAACAAGAGTTTCAGTCTAATGTTGATATTTCCTGCCCTAGACATGGAATTAACTATCTTTATAAGGAGCCTGATTTCTTTTAGTGAAAAGTATTAGTTAGATGACAAAATCTGGGAATTAGGAGAGCTTATTGTTACCATTATGATCATTATTTCTAGGCTGTTTCAATAGGTAGAATAATAACATTTTTTACACTGATACTTCCAAATCAAAATCAGAACTACATGATTTTTACATGCATTCATTGATTGCTTTTCATCCATGTTGAAACTCTTGATTTTCATCTCTACCACCATAATGGCATTTAATGTATCTGACACCACATACAAACAAACACGTTTCAGAGTGGCAATATCAACATTTCCCCCCAACAATATGGTTATAGAAATCGGTTTAAGGTTTTGCAGCCATTTTTTCTTCATCCTTAGGTATAATTCCACCAAGAATACACAGACAAATTATTGTGTTTTAGGCCCACTCATAATATTAACTCTCTCTGTGGTTGATTAGTACATATATAGGCTCACCTGTTTTTAATTTGCTTTTGCTGTTTGGAATTTTTTAAAACTCAGCTTATTTTTGTAAATATGTAAAATAGTTATATGTGTACAAAATAAAATCTACAAAATATATTAAGGAACTCTAACTTCTGTCTTGCTTTCTCCTTCCTATGGCCTCTCTTAATATCTATAGGCAATTGGCACACTTATTTTACTACAGTGGATCTACACTGTCAGGGCAGGTAGCCCTTACATTCTACACTGCCTCCCTTATGTCTTTTAATCTTACATTGTTAGGTATATACACTCTTTTGCTTAATACCCGTCCTTATACTAGTCATGTTGGTTGTTTGAATCATGTCCTCTAGTAAATTTCCTAGGAGTGCTCATAGAACTATTTTCTCTGAGTTGTGGTTTTCCTAACTGGTACTCTGCAATCTTTATTCTTGATTCTAAGTTTGGCTGGTATATAGGCTCCACACCCAGTGTGGGTCTTGAACTCACAACGCTGAGATTAAGTCATGTGCTCTATCAACTGAACTAGCCAGAAGCCCCTGTGAATTTCTTAAATATGTTGTTCTTTTATCTTTTGGCATAATGTGTAGCTGAAAGTCAGGTTTTCTTACCATTCTATGTGACTTTTTGCTTGAGTAGCCAAATGATATATTTTCTTTTTTTAAATTAACAACAGATATTATAGCATGTGATTATCTTGGCTACTTTGGGTCTGTTTCAAGGTTCATGGTCTCAGTATTTAATTTCAAATATTTTTTTAAATGGAAGTTGTCAAGGATTATAATTTTTATTATTTGATCTGTTCCATTCTCTATCTTTGATATCTATCATTGTATATCAAGTTCCTGTTGCTACATTATTCACCCACTGTTGACATTTAACAATGTCCATCAAGACTGTGATAGTCCAGTCTCTACAAAAGTAGCCTAAATTATGTACTTTTTTGTGCTGCTACATTATTCCATTTTTCATGTCAGAAGTTGAATTTTATCTCAATATTTCTCCCTACATTTTTCTCTTTAAAAAAAATCACTTTTCACTTCACTCTGTTCTAATGGATCTGCTGAACCACCTAAGAGAATGGTCTCAGGAATGAATTACCCTAATATATTTTAATATTTCTCTCCCACAAGTTTTATACTTCTGATGCATATTAGTTTGCTTGATATTCTATGCTTAAAACTACTTAAAAGACTGAACTGTGCTAATATAGGTAATGATATTAAAATTAGAAATGTATGCCAAATATTGCTTTAAGGCATACTATATTTTTCCTAGCACACATATTTGAGGAGCTAAAAAACATAAAAATTAAGGAATCAGTTTGAATTTTTATAAGTTAAAAAAGCTTTGAAAGCATACTAAAAGAAGTGATGGTATTTATTCATTATAGAAGTCAAATTAGTTTTCCTTCAGAAATGAAATAATACACTGCTCTTTGTATTTTCCTTTCTTAAATCTGTATTTTTGCCCTGGTTTATATTTTTGGGAGGTGGGGACCCAAATGGGTGCTAAATGCCAAGTGTATGCTATAATTAAAGCATGGGGAACATTTAAGCTTTCTCTGATCTTCCTTCCTTCCCTCTTTCTTTGTTCCTTTTTAAAGTTTTATTGGTGTAGTCATAAAAACTGATTACAATGAAAACCTCCTTTCCATCTTTGGTATGAGGCTGCATATTCTAACCTCGTTGCAATCCTAAAATATGGCTCCAGTAAATGCTTTTGCAACCTTTTTCAAATATTAAGTTCAAAGTGAAGATGTTCTTACATTCTTGAACAACACTTTTAAGATTTTTTTAATATTAAAATATTCAGGGGAAAATATTACATCAAAGTAGAGGCAATCATAGTATAATATGAAGACTCATGAGGAATGAATGTACTTGAATTCTTAAGTGTGGCAAGTCAGTTATATATTAGAAATTAGACAAAATAAGAATTTAAGGACATCAAAAGGAATTCTAAAACATGTGATGTATAAGGACATCAAAAGTAGAGGATAAGTGGGTGTCTTTATCTGATAAATGTATAAAAATGCTCTCTTTGCCTAAAAGATTTGAAAGATGCCACTTTCAAATTATTATTGCTCTGGAAATATTTACTAGCACTGATTTATTAAGACATGTTTAATATGTAACTGTTCCAGCACTAACACAAAAATGAAGTCCTCTAGAGATTTTGGAAAAACTTTTGGCCAAAATACATAACCAGATTGGGGGGGGGGAGTAAAACTGAGCAACTTTTTGAAAATCCTTGAAATGATAGTTAACATTTAATTTAAGGAGGATTAAATTAATATGCACAAATTCAGTCTGAGAGGGAAGTAGGCCTAACATGTAGCCTGGGTGATCTATGCCTCTCCCATGTAGCTTTCTTCCCTTCAACCAGGAAAGCCACAGTAATTCCAAAGAGAGGGTACCTAGTGCTCAGATAGTTGTGTCTGAGTACTATTCCCTGCGAAATGAACTAGAGTCCTTAATGAAATGCTTGATTATAGATCTTTGGCATGGAAACAGGAAAGTGAGCTGGAATATCTTGTTGTTCTAGAAAATAAGAAAATGTTTAAAGACTAATAGGGCTATGCTAAAAACAAATGTTTACTGAAGAATAAAATAATATCTGAATAAATGCAGATATCTGCCATATTTCTGGAGTAAAGACTCAAACCAATCTATACATTTTATGTAATTCCTATCAAATATAACTATATAATTTTAAACATAACTGGACTGGATGACTTATAGCTTATGTGAAGTAAAAAATGAGCACTTTGAAAAACAGAGCTGTGATATCTTGACCTGACAGGAAAAAAAAAAAAAAGAAAAGAGAATACACCTCATAAAAGAATAACAATTTGGATTGTTTAGTGGTCATAGAAGAATTAAAAAATAAAACAGAATATCCAAAAATTAATACTATAAATATGGGCATTTAAATAAAATTCTTGGGAAATTAATTATATGTGGAAGAACATCCCTACATCATACCATGCAATAAATTCCATGTAGATTTATTTACACTTTTGACAAAATTTGAGAAAAATGGCTAATATTTAATGTATATAATAAAATATATATACTATATATAGTAGTATATATATAGTATATATACTATACTTCTAATAGTATAGTAAAATAATATACTATTAGAAGGAATATTCTGTTATTAAATGAGAAATATAACAGAATTTAAGGAAAATAGTGTTTTGAATTTATGGTATAACAAAAATAGTGGTGTTGAAAAATATTTTAGCCTTTTTATATACAATTCAAAGTATCACATACATAATAAATATCCAATTATAAATGACAGGAACTTCTGTGGAGTTCACAAACATGATTTTTCAAAAGGTCTCACACAGGAGCACCTGGGTGGCTCAGTTGGTTAAGCGCTCATCTCAGGTCACGATCTCACAGTTCATGAATTTGAGCCCTGCGTCAGGTTCTGTGCTGACAGCTCAGAGCCTGGAGCCTGCTTCAGATTCTGTGTGTCCCTCTCTCTCTGCTCCTTTCCCACTTGCTCTCTGTCTCTGTCTCTCTCTCTTAAAAAAATAAAATAAAATACAAATATAAATAAATAAACAAACAAATAAATAAATAAATATAAAAATTTTTTTCTAAAAAATAAAAAAAAGAACGTCTCATACAGTTGGATGGATATTCAACCCTTTTTAGACACAAATTCCCAGCTGAACATTAGAGGAATACCCACACACACAGTTGGAGATTCCTTTGGATGACATTGGTGAAATGGTCTGCAGGCAATCTATCCCATCTTACAGCCTTGGCAACTTTATTTCAGATAGTTTTTGTTTCAAGTCTTGCCCTGTCTCATTCTTCTAATTGGCCCTCTACTCTCAGCTACTCTTCTGGCATTTGACCTCATGGATTAATTTCCCTAACTTTCCTTGCTTAATGTTCTCAGTTAGTTGAAGCCAGGGGACCCACCAACTGTTAATTTGATAATATATATCCTTGAAACAGACCTAGAAAAACCCTCCACCCATGCACTAACACCCACAATACCAAACACTTGAGCTCAGACTTACATTGGTCACACCTGTATCACAGTCTAGCCCGGGTAGGCCGATTCTCCATGGAGGAGCATTATCCACCTTAAGAGTTGCTGAAATTTATTAGAGAAAGTCATACAACCTAGAAACCTAGAAACTCTCAATTCATGGCCACCAATCTCAAAAGGACCCTAACATGCTCCAAGCAATCTCATTACAGCTCTCTATTGCTTTTCTACCCTCACCAATATTTAATACTTTCTGCTTTCTCCTCAGTCTCTCCTACCTCATTTCCCACTCATGATCCAGTTTTATATTGAGAAAATAGATGTAACTAACACTAATTCATCCTCTTACTGTTTGTTCTATGTGTGTGTGTGTGAGTATTTATTTTTTTCTGTCTTTGTCCTATAACCACAGAAGAATGTTTCTATGCCAATCAAAAACTAAAATCAGTGCTTGGTCTCTGAATCTTGTCTTCCTTTCCTTTCCTAGGACTTGGCTCTTCAACTTACCTATCCTCTTTCATCAACCACTTCACCTTCTTTTCTCATTCCCATTAATATTCAAATATGATTCAGTAGTTCTGATCTTAAAGATAATTCCTCCATTGAGCCACCATTTCCCATTTTTCTATTCCCCTTCATGGAAAAGTATATAGAATGAGTTGAGAACTCAAACTCTCTCCACTTCCTTAACTCCTTTTACTACCTAGACACTCCTTTTGTCTGTGGAACCCCCAGTCTAGCTCAGGTCTTATATTCACCAACTCTCAGCAGGATTGCTATTGAACACATCTTTCTTAATTAAACTTTATTCTTTTATTTTCAGTGACAACTCTCCTTGTTTATCTTTGATCTCTCTGGCTACTCCATCTCACTTTGTTTTGTGGGCTTGTCCACTATTTTTTCGCTTCTAAATGTTGGAGTGTTCTAAGAATCTGTTTTGGATACTCCTTTCTCCTTCTTTAACACTAGGTAATTCCACTGTTTTTTTGTGTTGTTTTTTTTTTTGTTTTGTTTTTAGTTTTAAAATATAGAGTATGCACTGAAAATTTTCAAAATTATATCAATATCCCTGAACTCTTTCTGGAGCCAGAGTACTATATATTCAACTATTTACTTGACATCTCTCATTATATATGTAATAGATAACTCAAATATAGAGCATTTAAAATAGAACCATCTATCTATGTCTTTTTCTCCTCTCGTAGTCTTTGCCATTAATAGTAAATGATGTCATGCTTCAGGCATGAGAGTTTTCCTTTATTCCATACCTCAAATTCATCATTAAGTCCTATAGAAACAATCTACAAACAATAACCAAATCTTTCTAGATATCTCCGCATCTTTATACCATCAATTTGGTCCAAGATACCCTTATTCCCACTTGAGTCATTATAATATTTTCATAACTGGTTACATTTCTTGCACACCTGCAAACCCCAATTGATTTGGCACAGAGAATCTAGCTTGTTCTCTGTAAATAAATATAATCATGTCATGTCTCAGCTTAAAACTCCTTAGGAACTTCCTTTTGGATTTAGTCTTAATGTTCAAAATCCTTGTCATGACTTATAAATCCTAATGTGATTTGACTCCTGCCTACATTTCCAATCTCTTCTAATAGAACTATCCTCTCGATAAATATATTCTATCCCTACTGTCCTCTTTGCTGATCTTTAAACCTATTGGTGTCGTTTCCGGTTTATGGTTTTTCCACACCTTAATACTCTATCAGAAATGTTTTTTGCAAGACTATATGGCTGACATTTCATTCAGGTCTAAGTTTAAGGCTGATTCTGACTGTCCATCTTCATTCTACCCCTTTAATCTGACTCCCTGACTTCGCTTGGTATTGTGAATAAAACTGTTTAACAACTGGCAGAAAGAAAGAAAAAAAGAACACTGATATGTAGTATTTGCTGATTTCCATGGTGTAAATATTTCCATAATGGCTAATGTCACCTACCAACATGACCTTATTGAATGAATATTTGGAAGAAATAGACACAATCAGTTTTCACAAGCAGATGCAAGCCTTCAGAATATCACTGGACTACTACTGGTTAAGAACTTTACTCACCTACTAACTTAATTAATGTTTTATCTAATACCCATTATTAGTAAGGCATAGAGCTTGGGGATCTCTTACCAGGTCTATGGTGACATAAACATAGAATCAGAGGGAATCAGATGATGTTCAGACATTGTAAAACCATAATAATTGTTTACAGTCCTATAAATTTGTTTTCTAATTCAAAAACTCCATTCACTTATTTGAATCTTTTGTATATAAATAGAAATGGTTTTAAGAAAAACAGCCACAGAGAATCAATATATAGGGAAATATATTAATAAAATATAGATATGTTTTTTTTCCTGGAAAAATAAATCTCAAACTTAACCAGAGCTATTCCAAACATAAGGTAAAATATTTTTCAAAAATGTACATGTTTGTAGATCTGGGATGTCATTCCTCTTCATAGTGTGAACATAAAACACTATGTAAATAAAAAGAAATCAAAACTCTCTTTATTTGCAAATGCTTTGTGTTTTATGAATAGAACCTTAGAGTGTTATAGCTGAAACATTTTCTTTTCCAGAAATTTTCAGTACAATTCCCTCATTTTACAGTTGAGAAAACAGACCCCTGGAGATCAGGGCTGATTAAGATACATTGCTTGATTGCAGCAGAATTAGGACTTAAATTTAGGAATCCTAAATTACAACTAAGGGCCCATTCCTGACACCAGGGATGAAATTATTCCTGTGAAATGGCTCTTCCTTATACAGCTCCCTAAAAGTACTCAAACTATCTTGTGTTTGATTCAAAGAAACTCTTCTACTTTCTAAGGGCAAGTCATTAACTTGCCAAGTATTTGGCTGTCTTTCTTATTTCCTATATGGGAACAAAAATGGGTTTGTTTTTCGGACAGAAAGGAAATGGCTTGTGTTTAACTAAAAACATGCTTTGTGAAGATGATGTTGACAATTTATTAGCTATAAGCTATAGTAATTTGAACTGGGGAAAAGATGTTTAAATTAAACAAGAAGTTCCAGCTAACCTCCAGGAAAAACATAATCAAGGTAATAAAACATTGAAATCAGATGATTCAGATGATCTATAATTCATTCATATACGAACTATGCAGTTAGTGCCATCTGCATGGGTAGTACTGAGGTACATGATAATGTTATGATACTTCCCTGTATTTACATGTTTTGTAGTCTAATCCTCTTGAATTTGAACATGTTTCCTAAGCAACACAAAATGGCAGAAGTGATAGGACACTGCTAGTTGTGAGAGTTCTGGGCTTAAGCTTGGCAACATCTGCTTTTGCACTTTGGGGACAGTGCACCATCATGCACAAAATTCAACTACTCTAAGACGATGATGCTGTGAAAAGCCCAGCCTAATCACATGGAGAGAGCTCATGGAGGAGAATACAAGCCTCAGTTAATAGCTTTAGCTGAGCTTCTAACCAAGAGACAGTTTCACTTTGCCCTCACCTTATAACTGAGGGTATCTAGGAGTTGAGCCTGGCACCAGTCAAATTAGCCTAACTGATGCCAAGTAAAGGGGAGATAATCTGTTCCCCTATAGCCCTGGCCAAGTTACAGGATTGTGAACAAATAAATAAAATTATTGTTGTCTTAAGACACTAAATTCTGGGGTGTTTTTGTACACAGCGACAGGTGACAAGAGAAATTTAAAAACCTGGCCTTTGATTGCCAAAACCCTCTTACCTAAAGATCATAAAGAGAATAGACCCATAAGCAGTGCAGGTGAGTAGACATTCACCTATTGAAGATAGCCAGAGAGAGTTATATGGTTGTTTAGTTTTTACCTAGGAAACTAAATTTTAACTCTAGACAGACCACTGTACTGTTTTTTTTTTTTAATGTTTATTTAGTTTTGAGAGAGAGAGAGAGAGAGAGAGAGAGAGAGGGGGCAGAGAAAGAGTCAGACACAGAATCTGAAGCAGGCTCCAGGCTCTGAGCTGTCAGCACAGGGCCCTACATGGGGCTCAAATCCATGAACTGTGAGATCATGACTTGAGCTGAAGTCAGACGCTTAACCGATTGACCCATCCAGGCGCCCACAAGGAGATTACATTTGGTAGAATGTGGAATATTGAGAACACTTTCCACTTCGGCATAAAAATGAAACTATTACCCTGCTTCTGTGATATTTTAAATTCTATACCCATTTTGCCAAAAACTGAAAAGAAATTTTATTCGTGACCTTCAATTTATTTTCTTTTTTGAAATGGGAAACAATGGTAACACTTCACTATTGTCCTCAGAGGAGCCATAGTCAATAACAGTTTAAGTGTAGTTTCCAGTTTGATGTGAATGCAATTCAAGATATTTCATTAGAAAAAAGTATTATAAGAGCTAGCATGGTTGATTTATGCTGCATGGTTTTATCATGCAACAATAGAGATTTACTTCAGTTCAAATCTGGTAATAATAATGAATTTATTGTTTACTATATTTGTAACTGTAATAAGATAATAGGCTGCATCCCCAGCAGGATTATAATTTCTACCATACGCCCCTATAGCACATTTAGATATGACACTCAACTGCATTTCCAATCAGCTTCACAGATGAGTTTGCTTCCAGAAAAGCACATGCATTCAATTTAGTTTTTAGTAATCTGTGCCTTCATGAATTCCAATAAAATCCAGTTAACAACAACAACAAAATTCTCTGTGAAGTATGATGTTGTTAACTGTCATATATTAAAATATGCTTTCATATGAAGAATTTTTTGGCAGAATTATTATCATTTTTTATTTTGGTACTTTGACCCATTGTACATATTCACAGAAATTTTACTTATCACCACCAAGAATGTGTTTGATACATCGGGCACTGGGTTTGCTTCATTATTTTAAATAATTCCTTTAAAAGCTTTACGATTTCACAAAACTGTTTATTTGAAATGTGACATTGCTGCTGTCACCTTCCTTGAGATACTGAAATCTGTCAAGCAGCTTATATATGTGCTATTTTAATTTTCTCAATTAATATTTCCTTTTCTTTGAAAAATATGTAAGATGAACATTTTATTACTAAACTCTAACCTGAATTTTGGTCTTCGGTCTATTTTTTTAAATCTTTTTTTCCCTTGCAGGGAACTCAAATTCAAAGATCATATTAAAACTTAAGCAATATTTTTCATCAACAACTTTGCCTCCCCCAAATTTATATTAGAGATCAAAAAATGAAAGGGTGAAACTATAAAGAAATACTAATATTTAAGTGGATCTTTAGTATAAGTTTTTAAATGAAATCAATATTAAAGATAATTTGTCCCCATGGCAGGAATATGTGGGCCATTCTGGACCATAATGAGTGGTTTGATCAAGTAAAATCTTTATGCATTTTCTGTCGAGATTCACTTGTGCTGTGTTTCTATGAAATCCACACATTTCAAGTAGAATTAGAAGGAAATATCAGCTAGAAATCCTCAGCAAATCCCTTTGTTTTTAGGGTCAAAGTATTATGTACATAATATAGACAATCCACAGATAGGTTCTTTGCCTCAATAGTGGGAAACTGGGCAAAAGTGCCAGGCAGAAGCTTAAGGAAAGAAGGTATGCATCATCAAGACCCAAAGATTGCATTTAAAACCTGACATGCTATTAAGTTTTATGAGATTACAGTTCAGAGTACATACTGAGATTAAATATTCATTATTATAGTCATTAGGAAATATAAAGGACTGATGGGAAATGTAAATGTAGATGGAAAGGATAAAGATGTTCTAAGAGATATTTTACAATTTTTTTCCTCTTTCATACCACTTTAGAATCTGAATGGTTTTTCTAGAGAAGGAAAGAGTAGAGCACAACTAGGTTCATACTCATTGAATCAGATCATGACAGAAAATGTGTCCTTGTGCCAAAAATACTAATTCTTTCATCTGCATTTTTAAACAACTTCTGGCATTTTTTGTCTTCTACATTTGTGTCATTATGTATCAAAAATAGCAAGTTTATATAAAGTGAAAATATATTTATTTTTTAATCAGGTATGATTATCTTCCTAGCTAATAGGCTGAGAAGCAAATATATATTTAATTCTGTTAATTTTTATAAGAATTTCCAACTCCTAATCTTAATCTTAAAAGTAATATTTGAAAATTAATAATTTTCCTAACTTCTGAAATACAGAATTTAGTCATGTAAAGATTAAGCAGATCCATTTTCTGCAGCTTGGGAGAGTGACTACATTAAATGACTTCCTGATTGAAAAAAAATTTAAAAAGGGGCACCTGGGTGGCTCAGTTGGTTGAGCAACCGACTTAGGCTCAGGTCATGATCTCACAGTTTGTGAGTTCGAGCCCCGCGTTGGGCTCTGTACTGACAGCTCAGAGCCTGGAGCCTGCTTTGGATTCTGTGTCTCCCTCTCTCTCTGCCCCTCCCTGCTCACGCTCTGTGTCTCTCTGTCTCTCAATAATAAATAAACATTAAAAAAATAAAAAATAAATAAAAAATAAAAACGTTTGATAAAATATTTTAAAAGCCTTTTAAAAGTCAATGTTGAGCTGCTAAGATATTAAAAACAACTCACCCTTAAGGGCATTTGCTAAGAGTGATCTTAAATTTTACTTTTTGTTCCCAAGATATAGGGAGAAGGACAAAGAGAAGAAGCCCAAGAGCCGCCCTTTCCACAGAAGAGAATCTAATAGCAGACAAACTCACTCCTATAGCTGGGACACTAAAAACCCATAGCTTACATGAAAAGGAACAAGAAATAAGCCTGCTTCTTTAAGAATCTAAGTGCTGAAAGCAGATCTGAGACAAAATAAAACTTCTGTGATAATTCATAACCACAGGTCAGTTCTCCAATGGAATATGTTTATCCTAACTGGTCTAAAAAATACTAAATAAACGAAAACTCAAGCTGAGATTTCAGTTTAAAGTATCTCTACTTTATAGTGTCCTAGGAACCTAACAAAAAGCAAATTAAGATCCGATTTGGGGAAGCCTGTCTTCAAGCCTGGTTTCAAAGAGTCTTCACAGAAAAAAAAAAAAAAAAATTCCAAGGAATAAGAACGTCCCATGAGACTCATGAACGATGGGGCACCTGTGTGGCTCAGTTGGTTATGCAACTGACTTTTGATTTTGGCTCAGGTATGATCTCACAGTTCCTGAGTTAGAGCCCTGCATTGGGCTCTGTGCTGACAGTGGGGATCCTGCTTGAGACTTTCCCTCCCTCAGTCTCTGCTCCTCCCTTGCTCGTGCTGCTGATCTCGCTCTCTCACAAAAATAAATAAATGTAAAGAAAAAAAGAAAGAAAAGAAAGAAAAACTCATGAACCAGAAGAGAAAAAAGATACTGATTTTTAGAGCCAATGGGGAACACAAAAACCAGACAGCTTAGTAAAAACACACATATTATTCAGAGACTTGGATATCAAACAAAGCATAAATTAAAAAAGAAAAAGAAAAGACACCAAACACTAGCTATACTCAAGTAACATGATTTTTCATCTAGGAAACACAAGAGACACTACAGGTTAATTATTAAGCTACTGAAAGAATTTACCATTATTGCTGAATTTAAAATTGTTATTAAAGAAGACCTTGCATTAAAAAAAAAAAAAAACTAGGGGGATAGGATGGTGTCAAGAAACAGACCATGTTCATATGACAAAAATGGCTTTGAGGATAGTGGAGAAAATGAGTTTCTGTAAATAATGATGAGATAATTACTTTTCCACAAAATTGAGTCCTTGCCTCAAATCACATGCAAATAAATTCTGGGTCATTTCATCAAAATGAAAAGTCAACCAACTGGATGTTGCCGCTTGGCTTTGGCTCTGGACTCTGGTGGTTCGTTTTTGGGGTCTCTCGAACTTTGGGCGTTACATTTGGGGGCTCGTCCGGGATACCCCCAAACCCACCAGACCCCCAAGTCAACGGGTCATTCCTGAGACCGATCGGTAAGTGAGCCGGCTCTGTCCGTTTCTGTTTGTCTGTTCATTTCTGGCTCTCCCGCGCGGGATCTGTATCAGTGACTGACACAGCCCTGGCGGACGCGCTATAGGGCAGTCAGTTGAGACCAGTAGGAGATGGCCTCTGGAACCCGTCTGGGGCACCATTTTGGCCCATCGGAACTTTTTGTTCGGGTTACAGACACCCGTTCCGTATCTGGTCTCTTCACCAGGGCACTTTCTGTTTGCCACCGCGCTTGCGATTTAACGTGTCTCCTCTCCTCTGCGGGTATATCCGACTTACTCCCGGAACATAAACTAACCTAACCCATCTATTTCTTCCTACACAGACTATGGGACGGAACCAGAGTACACCTCTCTCCCTTCTTCTGGCTAATTTCACGGATGTCCAGACTAGAGGCCATAACCTAAGCCTGGACATCCGCCGGCCGAGACATCACTTTCTGCCTGTCTGAGTGGCCCACTTTCGGGGTGGGCTGGCCTACCGAGGGCACTTTTTGTTTGCCTATAATTGCTAAGGTCAAGGCCAGAACCCTCCTGCCAGGAAAGGAAGGCCACCCAGACCAGGTTCCCTATATCCGCGTCTGGCAGGATCTTGTTGAAAACCCTCCACCCTGGATGTCCCCCTTCTTCTCCTCAGGGTCCTGTAAGATTCTTGCGGCCCACTCCATGGACCCAACCAAGCCGCGGACCCCCTCGGCGCCCCTATGTCCCATATTGCCCGACAGTCAGGACCTACTATCCCTAGACCCTCCACCCTATCATCCCCCTCCCCTCGCACCCCAGGCCCTACCCGCAGCGGCCGCTCCACCAGTCGCCCCGCTGGTTGCCCCCCAAGGGGAACCAGGAGGACGGGAAGCGGCCGCTGCGCCGGGACCAGGGAGGCAAGGGGCAGCAGCCGCGCCGAGCCCTATTGAAAATGAAACCAACTGCGAAGGGCCAGCCGGCCGAACTTGTAGGCGCACCCAGCGTGACCCAAGCTCTCGCCTCCCCGACTCCACTGTGGCCCTACCCCTGCGGGAAATAGGACCCCCCGATGAAACGGGCAACCCCCGACTCCAGTATTGGCCCTTCTCTACCAGCGACCTTTATAATTGGAAAACCCCAAATGCTCGGTTTTCTGATAACCCTAAAGATCTCATAGCCCTCCTAGAGAGCATAATGTTCACCCACAAGCCTACCTGGGATGACTGCCAACAGCTTTTGCGAATCCTGTTCACCACGGTAGAAAGGGAGAGGATTCAACTTGAAGCGCGGAAGCTGGTTCCTGGGGAAGATGGTCGACCCACTGTTAATCCTGACCTCATTAATGCAGCATTTCCCCTGACTCGGCCTGATTGGGACTACAATGCAGCAGAAGGTAGGGGACGACTGCTCATTTATCACCAGACTCTAATGGCGGGTCTCCGGGCTGCAGCATGCAAGCCCACTAATTTGGCCAAGGTATAGTCGGTAATACAAGGTAAAACAGAGAGCCCTGCCACCTTTTTAGAAAGATTAACGGAAGCCTTTAGGCAGTACACCCCCATGGACCCCGAGGCCCCCGAAAATCAGGCCGCAGTTGTGATGTCTTTTGTAAACCAGGCTGCCTCTGACATCAAAAAGAAACTCCAAAAATTAGAGGATCTAGAAGGAAAACAGATCCAGGACCTACTCTGCATTGATCAGTGGGTATATAATAATCGGGACGCTCCAGAGGATAAACAGCTCAAAGCCACCAGGGAAATGACTAAAGTCTTAGCCGCCATAGTTCAGAAAGATCAAGGGCCCACAGGAGAACAGAAAACTCGCCCCCCCAGGCGCCCCCTAGACAAAGACCAATGCGCCTACTGTAAAGAAAAAGGACATTGGATTCGTGACTGTCCCAAAAAGAAACAACTGCGCTCGGGATCAGAGCCGTGGCAAACCAAAGTGGCCCCCATCCTATTTACCCAGGACTCAGAATAGGGAAGATGGGGTTCGGACCCCCTCCCCGAGCCCAGGGTAATCCTACAAGTGGAGGGGACTCCTGTGCAATTCCTTGTGGACACAGGAGCACAGCATTCAGTACTCACTAGCCCTCATGGAAAAATCTGTGATAAGTCCTCCTGGGTCCAGGGAGCTACAGGAACTAAAAAAAATCCTTGGACCACCCAACGAACCGTGGATCTAGGGACAGGAAGGGTAACCCATTCCTTTTTGGTTATTTCGGATAGTCCCTGCCCCTTGCTGGGAAGAGATCTCCTCAAGAAAATGGGAGCTCAAATTCACTTTCAGCCCGGAGGGCCTAAAGTAACTGACTCCCAGGACCAATCTATCTCGGTCCTCACCATACAACTGGAAAATGAATATCGGCTTCACCAAACTCCACCCCTCCCAGAACAGGATATTGGCTACTGGCTCCACTGGTGTCCTGAAGCCTGGGCAGAAACCGGGGGAATAGGGCTAGCAAAACATCGCCCGGCTCTATTCATAGAAGTCAAGCCAGGGGCCAACCCCGTGAGGGTCAAGCAATACCCCATGTCAGCAGAGGCCAGGCTGGGCATCACCCCACACATCCGCCATCTCCTCGACGTCGGAATCCTTAGACCATGCCATTTGGCGTGGAATACCCCTTTGTTGCCTGTGCACAAACCTAACAGCGGAGATTACCGGCCAGTGCAAGACCTAAGAGAGGTCAACAAACAGGTTATGGACATTCACCCTACCGTGCCCAACCCTTATACTCTTCTCAGTACCCTCAGTCCAGACAAACAATGGTACACTGCCCTTGATTTAAAAGATGCCTTTTTCACCCTGCCTTTGGCCCCCAAGAGCCAAGACATCTTTGCATTCGAATGGGCGGACCCGGAAAGAGGCATAAATGGACAACTCACCTGGACCTGACTTCCACAAGGATTTAAAAATTCCCCCACCCTATTTGATGAAGCCCTCCACGAAGATTTAAGTAAGTACCAGAAATTAAACCCAAATGTGTCTCTCCTACAATATGTAGATGACCTCCTTATTGCAGCTGAGACCCGAGAAGCCTGTCTCATGGGGACGAAAAACCTCCTACAGACGCTGGGGAACCTAGGGTACCGCGCATCCGCTAAGAAGGCCCAAATCTGCAAACCTGAGGTAATATATCTGGGGTACCTGCTAAAAAAAGGACAAAGATGGCTTACTGATGCCCGGAAAGAGACTGTCCTCCGCATTCCGCGACCCACTATGCCTCGACAGGTGAGAGAATTCCTGGGGTCTGTGGGATTCTGCTGGTTATGGATCCCAGGTTTTGCTGAAATGGCCAAACCCTTTTATGCAGTCTCTAAAAACCAACCATCATTTGAATGGTCTGCGGAAGCTGAGCAGGCATTTCAACAGATAAAGAGAGCCCTCCTATCGGCCCCAGCTCTAGGACTGCCCGATATCTCTAAGCCTTTCCCCTTATATGTGGACGAACATAAAGGCATAGCCAAGGCAGTGCTAACCCAGCATCTAGGTCCATGGCCCAGACCAGTGGCCTACCTCTCAAAAAAACTGGACCCTGTAGCCGCAGGATGGCCCCCTTGTCTCTGGATAATAGCGGCTACAGCCCTAATGGTTAAAGACGCCGATAAGCTGTCCCTAGGCCAAGAGTTACATGTCACCACACCCCACGCCATCGAAGGAGTGCTCAAGCAGCCCCCCGATAGGTGGATGAGCAATGCCCGGATGGTCCACTATCAGGGACTCCTGTTAGATCCCTTGCGGATCACATACACCCCTCCCCGAACTCTAAACCCGGCCTCGCTGCTACCTGACCCTGACCTGGACTCCCCGCTCCATGACTGCGCCGACATCCTAGCTCAGATTCATGGAATAAGGGAAGATCTACAGGACCGGCCTTTACCGGATGCTGAGGTCACCTGGTTCACTGACGGAAGCAGCTTCGTCCATCAAGGACAGAGGTATGCAGGGGCAGCAGTGACATCTGAGACTGAAGTAATATGGGCAGAGGCTCTGCCCCCAGGGACTTCTGCCCAAAGGGCAGAACTGATTGCCTTGAAAAAGCATTAAAAATGGGGCAGGACCACAAAGTGACTGTATATACAGACAGCCGGTATGCCTTTGCCACAGCCCATATACATGGGGCAGTATACCGTGAGAGGGGACTACTCACTGCTGAAGGCAAAGATATCAAAAATAGAGAGGAAATTCTGGCCCTATTGGTCGCTATTTGGGCCCCTAAGAAACTGGCCATAGTACATTGCCCGGGTCACCAAAAAATAACTGATCCAATCTCTCCAGGAAATAACCTAGCTGACCAAACTGCACTCCAGGTAGCACAAAAACCCATCCCAGTATTACCTGCGCAGCTACCAGACCCAGGGCCCCGAGATTTACCCCCACAGCCTGAATACTCGGAAGATGATCTTATCTGGATACGCAGGCTCCCAATGACCCGAGTTACAGATGGATGGTGGCGGGACTCCAGAGACCGCCTTATCCTTCCCGAAAAATTGGGCCACGCAATCCTGACAAAAATACACCACTCTACCCACTTGGGGCCCCGAAGGCTTCAAGATCTCATCAGACAATCCAAACTAGTGTTAAGAAACATCTCTGACCAGACAGAAAGAGTTGTGACAGCCTGTTCTGCATGTCGACTCCAGAATGCGCACCTACACGTCACAGTCCAAGGCCACCATAAAAGAGGAACCCTACAGGGAGCCCACTGGGAAGTGGACTTCACCGAAGTAAAGCCCGGCAAATACGGCTATAAATACTTACTAGTGTTCGTAGACACCTTTTCAGAATGGACCGAAGCCTTTCCAACCAAGAAGGAAACGGCGCAGACTGTAGCCAAAAAGATCCTAGAAGAAATCCTGCCCAGGTATGGTTTTCCAGTAATGATAGGGTCAGACAATGGGCCTGCATTCGTCTCTAAGGTAAGTCAGGGATTGGCTTCCGTACGTGGGGCAGATTGGAAATTACATTGTGCCTACCGGCCCCAAAGCTCAGGACAAGTAGAAAGAATGAATAGAACATTAAAAGAGACCCTTACTAAATTGACTATGGAGACTGGTGCTAATTGGGTAGAATTACTCCCCTACGCTCTGTACAGGGCTCGCAACTCCCCGTACAAGTTGGGCCTTACACCCTATGAAATCATGTTTGGCAAACCCCCACCTATCATACCTAATCTTAAGTCAAACCTCATTCAATTAGACCAAGATAACAGCCTCTTGTCTTCTCTCAGGGCTCTACAGAGAGTTCATGAGGCTGTGTGGCCTAAACTAAGAGAACTGTATGAGACGGGGCCCCCACCCACTCCCCATCAGTATCGTCCAGGAGACTGGATCCTCGTCAAGCGACACCGGCAGGAGAACCTTGAACCCAGATGGAAGGGACCTTACCAAATCATCCTGACAACTCCCACCGCCATCAAGGTAGATAACCTCCCTACCTGAATTCACCACACCCACATTAAGCCTGTGGACCCGCTGTCTAACCTCGTGGGACACATTGATAGAAATACTACTTGGACTGTAGACCGGAGTAAGAAAAACCCCCTCAAACTAACCTTGCGCCGTGCCTCTCCCAGACATGTTCCAGATAGTGACCCTTGTCCTACTAGCCCTCAACCTCAAACTCCTGGAGGGAGGACTAAATGCCCCCGTTGACAAACAGAGATTGTTACAAGCTCTGTATGGAAGGCCCTGTGATTGCAGAGGTGGCGTAGTTAGCACCATTGCCTTGCCACATAGTAAAAGAATAGTAGCCGGCTCTGTAGGAAGAGGGGGTCTACAGCGAAGCTACACTCAAACCCAAGACTGTGGGACCACAACCGCTTACTTAACCCAGACCTATGACACCACTGGACTCCAACAACAGCAGTGGTTATGTGTTAACAAACCAAACCCCTGCCCCCTATGACAAAATGCCCTTGCTCCACTTTCCAAGAGTCGATGCACAGCTCTTGTTATGACTCCTATCAACAATGTATAGGGCCAGATAACTCCACCACCTACTTTACGGCCATCCTACAAAGTAACAGGGCAGCAATAGCCAGTGATAACAATATGCAACTTCAAGCTGGCTGCTCTGGCTCAATTGGAGCCGCCATCTGCTGGAACCCCCGAGCCCCCATACATGTGTCTGACGGTGGAGGACCCCAAGACGCTGTTAGACAGATTGAAACGCAAACGAGGCTTAAGGACCTCGCAGAACATATGTATCCACAGCTTAATTACCACCCCCTAGTTCTCCCTAGGCACAGCCCTTACAAGTTAGACCCTCAGACAATGTCTATCCTAGAAACCACTTTCTCACTCTTAAACATCTCTAACCCGACTCTAGCCCAAGATTGTTGACTTTGCCTACCTCAGCAAACTCCCCGACCCATCGCCATCCCCACTGAAGTTGATATCTGCATAACCAATGACTGCTTTCCCTCTTCCCTACCTGACCCCTTCCCCGTTCAATTCATTAGCCTGTTCAATGCCTCTTGCTTTATAAATAACCTTACCTCCCAGAATAACAGCATAGATGTAGGGATCATATCTCTTGCCCAATGCCACCAGTACATCACTATCAACTCCTCCTTATGTAGTACCAACACCACCGTTTTCGTCTGCAGAAATAACCTAGCCTACACCTATCTTCCCCACAATTGGACTGGAGTATGCATCCTGGCCACTCTGCTACCAGATATCGACTTAGTCGCAGGAAAAACCCCCATGCCCATCCCTAGTCTGGACTTTGTAGCTGGCAGATCCAAACGAGCTGTGGCTGTTATCCCCCTCCTGGTAGGCCTAGGAATTACAGGCGCATTAACTACCAGGACAGCAGGATTAGGAGTCTCCATACACTCCTATCTGCAACTCTCTCCTCAACTAATTGACAACGTCGAAGCCTTGTCAGGGACAATCCAGGATCTGCAAGATCAGCTAGATTCCCTAGCAGAAGTGGTGTTACAGAATAGAAGAGGGTTGGATCTGCTAACCGCAGAACAAGGCGGCATCTGCTTAGCCCTACAAGAAAAATGTTGCTTTTATGCCAATAAATCAGGAATAGTTCAGACCAAAATCAAACAGCTCCAAGAGGACCTCGCACGCCAACGAAAAGAACTAGCCAAAAACCCACTGTGGTCAGGACTCCACGGGTTTCTCCCCTACCTTCTTCCCCTTTTGGGCCCCCTACTATGCCTCCTCCTCCTTTTTACCCTTGGCCCTATTATGATCAACAAAATAATGGACTTTATCAGGGACAGACTAAACACCATTCAGATTATGGTCCTTAGGCCACAGTATCAGCCCCTAGACATGGAAAGCAAGCTTGATTAGGTAATACTGTAGGACCCAAGATTGGTTCCTCAGGTACTTGAGAAAGGGGGGGGAATGAGAGGCCTAGGCAAACTGAAACTTAACCAGCTTGTTCCGCTTCTGTACAATTGCTTGGCGCGCCCCCGTATTCCTGACCAATCATTAAGATACCCGTACCCCTAGTTGTGGTATGATCTAAAGGCGGGAACCAATCCAATTCTGCTAAGTGTTCAAATTTAAATATCAACCAATTGCAGCTCTGTAACTGTGAAAAATCCCTGCTTTCCCCATGACTTGTCTGTACCTGTCTATAAAAGGGCTGTAAAAACCTCACTCTGGGCCTCTTAGCGTCACTGGCAACGAGTGCGCGGAGGACCGGGTTCGAACCTGCAATAAACGACCCTTGCCACTTGGCTTTGGCTCTGGACTCTGGTGGTTCGTTTTCGGGGTCTCTCGAACTTTGGGCGTTACATTAGAAGATTCTCAAGCAGCTAAATTTTCCAGATGCCAAGTGGATCCTGCTAATCAGAGGACTTTGTTCAGCAGAAGCTTTATTGTTCTTTTTGGCTGTTTTTCTCTGGTCAAACCAAATGGGTGGAGAAGTGCATCTTTTTTGTCTACCGTGGCTAGCCTTACAAGTAGCTTACTATAAATTCATTTTTTTATGCTTTCATTTTTTGAGTGAGAGAGAGAGAGAGAGAGAGAGAGAGAGAGACAGTGTGAGCCCAGGAGGGGCAGAGAGAGGCGGAACGAGGATTCAAAGTGGGCTCTCATGCTGACAGCAGGGAGCTCCGTGCTGCTTGAACTCATGAACTCACAAACCCTGAGATCACGACCTGAGCTAAAATACTATGCTCAACGGATTGAGCCACCCAGGTGCCCCTATAAATTCCTTTTTGTCTGTCAGATAGACTTTTCAGTACTTTATAAGGACTTAATTATCAAGAGTTGGATATACCTCATGGTCCAATCCAGTTCAAGCCTTAATCTTCCCAATCGTCTCTCTCTCTCTCTCTGTCTCTCACTGCAAATTTACTAAAGTGTATATTACATATAATAAAACTCATCCCACATTTTAAGTGTACAGATTACTAAGTTTAGGTAACTGTGTGCAGTTTTGTAAGCATGATCACGATACATTACAAAACATTTACATTACCTCAGAAAGTTGCCTCGGGCCTCTTTGAAATGAATTCCCTTCCTCAATTCCCAGACCCAAGCAGTACTGATCTGCTGTCTATCATAAACATTGCCTTTTCCAGAATTTCATATAAATGGGACCATACAGAATTTAATGTTTTACCACCTTCACTTAACAAAGGTTTTGAAATTCGCCTAAGTTGTGTGTATCAATAGTTTGCTTCTTTTCAGCCTACAAAGGTCCACCACCACCAACCTAGCTCTCTAGGCTGTTAGGAGCTTGCCACCAGTGTTCCACCTGGGCCAGTCCCCATCCTCTGAGGAGGTAACATCATCCTGACTTCACTCCCAGTCACAAGATCGATCAGCATCCATCCACAGACAAGACACCACTGAGAAAAATCCCAGAACCCAGGGGTGAGACTGAAGCACCCCCCTAGACAGCAGACACCAAGACAGACCATATTATAAGGGTAAGAGAAGTGGCTCCACTCTGGCCCCGTCGTCCCTCCCCCAAACCGGGGTGCAGCTCTGCCTCAAGGCTGCTCTGGACCTACCTCATCACAAGGGGTTCAAGAGAACCAGAGGTGGACATCCTGTTTCCCCAGCGTTGCAGGACACTTCCCAGGGGCCCACTAGGGCTCGTCTGGGACGGAATCACTGAGGGAATGGGCGGGAGCTGACGATGGTGGGGGTGGGGCTTACAGCGGCCAGAACCCAGAGCCTACTTACAGCTGTGCCTGGGCAGAGATCCCAGCAGGTGTCTCTGCTGGTCATCCCTTTTCGCCAGGGAGCTTGGTTGGCAGAGTTCTGCCTAATTCGGGTCTCTAGTCAGGGCCGTAGCAACTCGTTTTACTGCTGCCCCTTGGCAGGGAAGCAGATTTGGATTCTCTAATCCTACCCATCCCGGAAGTCTGGCCAGCGAACCGGGGCAGTTGCAGAGCAAAGCCAGGCCCGCGTCTTGCCCAACTGTTGAGCACGGTCTCTGGTCCCACATAGCCTGGGAGCCTGAACAGCGACCCTGGGCAGCCTTGGAACACAGCCCGCTGTACCACCAAACCGTGGAGCCGTCCACAGCCTACCCAGCAGAGGAGCCCAGCCTATGAAGGTATGTTGGTAGAAATGTTGGTTGATACAACCAATTTGTAAAACCATGTGGCAGTTTCTTTAAAAGTTAACCATATACCTCTATGTCTGCCAGCCATTCTACTACTATGTATGTACTAAAGAGAAAGTATAGTTTACATAAATACTTGTACATAAATGTTCATAACAGCTTTATTCCTTGTAATTGCCAAAAACTAGAAAGAGCCCAAATATCCATTAACTTATAAATGGGTTAACAAATTGAGGTATAGCCATAAAATGCATTAAGTCACTAATAAAAAATAATGAACTAACTGGAAAGAACTCTAAAGGATCTGATATTTTACTGCATTTGCCAGCTAACAAGCTAGAGTCTCCCGGGTCAGAGACAAAGGACTTTCTTATGCACAACATTAGCAATAGCAGAGTAGCATGGTTCCCTTAGCGCCTATTCAAGCAGAACAATGTGAAGATGGCGGATGCAATACAGTATGTTACAGAACAATGACCTCAAGCTCAGGGACTCAAGTATTTTATACTAGGCAATAAGCCTGCTTAACCTTACCCTGTAGGAAGGCAATATCTTTATCATACTGGACAATACACAAACCTGCCCTTTGCTCTGGAGGGAGACTCGCTATCTTCCAAGTCTCTCCTCTATTCAAATATCCCTGCAAAGATAATCCAGAACAAAAGCAGTTGGTGACTCTGCTCACAAGACATGTAGAAAACATGGGAGACCCATGGAGGATTATCTCCCAATAGTAATAACATGGATGCATCTTAAAAAAAAAAAAGAATACGCTATGGGGCACCTAAGTGGCTCAGTCGGTTGAGTATCCCACTTCAGCTCAGGTCATGATCTTGCGGTTGGTGAGTTGGAGCCCCACATAGGGCTCTGTGCTGACAGCTCAGAGCCTGGAGCCTGCTTCAGATTCTGTGTCTCCCTCTCTCTCTGTCCCTCCCCCGTTTGCACTCTCTCTTGCTCTTTTTGAAAAATAAAGAAAAACATTAAAGGAAATTTTTTTAAATATGCTGAATGAATGAAGCCAGACCAAAAAAAAAAGGGGTAGAGGGCATTGCATAGTGTATCATTTTATTTGTAAAGAATTATAGAAAATGCAAACTAATATATGGAAGCAGAAAGCAGGTCAATGGTTGCCAGGGGATGAAGAAGGAGGGTAGGGAAGGATTACAGAAAGGCAGAGAAGCTTTTGGGAGTGAAGAGTATCACAAATATGCTGATTTAGTGACGCATTCACTGGTGTATACCTATGTGAAAACACAAAATTATACTCTATAAATTAGTTTATTATATGTAAACTTTACCCCAATAGTGTTGTAAAAGAACACGCAGAAGTCATTCACTGTCTCTACTTCCTTTTAAATATTTGTGAAAATAAAGAGTAATAAAATTCCTGTCTGCTCTAAAATTCCTTGAATCTACTATCAAATTGCATGTGGGGCTGACACAGGAATCTGCTCATTGCTTGTACATTTAGTAAATTATCTCTCACTTCACTTAATTAATACATGGATTTTCAAGACATTTAAATTTATAATGAGCAAGGAGGCTGAAAATTTAATGATATTAGAGTTGATGATTTGTAATGGAGTCTCTGAATTCTATTCTACATTTACCTAAAACAAGTTTATCATCCTTTGTCCCTAAGTTAAAGTCTGTAATCTCTGAGAATTTCAAGGAAAAACAAAAACAAAAACTCCTAAGAGGTAATGGAAGCATACTTGAGGAAACGCATTTAACTGAATTAAGATAGATAAAAATAACTTTAGAATTTGACAGTAATTTGAAGACTAAGTCCAAAGCTCTTTTTTACAGTTTAGGAAAGTGAGACCCAGAGAACTGACATTTGCCAAAGGGAAAGTAACTTTGGTAGTTACAGAGTAAGGATTAGAGCTCAGAAGTTCTGATTCCTAGGTCAATATTATCTCCATTATACAAAGTTTCTACTCCTGATAATAATATGTATATCTTCATTTTTAGGAATACATTCTTCTGTATTCCTCCCTAAATGGAAAACAAGGCAATTACATTGCTTGAAAAAAAATACTCCTCACATAGTAATTCAGAAAATCAGTTCAGGTGGTGCAAAGAACAACTTATTTTTCTACCCAAACAGTAATTGAGATCAAAGTGTTCTCACGGTAGCTTATTTACTTCTGTGACACTAATTGTGAGCAAAGAGAGCATGATTAAAGTGGACCTAAAAAATAAGTTAGTTATTAAGTAGTTAACCTGTCTTCCAATCTCTTTTTTAAAATGTTTTCTTAACAATTTTATAAAAGGCACCATTGACTCCTTGACATACCACATAATTTTTTCTTGCAGGATATATTGCCCAAGAACATATGTACACACACAGATACAAGAGTTAAAAAACATTTGGACTTTGATGGCTCTACAAATTACCTTGCATTTTAGCAGAAAATCACTTATTGGAAGCCTTTTGTTTGGCATGGTTTTTCTTAAACCAACAAACACGACACCGTTAAGTGGACCTTAACAGATGGAGCAGATGGAGGAGCGACAGAAGCAATAAGGGAAAGCAGGAGGGGAAGCCAAAGAGTCCTGGAGGGAAGAAAGAAATGCTGAGGACCATTTCTAGTTTGGGGCTCTTTATTATATTTTTATCAACTTTCCTTTACACATCTAACTTAAAACTCAACTCAGGATTTTGTCAGAAAGTACCGACGTAGCTTAATAACTCACTTTTACCTTATCAAGGAGGCTTCATTGTTTTACAATCTAATGATCGAGGAGCCATGAGCAAGTGTGTTCAGCTTGTTAAGGATTTTAAGACCAGGTTTTAGGGATCCACATAAAATAGTACATTCCTTATTATTGGGAGAATTCTGATGTACACCATCTGTTTCTCCCTTTATAGCTATAGGTATTTTATGTCTGGAACCCATTCCTTTATACATGGTATCATCCTCTTAGCCATTTATGTGTCCTAAAACTGGGGAAATAGTTTGCCTTTTGGAATAGAAGTCTAGACAAACTAATATCTGCTGGCATTAATTTCTTTGTGGAATGCCAAGGACTACCACATGAATCTCAGGTATAAATGAACTCCATAGGGAAAGGATTGTTCTGATGTTAAAAACGTGCGAGTTATTTTACATTGAATTATTATATAACTAAAACATAATTTCAAAAATCATTAATCAAGGCATAGGGCTTTTTTTTTTTGGTCATTGTTGTTATTTGAGCTTTGTTTATTTTGCTTTATGTTTTAGATGATAAAAAAAGTTTGAAAGATATATTTTGAAAACATAACCCAGTTGTCCTTCAATGTTCAAACATTATTACCATGGCTAATTTTTAAAAACATGGTCAAATTAGCACCACCCAGATATAGCAGAAATCAGAATTTCAGATTTTGTTCCAATGTTGGCAATGATGCTGTAAGTAACCCTAATATGTACATTTTCATCTGTTCTCAATAGTTAATAGTCTGTTTTTCCACTTTTGCTAAATAGAAGTATATTTTAGTTTATGACACATTTCCTGTAAAGTAGTTTGGCCAGTTGAAGAATGCAAGATGAGGATGACAAAGTAAAGATAATTATGACTAAGAGTGAGAATGAGGAAATTCTAACAATTCAAAGGGAATTCATTTACTCATCAGTTCTGAAAAGGAATACCTTCATACATTGTGTGTGTGTGTGTGTGTGTGTGTGTGTGTGTGTGTGTGTGTGTGTAAAGCCAGTGGTGGTCAAACAAGCCTACCACACTGCCACTAATTATCTTAATATAAGCATGGTTTATTGATCTGAATCAATTTGGACATGGATTATTAGCCTTGTAATAGTGGCCAGCTTACCAGAATGTCCACTAGACTCATTGTCACATTGCCAAGAACAAAAGAAAGTGAAAGAATGGGGCAGAGAATGAGTAACATTTGAAGCCAGCATCTGCAGAGTTGGATGAATATCACTAGTTGTCTGTACATCAAGGATGATTATTTGGAAGGAAGCAGAATGAAGGCAAAGGAGCACATAAAAAGAGGTGTAGGGGCACAAAAAAAAACCCAATTTTATTGGCATAAGCAGTATCATAGAATGCATAGGCCTAGGAAGTTAGCATCCGAGACCTGAGATTGAATCTCGCTCTGACACTTATAAAATAACATTGAGGAACTTTGTATTTATGTAAATACATATTGGCAATTATCATTATTTTCCTTAAGGGGCTCTGCCTTTTAGTTAATGAAATATATTTATTCAGGATTAAAATAATGTAGTAATGCTGACATGAAATTAATTTGTAAGTCAAAACCTGGTTTCTACTTCCAATCTACTAAAACGGTAGGTGGATCAAAGTTTGAACATCAGCTAACAAAGACTGCAAAGTAATGTCAGAATGCCTTGATCATTTCAATTAATTAACCAAAAAAAAATTTATTCAAAACTAGTGTGTACTTGGCATCATTACAAGGAAGGAACAATTATATTTCTATATTTCTATATTTCTATGTTTTATCCCAATTGGAAATAATCATGCTTCTTCATGCACATGAGACATTTTTTTAAAAAGTCTTGTCCATTAAACATGTCATTTATAGAAGTATTTCTTCTTTATAGCTTTTCTTTAAATAAAAGGAAATTGTAAAATCCTTTATGTTGTTCAGTTCATTAATTATGGATAATTTGCCCTTCTGACCACTTTTACTTTCTGGAAACAAAAATAAATGCTTCCCTATATCAATTTAGAGGACAGAAGAAAAGCTTAGTTCGCAATGTAGATTCTTCTAAAATTTTCCCCATAAGTGTGATTTAGACATTCTAAAATTAAATTCTTTCAGGCCAAGTTACACAATGATGCTACTAAGTACAAAAATGAGATTACACTAAGAGCTCTAATGGTGTTTTAGAGAGTTCACAAGTTCTGTCATGCCTGCTTTATTACATACATTAATTCAAGATTATTTTACCCACTTGGGAAGCTCATTCCCTTTTAACATATGTTTCTGATTCAGCCGTAACACCACACTGACCAAGCCAATGGACTCTTCATTGATGCTTTACAAGATCCTAAATATCAAAGCTGCATCTACCAAAATCAGTAAAAATTACTAATTTTATCAGAAAGAATTATTTTGTTTATTAAGTGAATATTTAATACTTTCTGTCAGCACTTTTTAAGTTCTGGGAGCTGTTAGAGTTATGAAGAAGAAATAAACACTGACCTTACTCTTAAAGTTTTAAAGTTATTTTGTTGCTTGGTTTGCTTTTATTTCATTTTAATTGTTCATTTGTTTTTGTTTGTTTGACAGAAAGAGTGCGCAAACAGAAGAGGGGCAGAAAGAGAAGGAGAGAGAGATCCCAAGTATGCTCAGTGCTGTCAGCACAGAGCCTGACACTGGGCTTGAACTCACGAACCATGAGACCATGACCTGAGTTGAAATCAAGAGTGGGCTACTTAACGGACTGAGTCACCCAGGCACCGCCCCCCCCCTGCTTTTTTTTATTTTTAGAGAAAGAGAGAGAAAGTGAGTGGAAGCAGGGGCAAAGGCGGGGGGAGGGACAGAGGCACAAGGAGTGAGAGAGAATCCCAAGCAGGCTCCAAGCCCAGCCCGGAGCCTGATGTGGGGCTCTCTATCTCACAACCCTGAGATCTTGACCTGAGCCGAAATAAAAAGTCAACCTATTAACCAACTGAAACACCCAGGTTCCCCAGTTGGTTTGCTTTTAGAGGCTAGTGGATACGAAGCTCATCTTTACAACACAGTTGATAAGAGCAATAGAAATGCTTTGCATAAGGCACTAGGTGTCACAATATTGGGGTGGTAGATGCTTCCTCATTGGAGATATAGGGTTGAGAAGTATTTTTAAAGCATACTTACAATATGTAAGTATAGTCTTATAACTACCACTTATTCTCTGCTTATATGAGCTCAACTTTTTTAGTAGACTGGGGGTAGGGGAAATGTGGAGATGTAGGTCAAAATGTACAAAGTTTCAGTTATGCAGGATGAGTAAGTTCTCATACCTAATGTACAGAGGGGTTACTATAGTTAATAATCCTGTATTGTGTACTTGAAATTTGCTAATAGAGTTGATCTTAAATGTTGTCATTACCAGAACAACAAAAACAAAGGTAATTATGTGAGGTGATGAATAATGTAATTAGCTTGATTGTGATAATCACTTAACAATGTGTACCTATATGAAAATATCACATTGTACACCTTAAGTATATATCATTTTTATTTGTCAATTATACTTTAATAAAACTGAAAAAAATTAAAAAACTGAAAGTGGATACAAAAATTATTCTACAAAACCCTTTTTAAAAAAAAGTACTTACACTTTGCAAAGGAAAAACAACTGAGACACAGAGAAATTAAGAAAATTTCTCAAGTGTACACAACTAATAAAGGGCACAGCCGATGGCTAACCCATTCTGCAAAGCCGTTTGAATATTCATTCTTCTCTGAATAGTCAGCAGTGCCTTTGAGAAACCAAAGATCCCAACAGTTCTCAGGTCAAATGGGATCAAAGCAGTGGATGAATAGAAAAAAAGCTTATTTGTACATTCCTCCTGGTCTTGTAATTAACACAGTCGCTCATCTTTATTACTTGGAAAGTGTAGCAAATGTGTTGACTTGGCAAAACAGGAGTATGACACAGAGAAGCTCAGCTTTTTGTTGCTTTTATTTGCTTTTGTGTATGTTGCTTTTTTGATGTTTGTTAATCAAATGAAAGTGAATTTATGGTCCACAGAAATATTCTAAGCATCAATAAAAAACAATTCTAAGATAGACTCAGATCCTACTTTATTCCTACTCTGTTAAGGTAAATAAAAATTATTCTGAACTGTTCTAAAAGAATTGTGATACCAATATATTTTTCTCTCAGCATACCCAACAGGCAAGTCAGACTCATAAAAAACAAGACTGTGGGCCGATCCATTTTTATACTAATTTATAAGATTTATTAAATGCCAACCACACTAACATTATTAAGGGAAATCAAAAGTACTGAAATAAAACCCTTTTGTTAAGGAGAATAAAGAAATAGCTCTTCAAAGTACAACTTAGAATCCTTATTTATTAAATCAGTAAAACAAATGGAAAATAAGCAATGGTGTATGTTCATTAATTCTATGGAACAAAGTACACATTGAGGTTTACACTAAAATCTAATTTAAGGATAACACATTTGATTCTTGTACCCAACATGATAGGTTTATTTTAGACTATAAATTACTCTTTAATGATATCTGGTATCTTTACAGTTGAGGGTTTTGATACTGTTTTAAAAAAAGAATCTTGATCAAGTGCATTGGAAACCCTCCTGAAATTCTACGTATAATTAGATGGCACATAGTACCATGCATGAGGAATAAAAAAAGGTGTTTTTTTTCAAATCTACTCCTTCAGGTATGCAGAAAAGCATACATCTTCCTCAAAGTTATGGCATCCCCTTAATTCTTCCACACCTTGTTAGGCTGGCATATCACGTGGCCAATTTTTAAAGAGAAGACTTGGAATCTTCACTCTCTTGTACATATACCACAGTGTGTTTGAGTATAACAAGACAGTATCATTAGTCTGTAAGAAGACAATATGTGCGTGTGCTTTTATTTTTAAAATTTTATTATTTTTAAAATGTTTATTCATTTATTTGGAAAGAGACAGAAAGTGTGTGTGTGCGTGAACTGAGGAGGGGCAGAGAGAGAGGAAGACAGAAAATCCCAAGCAGTCTCTGTGCTGTCAGTGCAGAGCCAGACATGGGACTGGACCTAGCAACCATAAGATCATGACCTGAGCTGAAGTCAAGAGTTGACCACTTAAGTGCCTGAGTCACCCAGGTGCCCCTGTCTGTGCTTTTTTAAAGTTATCATCCAGTTTAAAACTTATTCCCAGGATTAGAGCTCATTTAATCCACTACCCTCAGTTTATAGAAGAAAAAACTGAAAACCAGAGGGGACAAATGGTCCCAAATCATAAATCTAACTATTGATAACACCAGGGTTAGAGTTGAGATTCTAAACTTTTTACTCCAAGATGACTTTCCTGAATTAATTATCTCTTAATTACTTGTTACTTATTTTTCAATATAAAAATGTGTCATAAAAATAAATCATCCAAATAATAATAGTGTACAAAGAAATACCTAATGTATTAAAAACACTTTTGTACATTTCTCATATTTCTATCATACCTGCTTACTAGTTGAATGGCATATTTATGAGGGACAAAATACCTGATACTCTGGAAAATACAAAAGAAATAGGATCATTCTTGTTACTGAGTTTACAAATTAAATAATATTTGAGAATAATTTTTAAATGTATCATTAAATGCTAAAATGTATATACTACACTTGGATGGTTAATGCTAACACCTGTCAGGATATGCAACTGATCAGAGTTTGGTTTTTCAGGGACGATTTTCTCAAACACAGAGGTTCTCAAAATGTAGTCCCAGGACCAGCAACATCAGTGTCATCTGTGACTCTTTAGAAACACAACTCTTATGTCCCCACCTGAGACCTACTGAATCAGAAATTCTGAAGGTGGAACCCTGTACTCTGTTTTTGAACATGCCCCCAGGAGATTCTCCAGTAAATATCAATAGAAAATGAAATATTTAGTCTGGGAAAGAATAAAAATAATTTTAATTTTTTAATTAAAAAATTTAATGTTTCTGCTTCTGCAAATTTTACTTTGAAATAATTATTTCAGATTAGAAATATTTTATGTTAAAAAGAGATTATATAGGAATGTAGATCTCATTCAAAACTCAATTAACTTACATGCCTTCCTTATACTCTAAAATATACATTGAAGAGAAAGAGGTAGTTCACACAAGAATTTTCAAAACTATCCAAAATATTACACTTAGAGAAATGTCCAGGAAATAGTAAAGATATAATTTTCTGCACATTTTACATCAATCTTTATAGATTTAAGCAGTAACTATTTTTAACCACTGATGTTTCTGACACACTAAAAGAAACCCACCTAACTTTGACATGTATTTGTCATAGCATTTTTTTTAAGAAAAATAAAAACGAATCTACATTAGGTTTTTTGTTTTTTGTTTTTTTTAATTCCAAGCTAAGTGGGAAATTTAATATATTGGATCACCAAATTAGGAAGGAAAGGATTTCTATTTTGTAAAATATAGTATGCATTATGAATTTCAATGCTTTCTAATAGTTTCTCTATTTATGATCATGTGAGTAGCCACCCCACAGTACTGTGAACAGTTGAAGTGCATAAAAGGCATTTAGCTCTTACCAGAGTGAGATGAACCATATGCTTGAGTTAATTAGTTCTCTTTGTTCCTGAAATGTTTTTCCTAACTCCTTTGTCATAGTTTTGTCACACTCTGTTCTTTCTCCCACTTCTTCATAGCCCTTCACACAGCTGAAGAAACATATTTTAATGAAATCCAGGTTAAAATTTAAAATGTTTCCTCTGAGAAAAAAAAAATTAAACCTACTTGTTTGTAAAGTTGGTATTATATAGTTTTTGGTTAAATGTAAAACATTCAAGAATATTAACAATGTTACAATTTGATTGGGCAACGGTATATTTTCCAAATTCTATGTTTGCAATATATGAATGAGAAAGTTTTAAAAAGTTATTAAACCAAGCAATTTTCTTCCTGATATTAAGTGGTAATACAACTTTGATATTTTCATTAAATCCACAGCATATTTTAAAGTCATGAAGACAAACTCTTGAACAAATGTAGATTTGAAGCGTCTTCTGTAAAGAAATGTTAAGAAGGGCCTACATTTCTAGATCATCCCACTTGCATCACTCACTCATGTGGAGACTTTGGGGAAGTGAGTGAATATATTACACTGTGATTTCTTCGGTTGTAAAATGACAGAACAATAGTAACTTCCTCATTGTATGGCTATGATGAATAAATGGAATTATGACCTATGCACACATCAAAAATTGCCTGGTAATGATGCAGTTTTGGAGTGATGGTGGGGATCCAGAGCCAACAGCCAAGAAAGAATTCTCGAGATGTCTTTGGTTCAAAAGGTGACTTTACTAAAGCACAGGGACAGGATCCCTAGGCAGAAAGAGCTGCACTGGGGTTGTGAGGAGTGACTGATAACATACTATGGAGTTGGGGGAGGTTAAGGCAAAAGGAGGTTTCCAAAAGGACTTTTATATGCTAAAGAAGACTTTATCTATTGTCTAATAGGAGGCCTAGCTATTGTCAAGCAAACGTTGTTTTTCCTTCTACCAAAGCATTAACGTTAAGATGGTAGGGAGTTCCTGGAGAAATGTTATACTCCACCTGTCTCAAGTATTTGCCAATGGGCTGCAGGTTCTAAATAAATTTAGTTGTATTTATATTTTCATCTTGCTTTTGTTCCCCACATCACCATGGAAGGGAGGGAGATGTTAGGAGTCCAGGAAATTGAATCTATGGGTTTCTGGAGGTTAGGCTATTGATAAGATTGCCTTTTTCTTATAATTTATTAAGATATTTGTAAACTGATGGAAATCATGTCCTGCATGACTGTGATTTCCATCAGTTAACCATTGGTTTTTCCCTTTCCTTTGTTCTTGCGCAGCCAGGAGTGCCTGAAGAATGGGGGTCTGTGGGCTGTGGGGTGTTAGCTTGCCTTATGCTTCCTCATCAGTACAATGTATTTTTTATAAATGTCTGCTACTACTTTAGATAACTAATAATAAGACCTTATTCATTGGTTATAATGTTAAGAAAAGATTCTAGTGAGCAGGGAGCATTTGTTTACCACAACTTGATGGACAGTGGCTATTGTTTTCTGGTGGGTAAAGGCCAAGAATGATGCTAACCTTCCTGTAATGCACAGACAACCCCATAACAAAGAATGGTTTGGCTCTAAATGCCAATAGTGCTGAAAATAACTAATACTGTAGTATAACATGGCTTGATAGTAAGTTCTACATTGTGCTTTTTGAAAGCTCTTCTTAAGTAATACAGATTCAGTAACATAACTGAAAACCAATAATAGACATTATAAAGCAATTAAGCAAATTATTATAAGCAAATAAAAGCATTTTATATAAAAATTTTATAAAGCAAATATAAGCAAATAAATAAAGCAAATAAAAGACATTATAAAAGCAATTCTACTGACTATGTGTATTTTTCTAACATTAATTTGATAGCATAATGGAGGGGAAAGGTCACTAAAAAAATCCTTGACGCCTCTCTTCCTCTCCCAGGACACACCCAATCTGTCAGCAAATTTTGTAGGCTCTGTCTCCAGAATCTGCCACTTGCCATAACCTTCACCATAACCACCTTGGTCCAAGCCACCATCATTTTTTGCCTCCTAACTAGTCATCATCCTCTACCCATTCCCCTTATATATTGCTCCATAGGAAGATTCATTTTCACACTTTGCTTTTTATATTTATAATGTAAGGAAAAATAAGTTCCTGCTCTGCTAAAATTCTGGAATTGTATCTTATGTCAGGGCCCAGAAGAAAAGGGGAAAGTGCATACAGTGACCTAGCAGTTGCTGTTACTTGAATACTCCACCCAACTCAGGCATCTTGAGCTTTGCACTTGATCTTTCCTTTGCTCATCATATGCTTCCTCCTAACATTCACATGGTTCATTCCCTCCTTACTTTGCACATGTTATTACCTTCTTAGTGAAGCCCTCCCAGACTATCATGAAAACTGCAATTTCAAGTCCATGATCTATGGTGCTTTTTCCAACCAGCAACCCAAATTCCGATTCACTGCCGTATTTTTTCAACAACAGTTATCATCTGGCATATTGTATATTTTATTAATTTGTTAATTGTTCTTCTTATGTAAGAAAGTAAAATGCTTTAGGGCTAGAATTCTTTTTTTTTCCCTACTCTGTTTTGTTCATTGCTTTTTCTATGAAGCCTAGAGAATGCTTGGCATATGCCAGGATTAAATCAATGAATAAACATAATCACTATAGAGGAATGCAAAGGATAACATCTGCAATGTCGTAATTTAACTATAAACAGAACTACACTGTTGACCCTATTATTCTCCACTCAAGAGCAGCATCATAAATACAAATTCAGTTTGTTTTATTTATTTATTTTTTTAAATTTTTTATTTTTTTTAACGTTTATTTATTTTTGAGACAGAGAGAGACAGAGCATGAACGGGGGAGGGTCAGAGAGAGGGAGACACAGAATCTGAAGCAGGCTCCAGGCTCTGAGCTGTCAGCACAGAGCCCGACGCGGGGCTCGAACTCACTGACCATGAGATCATGACCTGAGCCGAAGTCGGCCGCTTAACCGACTAAGCCACCAAGGCACCCCAATAAAAATTCAGTTTGAGCCACAGTTTTTAACACTCCAGTAGCATTTTTATCTTTATTTTTTAAAATGGCAGTTTTCTATGTTCATTTATTTGTTTGGAGATGGAGAGAGGGCACGAGCAAGGGAAGGGCAGAAAGAGAGGAAGGGAAAGAATCCCAAGCAGGCTCTATGCTGTCAGTGCAGAGTCTTACACAGGGCTCCCTCTCCCAAATAGCAAGATCATGACCTGAGCTGAGGTCATGACCTGAGCCAAAATCAAGTGTTGGATTCTTAACCTACTGAGCCACCCAGGCAACCCTCTAGGAGCATTTTTTAAAAGGTTAAAAATTAAAAAAAGAGAGAGAGAGGTGAAATTAATTATAATATAATAATATATTTTGTTTACCTGAATATGTCTACAGTAGTATCTTCTATGTCTTTATACCTACAAACATCTCAGTTCAGACTAGCCACATTTCAAGGTCTCAATAGACATGTGTGGCTAGTGGCTCCACACTGGACTCTAGAACAAGAGATAAACACTATTATTTGGTGGACCTAAGCTTATGTCCACTAGTAGAGAAAATAATACTGTTATATTCTGATGAGCTTTATACATGTGTTTAAATAAATATATTAAACTAATTTTAAATTAATGAGATTTATACAGTAGTATAATTTTTTATTATTTATAAAAGATATATGCCATAATTTACATATTTTAACAGATTTGGAATTGAAGAGTGGTCTTTACCTTAAAGTTGTTTGCTTATATTCATATTAATATAATTGAACACTCAATTGAAAAACACTAGGGATAGGCTGACATAAAGCCATCCTTCCATGCCAATTATGGACCTTCCATAGGGAGCAAATTAGATTAAGCCAAAATGTAATTTGTATATCTTCACAAATAGGTCCCAGTGATTTCTTGTGAAGCCACAGAAGAAAGTCTAAATACTTTTTCAGGTGACAATTGATAGAAGTTTTGAATATTGAATATGATGATCTAACTCTTCTGTTTAAATAGACTGTCTTTTGAACAATTCCTTTTATGTTATGTTGTCCTCAAACTTTACTTCTCTTATCCTTGTCCTCTGGATATGCTTGAGTTTACTGATGCTCCTTTTAAAGTTGTAAGAACTGGAGTAAGGCAAATACTCAAGATCTCACTCAACTATATTATCTTTTCCTGGGTCAAATTCTGTCCAGATTCCAACCATTATTTTATCAATTCTCTCGCCCACACCCTCAATACTCTTGTCCCTTTGTTCTAACACTCTATCCAGGTTAACAGCTCCATACCCCTAATCAGATCTAACTGCTGACCCACTTTCTATAATCAGGCTGCCAAACACTAACTAACACAGTTAGAAGAGGGCATTCCTCAGTGATGCACATGGGCATCACAATATCAGAAGTATTTTTGAATCCTTTCAACTCAATGTTATTGCTATTTTTTCTACCTTCTGGCAATCTGGTAAAGTGATAATCACACCTGGGTTGTCTTTCTTAAATTATGAACAATACTAGGTAAAGAAGATAACTGGAAAAGTTAAAAGGTCACTAGAATTCTTTTTTAGGGTCAACCAAGGGGCAGCTTTGTGGAATGAGCAGCCTTAGGAGTCAAGTGAACTTGGAAGATTACCTCTCTCTGGCCAGTGAGCTCTGTAACATAGTTCATCATCAGCTACCATATTACTCCTCTTTCCCTCAGTGCCCTGACCCCTGAAAGCAGAGATTGGTAAAACAACCTTCCTGGGCCAGCCACTCTCAAGTCTCAAATCTAATAATATACTTAATATTTTGAATCTCTAATAATGTGAAGCTTTGGGAATGACTGTCTACTGACCCAAGATTTGCATTTCTTTTCTGTTTATTTTACCAACAATTTAAGCCTTGGAAGTTATAAGGCCATCTCATGATTCTTATGTAAAATACAAGTATTTTATTTTATTTTAAGTTTTTGTTTTATTTCCAGTTAGTTACCATACAGTGTTATATTAGTTTGAAATGTACAATATAGTAATTCAACACTCCCATACATCATCCTGTGCTCATCACAAGTGCAATCCTTAATCCCTATCACCTATTTAACCCACTCCCCCATCCATCTCCCCTCTGGTAACCATCAGTTTATTCTTTATAATTAGGAGTCTGTTTCTTGGTTTCTCTCTCTCTCTTATTTTTTTCTCTTTGCTTGTTTGTCTTGTTTCTTAAATTCCACATATGAGTGAAATCATATAGTATCTGTATTTCTCTGACTGGCTTATTTTGTTTAGGATTATACTCTGGCTCAATCCATGTCACTGCAAATGGCAAAATTTCATTCTTTTTTGTGGCTGAATAATATTCCATTTTGTGTGTGTGTGTGTGTGTGTGTGTGCGTGTGTGTGTGAGTGTGAGTGTGTGTGAGTGTGTGTGTGTGTGTATACAGTTTAAATTTCCCAAAACATTCCAAAATATTTTTAAAAAGAAATTAAAAAATAATTGTATGCTATTATTTTACAAACCAAAGTTACAAATTTATATTGAAACCCATCCATACAGAAGTGTTTATAACTTTGGACCCTATTTATAGTTCATTTTAATGAGTAGGGTAGAATATTAAATAAATAACTCTTTTAAAATCTAAGTCACTTTCATAGAGCATCTATTACTTTCCAGACACTTCTGCTGCTGACTTAAAGGTAAAAAAAAAACAGAGTCACTAACTTATAACCTAAGTTTACAATTTAGTAAATGAAATAATATGTAGAACACATACCTTTAATACCAGGCAAACCTCACATACTGTAATTGTCACTTGCACTGGAACCATGAAAATCATTCAACCAACCTATAGGAGATTGAGAAGGGCTTGATAGATAAAAATGTCGTTTTGAGCTGATCTTTAGGAGATTGGAAAAGTCAGAAGCTGGAGTGGAAAGAAAGGAGTCTTCTAGTACAAGGAACAGGGCAAGAAAAAACAGCAAGTGACAAGGAGAAACATACTTATGGCTAGAAGACAGTACTTTATGAATGAAGTAGGGCTTGGAGGGAAGTAGCAATAGATAAATGTGAACTGTTAATGGAGAGTTATAATGTCTGAATAAGTTGTTTTTAGGGTTACCTTAGAAATCTGATTTTATTTAGTAAAATAGTGAGATCAATTTAAGGAGTTTTACTGAGGGATATACTTCTTTTTCTTAAACACCTTGTAATTTGAAAAATTCATGCGTATATAAATAAGAAAAACTATACCATGCACCCATCACTCAGCTTCAACAATGGCCAATTTATCGCTAATATTGTTTCATTTATACCCTGCCCCTACTTCCTCCACCCTCCAATCATTACAGATTATTCTGAAGGAAATCAAAGAAATGATATTCCATTTGTAATGTAATATAAATACATTTTGGCATTTATTTCAAAAAGGTAAGAATAATAGCACAACATTGCCATCATCACATTTTAATAAACAATGACTCCTTAGTATCAAACAGCCACTTAGTATTCATACTGCAGGAATTGTTTACTAATTTTTTTATTTTCTTACAGTTTGTTTGAATTAGGATCCAAATAAAGTCTATACATTGCAGTCAGTTGGTGACTGTACCCTCCTATCTCTTCTATTTACTTTGCAATTTATTTTTTAGGGAATCTGGTTATTTGTTGTGGATTTTTTTTTCCATTCTGAATTTTACTAAATCAATCTGCGTGATTATTTAACATTTTCTTCCATTGTTCCCTCCCCCTCCCCTTTTTCTTTGCATTACAAAGCAATTCCAGAAATCATCCATCAAGCTTTCTGTAACCATGTGGTCAGACGTTGCTGCAGAAAATCACAGTGGGGCATTTTGTGTTCACCACCACCAATACCAAACAGGTACTCTTCAATGCCCAGTAGTGTCAGTATCTTCTTCTAGTAAATATACTTTCCGTGATATGCAGTGCATTTTATAACTTTTATGAGTAATTTTGACTTTTCTAAAAGTTGTATTTTTATTTGATAATCCTGTTTCATATTTTTTTCTGAAAGAACTAAAGCCGTTAAATCGGAGATCCCACATCTTCCCGTAACCAATTCTTGATTCTGGTTGTATCTGTTCCATTCTTCTTTCCTCATATTGACAGAAGTGAATGTGTACATGTTGTCTTCTTTGATTAGGAACAGCTTATAAATCTGGTACCTCTGTAGTTTTAGTACTTCTCACAATTTACAAAATGTACTTATTTCTTGATTATTTATTTTATGTCAATATTTCCAGCTATAGGCTAGAAACTCTGTGGGAAAACTTTTTTTTGCAGCTTTCATTCCATATTCATGTCTAGACTAGCATAGTGCCTCTTCTATTATAGTTACTCAATAAATAGTTGTTTAATGAGAGTATAGAACAATGACAGGAAAGATAGATGCATAAATGCATGGATTGAGTGATGAGTGAATGACCAGAAAAATTGATGTCCACAAATACAAAACCAAAATAAAATAAAACAGTATGTGTTATGCAGGATAAAAATGAGTGTAACCTATTCTCATTTCTTTTGACTTCTTTTAATGTCTTGAATTGATCCACATATACAAACCGTCTACCTTAGGGAAAAAAATTCTATCAGCAACTACTATTCTCTTCTGACATCTTAAATATTTGGAAATTGTACTTTACAATGCAAAATGATTAGGGGCACCTGTGTGGCTCAGTCGGTTGAGCGACCGACTTCGGCTCAGGTCATGATCTCATAGTTTGTGAGTTTGAGCCCCTCTTCGGGCTCTGTGCTGACAGCTCAGAGCCTGAAGCCTGCTTCTGATTCTGTGTCTCCCTCTTTCTCTGACCCTCTCCCACTCATGCCCTGTCTCTCTCTGTCTCAGAAATAAATAAACATAAATTTTTTTTAAAAAAATGCAAACTGATTAATTGAAAGTAGAAAAGACATTAATTCAAGAAGTTGTATGCTTTGTTCCAAGATTTTAAATGTATTTTATATATTTTAATTAAGTGAAATATTTGAAGCTACACCTAGAAGTTTTAGAGATGTTTCTCTTATTGAAAGAAAAAATGGACATAGAAATGTTCAAATAAAATTCACTTCTTTATAAAGTTGCTTACACTGCTATTTTCTGCTTTTGAAAGTGCACATGGACTTTCATAATTCTGCAATTGAAATAGATATGGTAATTTTATGAATTTATTGATAGATAAAAATAATCAGTCAGTGCTTGCTAGGAGTACAATTTATACAGACACAGATATTTCAAACTACTATTGTATAACCTGAAATGAATGCCTCCAGTTATAAAAAGATGAAAAATTATACATTCCAATGATTTATGCATTTGTATTTGTGTATAAATACAATTATGTATGTATGTATACACTTTTAAAGATTTATAGATTTAGTATTTCTTCATTCTAATAATAAGTACCTTTTGACAAATGTGTTCATTTGTCTTTACCTAATGAGATTATCATTAGACAAGAGGCCATCATGGTTCCTAGAACATATGTACTTACTGAATGAGATAAATAGACATTATTTCAAGAAGGAAAAAGAGGAATTACTTGGTTTGTGATCAATACTAAGCCACAAGTATAATTTTTATGCTAATACTTAAGTGGATTGACTAAGCGCTCACAAAATATTCTATGATTGATAAAAGGCCTGAAGAGGGAATACTGAAATAATGTTTTCAAGGAAGTAGATCCAATCACTTCATGTCTATTGCCTCAATAATATTAATGTGTTGTGTAATAGCAAATTATTTCAGTGACTGTCTTTAGACAAAGGTATTCCAAAGAGTCCATGCCCAGTGCCCCGGTGACTTTTTGTCTTTGACAACTTAACATACATGTACCTATTCATTCACATTCACTTCAATATCAGCATGTGACGCTTGGTATTTCATATTAATCTGATGAATGTGTTAAAACAAAATGAACTTTTACTCCATTACAAATAAAATGTTCAATTTTTTTTCATTTTTGAAAAATGCAGATTTTGTTTTTTTTACATTATTTTTTCATTTAAGTATACACTGATAAAACAGTTAGAAGACTTCTAAATAGTTTTACTTTATTCATCTGATATTATTTTTCTATCTTGCAACTACTGCCCTATGAAGAATTAATATCTCAAGACCAAATGTGGGATATATATTATTTTCAATAATTCATATTGCCTGTGCATAAAATAAAAATGCTTAATACAAATCATTTCTTTTAATGTTATGTCACTTTTTATTAGCTATTTCCCCTTTTTAATTTTAGTTGCCAAAATTTTTACAGATACTGTAGGCAATTAAGGAGACCCATCTCAACTCACAAATTGTATGTTAAACAAGTATTTTGAAAAAGTGCAATTAGGTTTTTTATACTTGTAATTAGTGATCATATTTTATCCATAAAACAAGAGATTTCTTAACATTTTCAAATTTTATGAAAGCAAAAAGCAAAACAAATAAACAAAAAATTCTATTGAGGCTTCACCAATAATCTTCACTTTTACATGGGTTAGAAAGTATATGTTGTTTAATTAGAACAACAAAGTATCAGAATACAGATAAAGTATGGAGATTAAAGGAACAAATCATCTTCCTTTCTTATGTCAGGTTGATAACACAATTGGTAGAGCATATGCCATCTAGATGTGATTATGAGTGAGGATCCTTTCTTCTGCATCCCAACGATAAGTAGATGCCAGCTTTGAGACTTTACAGCTTTTGAGACTTAGAAAGGCAGAAATACATACCATATTAATTTTGAAAAGGCATGACACTATTTTATTTATTCTACTTTCTAGTTTATCTATAACCATACACAGAATCTCTTTGGCTGGATATAGACCTGTGTTGTAATTTTTTTAAAACATTATCCAGGTTAAAATGTCAAAAATTTTGACATGTTAAGTGACAATTTAGCTTCAACAATCATTTTGCTACTAGAATCAATACTGCTGTATTTACAGTTTGTTCTTATGTGTTCTAAAATAAATTTAAAGCATATGTATTTATGCCTGCACCTATGCATTCTAACTTAGTGTTAAAATTTTTACCCATTGTTTAATATATTAGAAATATTTTTGAAAAATAGTGGCTCAGTCTACATAGATATTTAAGAAAATTAGTTTACTGACAAGTTTTCAATACAAATTCTTTTATTGTAAGAAAAGTATTTCTCACAGGGAATCAAAGACTCAGCAAATTGAGAAAGACCTTAGAGATCACATAGATCAAATCCAACCTTCCTACAGCTGGACTGGCAATCAGAATTAGGACTTCAGAGATATTGGTGAGAGTTGGAGTACTCACACCTTCCTGAGCATTTCATTCTTCATTCCATTTTATTTTTCATCATGAAAACTCTTAACAATTATTTCATTAAAGCTTTTATATCTCTCATTAGTATTCTTAAGGCTGCAGCTGAAGACTTTTCACCCTAAATTATGTGATATGGTTTCAATATTCCTCTTCTGTCCAGGTTTAAAATCAAGTATAACAGGCCAAATGTGTGCACATATTAATTCACTATTTTGGGCTCATATGAGTTTTGTGATCAATGGAATCTGCTAAGTCTTTGGTATAAATAGTGTTTATATCAAATAGTGTTGATATAATGATCCATTGATAAAGAGAGAACTTTAAAGATAAATATTTACCTCCTATTATCCAGAGTAAACCAGAATAAATTCCAAAGCAATTTGGAAAAAGAAAAGCAAAGCTGAAGGTATCACAATTCCAGCCTTCAAGTTATAGTACAAAGCTGCTGTAATTAAGATAGTATGGCACTGACACAAAAAATAGACACACAGATCAACAGAACAGAATAGGGAAAAAAACCAGAAATGAACCTACATATTATGGGAGAAAAACAGTTTCTTCAACAAATGGTACTGGGAAAATTGGTCAGCTACTTGCAAAAGAATGAAACTGAACCACTTTTGTACAGAATACACAAAAATAAACTCAAAATGGCTTAAAGACTTAAATGTGAGATCTGAAACCATAAAAGTTCTAGAAGAGAACACAGGCAGTAATGTTCTCTAACCTTGGTCAAAGCAACATTTTTCTAGACACCCCTTCTTAGGCAAGGGAAATAACAACAAAGGAAATAATCCTCTGCACAACAAAAGAAATAATCAACAAAACTAAAAGGCAATCTACTGAATGGGAAAAGATATTGCAAATATCCAAAAAAAGATATTAGTTAGTATCCAAAATATATAAAGGCTAAGAATCAAAAATATACAAGGAACTGATGCAACTCAACACCTAAAAAACAAATAATCCAATTAAAAATGGACAAGACACATGAACAGACATTTCTCCAAAGAAGACATCCAGATGGCCAACAGACACATGAAAAGATGCTCAACATCACTCATCATTAGGGAAATATAAATAAAACCATAAGAAGATACCACACCTGTGAGACTGGCTAAAATCAATAGCTCAAGAAACAACAAATGTTGGTGAGGATGTGGAGAACAAGGAAGCCTCATGTACTGTTGTTGGTGGGAATGAAAACTGGTGCAGCCACTGTGGAAGATGGTATGGGGGTTCCTCAAAAAGTTAAAAATAGAACTTCCCTATGATTCAATAATTGCACTACTGGGTATTTACCCCCAAAATACAAGAACACTAATTCAAAGGGATACATGCACCCCTATGTTTTTTGCAGCATTTATTTACAATAGCAGCTATCAAGTTTCCATAAATAGATGAATGGATAAAGATGTGGTATATACAAACAAGGGAATAAGGGAATATTATTAACTCATTAAAAAATAATGAAGTTTTGCCATTTGCAAAGACATGAATGGAGCTAGAGAGTATAATGGTAAGCAAAATAAGTCAGAGAAAGACGAATACCTTATGGTTTCACTCATATGTGGAAATTAAGAAGCAAAACAAACAAAGAAAAAAAGAGAGAAGGAGACAAACCAAGAAACAGACTCTTAACTACAAAGAAGAAACAGAGGGTTACCAGATGAGAGGTGGGGATGGGTGAAATATGTGGTGGAGATTAAGGTGGGCACTTGCCATGATGAGTACTGGGTGTTGAATCTCTACAGTGCACACCGGAAATGAATATAATGCTCTATGTTGACTATGCTGAAGTTAAAATTTTTTAAATTCCAGATAAATTAAGATCAAAATGTAAAAAAATAAAATATAAATGTGAATCTTCTAAAATTATTAAAGGAAAAGAAAATATAGCAGAAAACATTGCTGATCTTGGAGAAGTGGACAATTGCTTAAACCCGTAAAAAAACCAAAAAACAAAAGTGCTTTATAATGGAAGAAATTGGTAAGTGTCTTAAAATGCCCTTGTACAGTTTTGATATCGAGATTCTATCAGCCTCATAAAGTAGTTTGGGGAACTGTCTCTAATAGGGTATGTGTGTGTGTGTGTGTGTGTGTGTGTGTGTGTGTGTGCTTGAATTAATAAGAATGGCTAGTGAAGCCATTTGTACTTGAAAGGTAACTCCTACCTTCCTCTTATTTTTATGCAGGATGCTGGGGAAATGTGAGAAATTTGTTATGTTACTTCTTACAGGGATTTTGGTATATTTTAATTTATATTTTTTCCTTGAGCCATGTTTTTTTTGGGGGGGGGGGTTGGTTTTTTTATGTTCCTACAGCATTTTAACTGTCATTTGTTTTAGTGTATGTATGTTCACACAGTTTATTGGCATAAATTAAGTTATGGTCATATCTCATGATTTTTAGTATGTAATTTACGTATAGTTATGCCCCTCCTTGTTCCCTAGGTATTTATATAAATTTTTCTTATTTTTTAATTTTAAAATCAATCTTGAAAGATGGTTGTCTATTGCACTATTTTTTCTGATTTTCAAAAATTTTGTTAATTATTTTTTCTTTTTTCTTTCATATATTAACAATTTCTGATTTTACCTTTTATTCCTACTTTCTTTAGGTGCATTTTACGAAGTTTTTCTAATTTCTTAAATTGAACATTAATAACTGATTTTCATCAATTTTGTTTTTTTAAAACAGAGTTTTCATTGCTTACAATTTCTAAATATTTTCTTTCCATTATGATTATTTCTTTTACCCTGATATCTTTAGGATGATTTCATTATAGTCATCTATTCAATATTTATTATTTGTTTCTTGCATATTCCAATTTCTGCTCCTTTCCCCACTCCATTTCCTTCATTAGATTAATTTTTACTTTTTAGACGACATTAAATTTCCATTAAGAATAAAAGTAGAGGAACTAGTATAATGGAAGCTTATTGAATAATTAATCTAAATTAAGCTAATTAAATTGATCTAAATTGTAGAAGCATATAAATTCCCTATTTCTAAGGTATTCACATTTACTTTGCTTATTAAATAATGTTGTAAAAGAGTTTTTATTGTATTTGTTCTCTTATTCATGTTTTCATCATATTATAATATAGCCAATTTGATAAAAAGTTTTTCAAGAAAGGTAATGCAAAATAAATATCATCATCCATTAGTATTTGAATGATTGTCACTTTTTTATAATCATTACAAAGTGCACCATACTTCTAAGAGAAAAAGCAAAGATAGCAAAAGTCAAGAAACCAAGCTGTTTCAAAGTTATTTTGCTAATAATTCCAGTCAGAGATAAGGGTTGTGTGCACTTCTGATAAGTACTACAGTAAAGCAATTTCCCCTGACACTTCACATAAGAGAGCAATTCAGTTAGGGTGACACGCTTCCTATTTCAGAATATTTTATTTTAGTGATGTTGGTATTTATCTGAAGCAGGGGATAATGCAAATAACTTTCTTTCAATATTGTGAACTAGCAGTATTTTAAGTAACAGTTACCACTGTGCTTTGAGGGAAAAAATAATGCACATTTAGGCTGTGCAAATAGAAGTTAATAATTTTACATCTTAATTTATAGGCAAACATTTTAATTTCCTAAAAAAGCTTATAGTGTTTATACTCTTCAGATATTTGGAGTAATTACTTAAAATATTCATTATATAATTTAGTGCTATGTTTTCAATATAAAGATTAATTGCAAGAATAGTATACTTTTAACTTTTGGATGTAATATAGAATTTGTAGCCTCAAGTTTCAAGTCAAAATTCAAAGTAAAAGTATATAATTCTGACTATTATTACAGATAATAAAAATGGAAAGTAATAGTGATTAATAGGCAGTATTACCATTTGCAACATAATGCTTCCTTCCATAAATGTTTCACACCATAAAATATAGTAAATTATATAGTCAATTATATTAATTTATATAAGTTATTTCTGACTAATACTTTAGAAAATAGTGTATGGTATATTATCTACTATATTATCTTCATCATATACTCTATAAACTCTGACTCAGCAATAAAACATTTAAGTACATTTAATTAAAAATATGCTTATTGAGGGGCCCTCAAATGGCTCAGTCAGTTAAGTGTCCAACTTTGGCTCAGGTCATGATCTCACAGTTTGTGAGTTCGAGCCCCACATCAGGCTCTGTGCTGAAAGTTGGAGCCTGGAGCCTGTTTCAGATTCTGTGTCTCCCTCGCTCTCTGCCCCTCCCCCATTTGTGCTCTCTCTCTCTCTCTCTCTCTCTCTCTCTCTCTCTCAAAAATAAATAAACATTATTTTTTTTAAATATGCTTATTGTTTCTTGCATGCAACTTCCTCCAGATTATGCAGCACCTTTACACAGAGCATTTATGCCAAACTACAGGCTATTGTTGAGGCTCAAAATTAACACAGACTACCATGGAATATTAATTAAAAAAACACATACTTACCTTGAATCTATAAGACGTTGTTAAATTGTTAATTTTCAGATAATTTAGTTGAGGCATAGCATTTCAACTCCAACTCCAGACACTTAACCGGCTTAGCCATGCAGATGTCCCTCAAATATTTGTATTCTTGAGCATATTTGGAATATAGTTGGGAATAAATCTTTTCCATTTTAAATGAAGTTAAAAAATCCTGTTTTTAAAAAATCACTTACTGTGAAGAAAGAAGTATAGCATTTTTTTCAGTCCACAGTAGTAAACTTATTAAGAGTCAGCATTTTAATATGGTCATGAAGGTCTAAACACTTAGAGTAAGCTTTCCAAATCCCAAAAAAGAGAAGCCTAGAATATGTTAATCCCATTCTGTCAAAGACCAGTCATTCCATCTACCTGAAGGTGACCTAGAAAATTCTACTCTTAGTTACTTTTTTTGCTGTAATACTATAACTGCATTTTAATGGATGCCTACGACATAGCAAGGCAAGTATCTTTATGGGAGAAGGTCACTTAGCAAACTTATTAACCCTCAGGGCACCAGAAAAGTAGTCACTATTATTTACTGTCTGAGTTCAAGGGGCCTTTTTTATTTATATTTTAAAGTTATTTAAAAAATACTTATATTATTTTTTAATGTTTATTTATTTATTTTGAAAGAGAGAGAGAGAGGGGAGCAGAGAGAGAGGGAGAGAGAGAACGCCAAGCAGGTTCCACGCTCAGTGTGGAGTCTGACACAAGGCTCAACCTCACAACCGTGAGATCATGACCTGAGCTGAAATTAAGAGTCAGACACTTAACCAGCTTAGCCATCCAGATGTCCCTCAAATATTTATATTCTTGAGCATATTTGGAATATAGTTAGGAATAAATCTTTTCCATTTTAAATGAAGTTAAAAAATTATTTTGCCAATTTTATACTATAAACATCCAGAGGGTAGGATTTTGCTTTTTTCACTGATGCATTCCAAGTGTTCAGCAAATCCATGTCACTCAATATATAATATATATATATGTTTAATAATATGTATAATATATATTATATATATAATACATTTTAGGTAGATGTATTATTGAAAGAAGGAAGAAAGATGGAGTTTCTGAAAGAATTTAAATAACTGATTTATTTGTTAACCTTTATAAGAAATCAGATATTATTCTTTTCTTAATATTTTTACAATTTGGGTATAAATGGGAGCATTATGTGTTTTCAAAATTTGCTTAATACAATCACTAGGTAAACATATACTCTCAGATATCACTTTGGTGTCCTGTATTATTTTCCATGAACTTAGAAGTAGCATTTTCACAGGCATTTTTGTCTGGTCGTGTATGTCAAAGTAACCTAAACAAAATTTTTAAGGTGTCTTCAATTTTAAGGATACTTCCAAAATAACTGTGTAGATAGAACCATATGGCATTAGTTTATATGCAAATTTTTAAGACTATGTTTTTTCTTCTTTTATTCTGAGAGAATGTAATATCTCAGACATGCTCTTTGTGAAATTTCACTGTATGGCCAGCAATTTCATTATATTTAAATTCTACTGTTCTTTTTAATAAGAAAATCCATGTATGTTAATAGCCAATGCTTGCATCTGTTATTTGGCACTTATAAAGTTCATCAGAAGCACTTATATTTTATGTGTCATTTGGGATGTTACCACATTAGCCCTGATTTACAAGTATCATCTATCAAATATAACACCTGCAGCAACAAAAATATCACACAAGGTCACTTTTTCTTTTAATATCTCTGCTGCAAGTGTATTCGTTTTATGAAGTTTCTTACTGGTAATTTATTATTTTATTATCAATACTTTATCAGTAAGTCCACATCTTCATTATGCTCAAAGGGCCATATATATATATATATATATGATATATAAAATATAAATATGTTTATATGCATATTTATTTTTTTCTAACTTTGGTTATGAACACTTAGTATATCTATTCATATATTCTCTAAGTTTTCTAGAACAACATTTTGAATGCAGGTTCTGAGAGATTACTAAAATCAACCATTTTTGGGTTACTGTATAATGATTTACTGAATGCTATTAAATGGGGGGGAGCACATTGAGGTTTTTTGTAGTAGGATTTTGTACTCATGTGTTAACTTTATAGAAAAAGTATTGTGGATGTTAAAGTCTACAGGGTAAAATGTTTTAATGACTTAAGGAATCAATGGAGAATAATTTTAATAAGCTTTCCATGATTGATGGTGGGTGAGAATATCTCTCCTTGAGCAATGGTACTATAGTGTAGCTCAGAGGCTTAGTGTCATATAGTCTGGGAACCCAATCTTGGAGAAGTAGCTCTTCTTATAGTAGACCCACTCTGTAACCCTAAATTGGGTTGTATTGACTGTCAGTAATTGTAAAGAATCTAAGATCTTATCCTACTTATAAGCTGAGAAGTTATAACTTTTACCTTTTCATGGATGCTGATAGAAAATATGAGACTCTAGGTCACAATAAAAGGAATTTATTATTCACAGCATAGCAAGAAGTAAAAACTTCATGTTCAAGACAATTCTCTTTTTCCCTCAAGTCCCAAGCATGATGTGGAGTAGCCCAGATGGATGCTGCATACGCAATAGGAATTATGCACTTAAATAACTTAAATCTCTTATGGTAGGCAATAGACTTGCATGACCCTTACTCCAGAGGGACAAAGGCTCCTAAGGCTGTTTGCTTCCCACACGTCTTTGATAACATAGTCAGTGCCTCTAATTCCAAATTGGGCAGAAATGGCAGAGAACCATGGAGAATTATCTCTCAACAGTGAGTACCTTAAATATTTTCTTTCCTTCAGGCCTCTTGTCTTTGAAGGTATGTAACTTTCAAGCTATTATCAGGAAATGAGTTTTCTGTAAAAAGGGTAGTGAGTTTCAGAGAGATGAACACATGGCCCCACTTGTAAGAGTTATCTTTTTCAGGTTAACAAAGGATCTCTTTATTAAAGGTATTTATTGCCTTTGCATACTAATATGTTTTCTAATTTGAAGAAAATAAAGATTTAAAAAAGGATGGATCTTCAACTGGGATGACTTCACTGGTATTTCAAATGTTCTCTAACAAGTTTCTTACTATGTCTCACTAATAATGAATTCGAGTCCACCACTGATCCTGTCACCATCGAGTTCAAAACAAAGCCTGGAAGCAGCTAAGGAAATTATCAAATAACTCCACAATATGACAATGGTTTTGGTGAATGGCTATTATTGTGAAAATACGGTGAGAAATAAGACATGACAGCTTAATATTTTATAATTCAGGAGATAAGATTTTTAAATATGAGAAATTGAATAAAAATATTAAGTAACAGATTGAAGTGGTAATGTTATAAATAACCATGTGAAGAATTGTTAAAGCTCATGTTAGCAAACAAGCTTGACGCAAAGAATTCACCTGGGAGATTAGTGGTAAAAATATATACATACTGTTGCAGTTAGCTCCTAACACATAGTGGGCCATCAGTATAAATTAATTGGTTAAATTAATGGAAAAACAAATGAATTGCATGCATTATCTGCATTAATGACCCAAATTGTCTCTTTTTTCAATTAAGAGGCAAGGCTTAATTGGAGGCTCTACAGCAGAATTTCCTAGTGGTTAACTATGTACTTATTTCATATCTGTGTAGGGATAGAACTCATTCTCCATCCCTCCCTCTATCCTACCCATCTTCAACACACCTTGCTTACTTGTGAAATGTACATCTAGGGTTAGTTACAAAACAGCAGATTTTTCTTCTTTCTTTCCTTGCCTCCCCAGGGGGTGGAAATCTTTAAAACAATTATAATTAAGAAAAATATTTGTTCTCTGAAATAAAATCAAACAGCATGAAAGCCACATTGTAATGGTCACCATATTCCCCTATTTCTCAAATATTTCCATTCCCAAAAGAGTGAGAACTAATAATAGTTCTGTGAGCATATATTGTAAAAAAATAATAAAATCATGTCATAAAATTTGCTCTAATATTTGCATTATTCATCTATTAGCGTATCTTGGAAGTATTTTCATGGGGTTATTTACTTTATAACCTACACAGTATTTTTTAATTAATTTCCCCTAGGTTTATTGAAAAATGAATGACATAATCATGTATAAGTTTAAGGCATACAGCGTGATGGTCTGATTGTATAGATTGTGAAATTATTACCACTATAGATTCACTTAATATCCATCCTCTAATGTAGATACAATAAAAAGAAACAAGAGGAAAAGAAAAACAAAAGAGTGGGGAATTTTTTTCTCCTTGAGATGAGAACTCTCAGGATTTACTCTCTTAACTTTCCTGTATATCACACAGCCATTTTAGCTATAGGCACCATATTGTACATTACATCCCTAATACATATTTATCTTCTAACTGGAAGTTTGTACCTTTGCCCACCTTTCTCCATGTGCCCCTCCCCCCCACCTAACTCACGTCCTCTGGTAACCACAATTCTAATCTTTTTTTCTAGTTTTTTTAATTTTTATTTTATTTTTTTTTAAGATTCTACATATCAGTGAAATCATACAGTATTTTTCTTTCTCTGTCTGCCTTATTACACTTAGCATAATGTTTTCAAGGTCCATCTATCCATCCACATTTTTCACAAATAGTAGGATTTCCTTGTTTTTTATGGCAAAATATTATTTCATTATATAAATGTATGATACAACTCTATTCATCTGTCAGTGGACACTTAGCTTGTTTCCATGTCTTGGTTATTGTAAATAATGCTGCTATGAACATGGGACATAGTTATCTTTTTGAGTCAGTGCTTTTTTTACCCTTGGATATATTGCTAGAATTGGAATTGCAGGATCATATGATAGTTCTGTTTTTAATTTTTTGAGGATACTCCCTACTGTTTTCTTTAGTGGTTGTATCAATTTACAATCCCATAAGCAATGCACAAGAGCTCCCTTTTCTCCACACCAGCATTTGTTATATCATGTTGTTTTTTTTTTGTTTTTTTTTTTTTTTTTGATGATCTTGTCTTTTTGATCATGGCCATTCTAACAGGTGTAAGGTTATATCTCATTGTGGTTTTAATGCATATTCCCCTAATGGCTAGTAATTTTGAGCATCTTTCCATGTATCCATTGGCCTTTTGTATATTTTATTTGGACAAATGTCTGTTGAGGCCGTTTGTCCATTCTCTAATTAGGATATTTTGTTATTGTTGTTCTTTGTTATTGAGTTGTATGAGTTATTTATATGTTAGGATATTAACTCCTTATCAGATATATTGTTTGCAACTTTTTTCCATTCGATAACTTTTACTTTGTTGATGGTGTCTTTTGCTGTGCAGCATCTTTTTAGTGTGATGTAGTCTAACTTGTTTAATTTTGATTTTGTTGCTTGTGCTTTAGTGTTATATTTTTAAAAATGGTTACCAATATACATGTCAAGGAGTTTTGTGGGGCTATGTCTCTGCTTCCTTACTTGGGGGAAGGGGTTGCTGCAGGTTACTCTCAATTTTCCAGACTCTGTGATTGGGAGGGGCCAGGAGCTACCTTCAGCCTTGGCTATGAATTAATCCTCCTGCCTAGCATGGGAAGGCTCCATGCCCAGTTCTGGCCTTGCTCTAGGGGCAATCAATACTATCTGTCTGTCTCTCAGCTAGAGTACCACTGGGCCACACAGCTTCATGAGTTGTCAACAGTCCTTCTGGTCAGATAGGGTTGGAAGACATTCTCTACTGCAGGTGGAGCTGTGACTCACACCTTGCCTGGACATGGGCAAATTCGGCTCTAGGGCCAGCAAAACTTCTTTTTGAGCATCTGAATTAAGCAGATCTGCACTCCACCAAGTTCCCTAGTTAGAATGCACACCCAATTTGACTCTATAGATGAGCAAAACCACTGGTTGGGATTACTAGTGGGGCCCTGCAGATATGAATTAGGTCTGCTAACATTCATGTGCTGATTGTCGCAAGCCCTTTCCCTTTCTCCATTATAGTCAGCATCCCAATGAGTCCTGCAGATTCCCCTCCATCCCTGCAGTGCAAAATCAGAATAGGGGCTCCCACAAAGCAACTCACAGTACTGGAGGACGTTGGTTTTCCTCCTAGGGATCTCTTTCCCATCAGAGGTACCAGAAGGTCAGGGAGACTTGTCTGCATGGTGCGGTGCTGATCTGCAGGAGAGGCAGTACAGTCAATGCGTGGCTGTTTCTCTTAGCCTTCTAATGTGGTCTGTCTTGGCCTCTGTAGTGAGGTGGATGCTTCAGCCTCACCTCCATGTCCCAGGACTCTCTCAGTATATTTTTCTTGAATAGCTGTTAGTGGTTCTTCTTATGAGTGGGAGCAAAGTTGGAAATGACTTAATTTTGCCATCCTGGTGACATCACTTCACACAGTAGTTCACAGTAGAGTTGTTAGATATTGCATAAAATTAATTTTTCATCTTCACAGCATTTCAACATTTACAATTTCTAACACAAAATAAAAATGTTAAATAATCAAAAGGGTGAGATAACCACTTTATGAAAATTTTCTAGCCAAGAGGCTGTTATTAACACCTCTATTCCATTGTTTTAATTTACAGTTTCCTGTTAACCAATGGAATTAATATTAATCTCAAAGGCCTAATGGAAATAGCTACTCCGTTTTCTGTGAATTACTTGTTTACATCTTTTTTTTAAATTTTTTTTAACATTTATTTATTTTTGAGACAGAGAGAGACAGAGCGTGAACAGGGGAGGGGCAGGGAGAGAGGAAGACATAGAATCGGAAGTAGGCTCCAGGCTCTGAGCCATCAGCCCAGAGCCCAACGCGGGGCTCGAACTCATAGACCACGAGATCGTGACCTGAGCTGAAGTCGGACGCTCAACCAACTGAGCCACCCAGGTGCCCCACATCTTTTTCTTAATACACTTTGCAAATATTTTGTTCCACTGAATAGTTTTACTTCTCACTTTCTATAATGTGTATTTTAATACAAAATGTTAAATGTTTAGACAATTAAATGCATTAATCTTTTCATTCGTAAATAATCCATAGACTTTCTAATTTAGCAATGCCTTCTCTCCCTTAACCTGTAAGAATATTTACTCATATTTTATATTTATGAGTCATATTTATAAATATAAATGTATTAAACTAGTCTTTAAATTTTATTTTAGTATGCAAATATCAAGAATGTTGATTTGATGTATGATGTAAGGTTATCATTAACTTTTCTCCAAATTGACAATTATACAAATAATATGATTTAATTATATATTTTTCCTGCCTATTTGAAAACAACCATATACTCTGAATATATATGTATGTGTATACCCCTTCCTTCCTTAATGATTTCTTGGTCTATTCTCATAAAACATCACATTACTCCATTGTATAGTTTTATATTTTGTTATGACATGAGGTAGAGTAAAGCTCCTCTTCATTATTTCCTTTTCTGAAATACCATCGGCTATTCTTATAAATTACTTTCTGCATGAACTTTAGAATAAACACCTTGGGATCTATTCCTAAACCATACATGTACATGCATGCATGCATATACACACAAATAAATATGCATCTTATTAAGATATTGAATGGGTTTTATCATTTAATATAAGACCAATTAATCCCTTATTTTATATTGAATATTTTTCATTTTAAAACATGATCATTTTCTCCAGTCATTCCTTTTGACCTTTAGTAAAATATTTAACATCTCTTACAATGACTATTTGCAAGTATTTTGTCATTGTCGGTGCTATTTTCATTGGGATATTTCCAATGCATTTTCTAGTTGTTGATTGTCATTGTCATCAACAGGAAAGATGCTGATTTTTGTACATTACTTTTTTACTTTACACATTACAAGATTATTATATTAATTATAACAACACTTCTTTGATTTTCAGGAATTTTCTAGAAATGCAAGCATTTCTTTTGCAATTCAAGAGTTTTGTCTTCTCTTCTCCTTAGTCAATTTTTAAATACAATTTGTTATTCTTGTATTAACTGGGGCTTCCAGAAATAGGCTGGGTATAAAGGAAGAAAGTACATGTGAGAAGTGTTCAACTATTGTGACAAATATGCATCTTTCAGGTATAGCTATGATGGCACACCAATTTGTGGTTGGCTTAGTGAATGAGCTAGATTCAGCAGAGTGCAATGTAGAAAACAAGTTACCCATTTCTATTATTCATTCATTTTATGGCAACAAAGTCTTTCAGGTCAATTTTTTTATTTGTGTTCCTTTTTGTTTGTTTGTTTTAACTTTTGAGCACTTTTTAACATTAAAAACTCAAGCCTATCATTATTTACAGTATTTATTTTCATATACCTTATACCTAATGCAAATATCCAAAAAAAACTGTCATTGCAAAACAATTCTACTCAATAAATTTAGAAAAATTGATATCTTCACCACCACAGATAAAACACTATTATTATATAGGAAGTAATCTTGGTTTCTCATTGAAGCATATAAGATCAATGCTGATTTCATTCTAAATTCAGGTGTGACTAAAACTCAACTAAGGGAAGGGATCATAACAATTCCAATAAAGAAAAACCTTTTCTTCTCCATATCTTATATTCTTAGCAAATAATTAAAAAAATTATTGTAGTAGGACCCAGACTTATTATTTATTCTGATCCCAAACTTTAGAGAAAGGATCAATAGAGCATGGTATAATGAACTAGAACTACTTTATCATTTTTTTTTTACCATTTTTTACCATTTTACAATTCAGATGACTGTATCCACTACTATAACACTTTTATATCTCAATTTATATTTTAATATTAAAAGACAAGCAAAATTCCTCATAACAATTTATAAGCAATAGCTATCTTTTTTAATTTTCCATAATAATTTTATAAAAATTGTCATTATTGCTAAAATTAGTTTTTTTAAATATTTTTGTAAACTTTATTATTTTTGTTGCATTATTTCTTTTACAATTTCTGAAATTGTATAAGTAGAATAATTGTTTAAACCTGTGTTTGTCCAATATGATAGATATTATTGCCAGTGGCTATTTAATTTTAAATGAATTAAAATTAAATAAAATTAAAACCTCAGTTCTTTAGTCTCACTAACCGTAATCAAGTGGTCAATAACAACTTGTGTCTAGTGTCTGTGAGGGATAGCACAGATACAGAACATTTCCATCATCACAGAATATTCTATTGGGCAGTGCTGGCTTAGAGTATGCAAAACTGGCATGTGTATAATTGTTGCTTATTATATATTGATGTATTTTTTTACATTTTAATAGTTCATTTTAAGTTTTATAGAGATTAAATTCTTTAGATCATTTACTGTTATTTTAGAAATAATTACTGTTTTAAATTTTAGTCCCTTTTAAAAACTACCTAGAACTCTCTGGGTAGAAGTTGTTGAAGACCTCAAAATTGGAAACATCAGGATTCAGGAGAAAAAAATGGGGAGGGGAATATCAGAAAGATAATAAGGAGAGGCCACTTTACTCTTTCACATAATGGTATTAGTTCTTTTCTTTTTAAGTTTTACCTTAATTCAAGTTAGTTAACATATAGTAATATATTAGTTTCAGGTTTACAATATAGTGATTCAACGATTCCATACATCACCCAGTGCTCATCACAGAAAGTACACTCCTTAATCCCTATCACTTATTTAACACATACTCCCAACCCTGTCCCCTCTGGTAACTATCAGTTTGTTCTCTATAGTTAAGTCTGTTTCTTGGTTTCTCTCTCTCTCTTTTCCTCTTTGCTTGTTTTTCTTTTTTCTTCTTAAATTCCACATATGACTGAAATCATATTGTATTTCTCTTTCTCTGAGTTAGCTTGCTTGTCATTATACTCTCTAGCTCCATCTATGTCATTGCAAATGGCGAGATTCCATTCTGTTTTATGGATGAGTAATATTCTGGTGATATCGGTTCTTAAACTACTTGGATCCTTTACTCATCTATTCATTAACTCCACAACTATTTACTAAGCCCCTATAAATGTCAGTCATTATTACAAATGCTAAGGATACTGGGCATAAGCAAATATGATATGTATAGACTGCTACATGGCACTAGGTGTTAAAGCAAAAAAAACCCCAAAATTGTAGGGAAGCCAATAGGTATTTGGGATTGGAGAGGAATTCTTATCTTAAATTGACTGAGCAGAAAAGACTCAAATCAAGTGATATTAGAGCAGGGACCTAAAGAAGAACCTACTGTGTTAGACTCAAGAATATTTTTGTTGTAGGCTTTATGCTAGATTTTGGAGTCACAGAGAAGAAAAAGTCTTTTAACAGATCCTCAGGAAGATCTAGTGAATTTCAGGGAAGACGATCAATGACAACCCATTACCATCCAAGTTCCTAAGTAATATTTTAGAAATATGTGCGTGTAGCAATGTTTTCTTATCCACTAGCTAGTATTTTTCCCCCAAAGTGAGTAAGCCTTATTAACAGTATCAAAAATAATAATCCATTTCCTTATTCAACATTAATTTTAACAGAACATACCTAATGTTAAATAAAAAAATTTAAAAATCTATTAGCTAAAGTTAACCCTATTCTGGATAATATAAACACTTCTAACTACTTTTCATTTTTTTTTCATTTTTTTTAACGTTTATTTATTTTTGAGACAGAGAGACAGAGCATGAATGGGGGAGGGGCAGAGAAAGAGAGTGAAACACAGAATCGGAAGCAGGCTCCAGGCTCTGAGCCATCAGCCCAGAGCCTGACGCGGGGCTCGAACTCACGGACCGCGAGAGCGTGATGACCTGAGCTGAAGTCAGATGCTTAACCGACTGAGCCACCCAGGCGCCCCTACTTTTCATTTTTTGAAGTTAAACCATCTTCCTTTCCAGTGGGATAAGGTAACATTTGTTAAGGCTAATAAACATAGAATCTAAAATTTAATACATAAGCCAAATTTATGTATGTCATCCTTTCTTTTGTCAAGTATACCCTAGTAAATAAAGGTGATAAAATATGGAAACTTTTTATAGTGAATCTGATCCTACTGACAGGATTTATTAATTTACAACCGTTTTACAAAAAAATGTGAATTAACTGAAATTTTCCTGTTATTATTCTCTGATTATTTTTTAGTAACTCCACAAGTAAAGTATGTTATTCAGAAATTTGTATTTTTGAATTTTTGTTTTCTAAATTGAGTTTTAACAATCTTAAAATAAAAACAGATATAATTTTTCATGTACTTCATGATGGATGCCTTAGAAAACTTACATGGAGAGAGATAAACACATCTATTAGTTATCTTCAATTAACCATGAAATAAATAAAAGGCAGATATATGATTGATTACTAAAAAGCTTTGAGTAATTGGGTAATATGGCAAATGTAATGTTATATGTTAATAGAGTATAATCTAAGAACATGATTTTGTTCATATAAATTAATTACAAAGCAGTTGAAATTAATATGACTTTTAGGTAAGGACACAATGTAAGGAGTTTTAAAGATAGAAAACATTTGAAAATAAAGACTTCCTATCATTCTTTATATGACTATAAAAGGATGTCTTACTCTACTAAAGTTAGAAACCATTACTTGTTTTGGATGAGACTTATAAACAAAAAAAAATGATATTTATTTAAAGCCTGTGTTTTAATTAAGCAAAGCTTTCAATGTAAATTAATTCAGCCTAGATTTTAGTCATGTGTAACATCATATAATTTTACTGTTATTTCTACAGTCCATTAGTTTAAAATTGATTCAATTTATGCTAACAGTTGAGTGATTAAATAATTTCTGAGGAAATTTTAATTATCACTGTGGCTGTTTTCTAGATATAAATTAAAAGGTCTTATACACAAGTGGAATTAATAAAAAGAGATTTTTAGAAAATTCAGAATCTATAGTGGGAACAAAAGCTATTTATGTTCTATTTACAATTTGTATATTTAGTTCTCCTTATTTTTAAGTTATATATTGATGTTGGAAGAAGAAAGATGACTTGAGGAGTCACCTATTTTATACCCATTACTTTGAGAGTGGCTTTCTACAGGGCCTTTGCACATACTGTTTGCTCAGCCTATAGTATTTTATCCTTGAATGTTAGTGTGTTTTTCTCCCTCATTTAAATCATGTTCCAGCTAAAATACCGCTTTTTAAGAAAGGCTTTTCCTGATGACCCAAATCCCTGATGCTGCTTTACTTTTCCTTATAGCAGTTACTAACATTGCAATATTCTTTGCTTATTTCTGTGATATTCAGTCTCCCTCAAACTTTGCCAACACTAGCATGTAATATCCATGGGAGCAGGGTGTCTATTTTGTTTAAAATATGGATTCAGGGCCTAGAAGAGGGCCAGGCATTATAAAAGATGCTGTCAAATATCTGGCAATGCATACATGAATAAATGATTAGCTCTATATTTTTTAATGTTTATATATTTGGGGGGGGGGGGAGATAATCCCAAATAGGCTCCCTGTGTGCTGATCTAAGGAGCCAAAAGTGGGGCTCAGTTGGGGGGGGCTCTACTGGGGGCTGGGTTCCATGGGGGTCTTGAAGAAGGGAGAGCTCAAAGTTGAGCTCCACAGGTAGCTTGATGCTGGGTTGGATCCCACAAATGATGAGATCATGACCGGAGCCAAAGTCAAGGGTCCGAGGCTTAACACCCTGAGCCACCCAGATACCCCAATGATTAGCTCTATATTTAACTACCTCATGATGTTTCTCTATAGGCACAACTTATCTTATTGAATTCCATTTTAAAACAAATGAATCACACCCTAAAGTAACTGACTAACAAACTCAATTCTTTCTGTAGTTTCAGGAAATAAAATACTGGATTTAGTTGCATTGTGCTTATGACAATATGTTGATTTAAGATTGTTCATACCTAGATATTCTTCATGATATCCATATATCTAAGTTATCAAAGAGTGTCTTTTAGTTTCTCTGTTAATTTTCTTTATCCAATTTTCCATATTTTTCTAGGTCTTTCAAAATACACTTCAATAGTAATAGTTTCTAAATTTGGTTATAAGCTTAGGATTTTGTTTCCCAAAGCCATATTTTTCTTCACAAATTATTTCCAAATTTTACTGTGTAGATGGTTTTGAGTTCAAAAACTCCTCTCTATGAGTTAATCAAGTATTTACCTGCCAAAAGATGAGCCTATTTTATGCAAATTTTTCGCAATGATGTTCTACATGTTCAATTTCTTGACATAAGAAATGCTTTCTTTAGAATCTGAGGACTTCATAGTCAAAATGTTGGAAGTATGGTAGAGTGAAAAAGAATGTATTATTTAATTAAAACAACCTGAGCTAAAATTTCAGCTCTTTCACTTTATAGCTTTTGAGAATCAGTGTCTACATTTATATGGAGTGTGAGGAGTGCTGACCACATGCCAGGCTGTTATGACCCATATAAACACACATACACACACAGTCAATGTAAGAATTTCTCAAAACAATTCCTGTTACAAAGAGAACACTTAATACATTTAATACTCTTTCTTTCCTATCTCCTCCCATTCTCTAAAAGTACCTCAAAATAGCATTTTCTCACTGTGGTCTTAAGTCTCTTCATAAGAAATCATTTCAAATTAATTATGACATATAACTTTTAACATCTATCGCCTTATTTATTTATTTATTTATTTATTTATTTATTTATTTAACTTTTTTATATCCAAGTTAGTTAGCATGTAGTGCAACAATGATTTCAGGAGTAGATTCCTTAATGCTCCTTACCCATTTAGCCCATCCCCCTTCCCACAATCCCTCCAGCAACTCTCTGTTTGTTCTCTATATTTAAGAGTCTTTAATGTTTTGTCTCTCTCTCTGGTTTTATATTATTTTTGTTTCCCTTCCCTTATGTTCATCTGTTCTGTCTCTTAAAGTCCTCATATGAGTGAAGTCATGATATTTGTCTTTCTCTGACTAATTTCACTTAGCATAATACCCTCTAGTTCCATCCACGTAGTTGCAAATGGCAAGATTTCATTATTTTTGATTGCTAAGCAATACTCTAATGTACATATATATACCACATCTTTATCCATTCATCCATCAATGGACATTTGGGCTCTTCCCATACTTTGACTATTGTTGATAGTGTTACTATAAACATTGGGGTGCATGTGCCCCTTCGAAACAGCACACCTGTATCCCTTGGATAAATACCTAGTAGTGCAATTGCTGGGTCATAGAGTAGTTCTATTTTTAATTTTTTGAGGAACCTTCATAGTCTTTTCCAAATTGGCTGCACCAGTTCGCATTCCCACCAGCAGTGCAAAAGACACCCCTTTTTCGCATCCTCGCCAGCATCTGTTGTTGTCTGACTTGTTAAGGTTAGCCATTCTGACAGGTGTAAAGTGGTATCTCATTATGGTTTTGATTTGTATTTCCTTGATGATGAGTGATGTTGAGCATTTTTTCATGTGATGGTTGGCCATCTGGATGTCTTCTTTGGAGAAGTGTCTATTCATGTTTTTTGTCCATTTCTTCACTGAATTATTTGTTTTTTGGGGTGTTGAGTTTGGTAAGTTCTTTATAGATTTTGGATACTAACCCTTTATCTGATATGTCATTTGCAAATATCTTCTTCCATTCTGTTGGTTGCTTTTTAGTTTTGCTGATTGTTTCCTTTGCTGTGCAGAAGCTTTTTATTTTGATGAGGTCCCAAAAGTTCATTTTGCTTTGTTTTCCCTTGCCTCTGGAAACGTGTTGAGTAAGAAGTTGCTGCAGCTGAAGTCATAGAGGTTTTTGCTTGTCTTCTCCTCTAGGATTTTGATGGCTTCCTGTCCGACGTTTAGATCTTTCATCCATTTTGAGTTTATTTTTGACTATGGTGTAAGAAAGTGGTTAGGTTCATTTTTGTGCATGTCGCTTTCCAGTTTTCCCAGCACAATTTGCTGAAGAGGCTCTCTTTATTCCATTAGACATTCTTTCCTGCTGTGTCAAAGATTAGTTGGTCATACATTTGTGGGTCCAATTCTGGGTTCTCTATTTTGTCCCATTGATCTGATTGTTCTTGTGCCAGTACCATACTGTCTTGATGATTACAGCTTGGTAGTATAGCTTGAATTCTGGGATTGTGATGCCTCCAGCTTTGGTTTTCTTTTTCAAGATTGCTTTGGCTATTCGGGGTCGTTTTTGATTCCATACAAATTTTAGGATTGTTTGTTCTACCTCTGTGAAGAATACTGGTTTTATTTTGATACGGATTAATTACATTGAATAGGTAGATTGCTTCATGTAGTATTAACATTTTAACAATATTTGTTCTTCCTATCCAGAAGCATGGAATATTTTTCCATTTTTTTTGTGTCTTCTTCAATTTATTTCATAAGCTTTCTATAATTTTCAGTGTATGGATTTTTCACTTCTTTGGTTAGATTTATTCCTCAGTATTTTATGGGTTTTGATGCAATTGTAAGTGGGATCAATTCCTTGATTTCTCTTTCTGTTGCTTCATTATTTGTGTATAGAAATGTAACCGATCTCTGTGCATTGATTTTATATCCTGCGACTTTGCTGAATTCATGGATTAGTTGTAGCAGTTTTTGGTGGAATCTTTTGAGCTTTCCATATAGAGTATCATGTCATCTGCGTAGAGTGAAAGTTTGACCTCCTCCTGGCTGATTTGGATGCCTTTTATTCCTTTGTGTTTTCTGATTGCTGAAGCTAAGACTTCCAATACTATGTTGGGTAACAGCGGTGAGAGTTAACATCTACTGCATTTACTTTAGATCTTAGTCTTAGAATAAAGGTATTATATTACCTTAATTTGCTTCTCAGAAGCATTTGTTTCCTAACATTGAAAAGATATACTAGAAATTATGGCCATAAAACTTAATACAAGGCATAGTACTCCCTTTAGAAGTGAACCAAAACCATAGAAAATGGGAAAGGAGAAAGGAGAAGTTGGGAAGAGACAGAAAATTAAATGGAAGAATAGTGTCACATATAATCTTCCATTTACATTTTTAATGTGTAATGTAAAATATAATCTTCCAGATACACTTTTTAAATTATGAGAGAAAAATGGAAGAATAAATACATGGATGGATAGTTATATGTGTGCCAAATGAACAGAACAGTGAATTAAGCCAGTAAAATTTTGTAGAGTGATATAATGTTTCACAGAGAAACTGAAATTGGACTAGCCTAGAAGAAAAGGTTCAAATGGATGTAAAGGAGACAGAAGGTCATTTCAGATTCAGAATAAAGTGAAGAGATAAGAGTTCCAAAGCTACCTGTAATAATTTTTTTTTTCTATCTTGAGGTATTTCCTATAGTCTAAAGTCGTTCCCCAAACTACTGTAATATGCCAAGTGAGCTGTAGCCTTAATGGATAAACACCCATGTCAGATCAATTCCCTACAGATGAATAAAGGATAGGTTTCCTTATCTTTCAATTAGAAGGTACTACAATTGAGAAAAAGCTCTACCCTTATGAGCCTACAAATTAGCTATATTGGAAGAGAACTTCAATTAGATATTGAGGTCAAACATTCAGAGGTGTGTCTCCTTAGAACTCCTGCTCCTCCCCGGTCTGGAATTCTGACCTCAAAATATACCTCTGCTCCTTCCCAGGCTATGGTTTTATTCTGTTTTCTTATCCCCCTGTACATGGGTTTTCTTCAGTGCCATACCAGCAACATTGTGTTTGCTCTTATCCCTCAAATTAAGTATTTTACTCCATAGAGAAACCAGTCTTTGATAAGTTTGGGTATCAGAGTAAACCTTGTCTCTTCTATTTTCTGGAAGATTTTGCATAGAATTAGTACAATTTCTTCTTCAAACGTTTAATTAGTTCAATTTCTTTCTTCACCAAGGAAGCCATGTAGGCCTGAAGTTGTCTTTGCGGGGAAAGTTTTCAATTACAGATAGTTTCCTTAATAGTTGCATGGGCTATTCAAGTTATCTATTTCTTCTTGATTGAATTTTGATAATTTGTGGTTTTCAGGGAATCTGTCCATTTCATTTAAGTTGTTGAATTTATTGCCATAAATTTTTTGTCATATCTTACTATTTTCTAAATGTCTGTAGAATATTTGTTGATGTCACCTCTCACATTCCCTTTGATGTCTTTTGACCCACAAATGATTTTAAAACTTTTAGGTTCCAAATATTTGGTAATATTCTTAAATATGTTTTAAATATTTAAATCTCTTAAATATGTTTTTCTCTATAACAATAAAAGAGATTCCACACACAGGTAAGTACATTTTTTTCCAAGCCATTTATTTATTTAAGGAACTGAGTTAATCATTCTGTAGCATGTTCACACAATCTATATTTGACTTATTGCTCTTTTGATACTATTCAACATGTCTTTTCTTTCCTTTATATTTCCTGGGATTAAATCTAAAAGTTTGTAGATTCAGGTTCAATTTTTGGCAAGAATAATTTGTAGGTGGTTTATTATCTATCTTTATTATTACTTCATGGGCACATATAGACTGGTTTTTTCCAAGATTTGTGTTTTCAGTTGTTAGCCAATCCATCCATTATTAAGTTTGCTAGCAACATTTCATGTGATTTTTATAGTATCCAGTAAGAACTGTTACCTAGATCTATTATTTAATTTGGGCTTAAAATGATGATTTTATAGTTATTTTTTTCCTATATTAGGTGGACTTCTATAAAGGAAATTAACCTTAGCAAATATTTGGCTACCCTATAACAGTTTATATTATAAATTAGTAATAATTTCTTCTTTCATTTGCCAATTTGCAAAATAATGAGTTATTATACCAGCACCCTTCAAAAGTAAAAGTATAATTTAGCCTCCAAACTGAAACACTTGTGAGTGAAATAGGGTAGTATTAATAATGAACCTAACATTGAAGCCCTGAGTGGGTCAGTCAGTTGGTTGATTGTCTAATTCTTGATTTCAGCTCAGGTCATGATCCAGGGTTGTGGGATCCAGCCCTGCCTAGGGCTCCCCACTGAGCATGGAGCCTGCTTAAGATTCTCTCTCTCCCTCCTTCTGTCTTTCTCCCCTGCTCCCACACTCTCTCTCTCTCTCTAAAATAAAATTTAAAAAAAATTTAAATAATTAACTTAACATAGTAGTCATTGAGAATGTTCCAGGCAAATCTATCCAAAGGTGATCCATGAGCACTTTTTAAAATTCACTGATTCTTATGTATTTTGTCTCACTTCATTGCAACCATTATTCTTTTTGATGCCCCAATTGCTTTACCTTTGACCATGGAGAGACATTTCACCTTGGCTCCTGTGTCCTTTTAAGATGATCTCGTAGTCTTGGATAGATTCCTTGCTTTCTTAGACAAGATACTTCATGTTCATCTTATATATATATTCTTCCTCCCAGATCTGGAAACAGTAATTTTTCAAAGTAGCCTTGTTTCTTTTAGTGAGTAATGGTGTGATTGCTCACTAAAATAGCTATGGAAGATGATTGCTTCCATCTTGTCATTGCTTTTATGCTTTCTCAATAAACAGAGCTTGGAAAGATGCATTTTTTAAAGGACGATTAACAATAATAAGTATGCTGACATTTTTAAATCAAAAGAAATATTATTGGGATTTTACTCAATTTATTTATTTTTTACTCGCTTTTTCTTTTATTCTAAAAATATTGATTACATCTTTGCTTTGTATATTGCCTATATTGTTCTTTGTAATATATGTTCACTTAATACCAGTATTTTTACTGACAATGACTGTTTAATTCGCTCTTAATTTCTTTGGTGTTATTTTAATCCTTAAAAGTATCCCAATAACAGTGTTAGTTAAAATGCTGTGTTTTTAAATCATGTTAAAAAATTCTTGCGTGAGTGGTTATGTAGTAACCAAACTGATGTGGGACTTGGGGGTATTTTTTAAAATTGTATTTTATAATTTATGAAAAACATTTAAAGTTCCAAATTCAAAATGATAAAACAAGATACTTTAAAAGATTGTAGCTTTTTATCACTTTTAGCATGCTTCTATTTTTGCTAGCCTCCCCAAAAGTAACATTACTAAAACCAAAGTAATGCTGCAATATTGAAACTAGTATTACAATGCTTAGTGACATATCAGCACATGAAGGCATACCTCTAATATGGAATGACTATCTTAAGTGTCTCTGATCTCATTCTAGTCACAAGCAAGCTTTTTCCTTGTCTAATTTACATATTTATATATGCTATGCTAGTTCACCTAAACTGGGCATTGTCAGGTGTCTGCTTTGGTATGCTAATTTTACGCAAATCTCTGTAGTATTTTAGATACCAGTCCTTAAATTTAGGTTATTTCATCACAGTTCTTTGTACAATGGCTGAGTTCATCAGCACATTTTTATTTTTGTTATGTCCTATTCTGACCCTACTGCTGTTGTACAGATTTGTAGAAACCAGAAGCTACTGATGTATTATTCTCCTTTGAGAATAGGCGAATGCTAGAGATGCTGGAAATTCCATTTTTAGAGCTGTTTCATGCAAAGGGTCATATGCTATAAAAATAATGTCTCCCAAGAAACCCTCATCCTGAAAAATTCAGCTACAAATGTCTACAATGAAACTCTAGAAGTGCGGGAAATGATCTGTCCCTATGGCATAGGTTACTCTAGCAGTTGAACCTTCACTTTGTTTCATGATTTTTTTTCCAGTTCATTTTAGATGATGGACAGAGAAAATAATATGTCTCTAAAAGAGTTAATATTGTGTTCATTCCTATAGTGAAATAAAATATTCTGCAAAAGATGGCAAATTTCAGTTTAAGAAATGCTATAGTAAAGAAAACTGTCAATTTGTTAACTGATTAATATTCAAAATTATTTGACCACAGAATTTTTTGCTCTTCTATATCACATATTAATATGACAAGGATTCGTGTTCTATAGAGCACATACATTTTTTTAAAGGCTGCATTAAATGAAGTTCAACAGTACATTGATGGTAAACCTTATCAGAGTTTTTTAACTGCTCCTGTGAACCAAGAATTCTCAAGTTGGAGTATATTATAGACCATCTTCCAAAGTTTTTTGTGTAAGAATCACTTTTCTACATGATACAAAGTGTGAAATATTATTTGGGAGGTGTAATCATTCTTAATTTTCACAATTTATTTCCCTCTTTCTTAGAGAAGTTCATATAATTTCTACATCATGAAATGCAGAGAAATATTATTATATTACTTATCCTAATCATTATTAATACATTCAACTGTATAAATTGAGGTGCATACATCCAGAATTCTGCATAAGTCATAAATGTAAAGTTCAATGAATTTTAACAATCTGAGCCCACCTGTGTAACCAGCATTCAGCTCAAGAAATAAAATATTACACTTATCTATTAAAGGAAAGAAAAATCCTCAGACCTTCCAAGGCCACTTATTTTCTTCAAAAGAATAGTAAACAGTGGGGTCAGGAGAAAATTCTATAGAAATACCGCCAAATTGAACTAGATGAACTTAATCCTACACTGCAGAAATTAGAACAGAGGTTTTGCTTATCAACTCACCAATAATCACACTAATGATCCATACTCCTTCCCAAAGCTTTAGATATAAGAAATTGTCTAACAAAAATGTAGAGTGAATACTATAAGTGAAATCCATTCAACCTGTCTTTCAGCAAATGTTCCATGCGCTATGGCTGCATCCCTCTGTTCCCTGATCTTTTGTACACTGACAGTGGGGTTGGAGATGTAGTGAATAATAATATAAATAGACTTGTCCATAGAAGTGCTAATTCATGGGAGAAAGAGGGAAAATGACTGGTAATTACAGACAATATCCATGGACAGTGGTGGAAGTGGCAAGCAGGGACAATTCTCTTTGGAGCAACATATGCATCACTTGAAAAATGGCTCTTCATTTTGTGTGTGTGTATGTGTTTGCGTGCTATCTGTAATTGTCTTTTCTGTCTGTTTTCGTGGTCATTTAAAGTTATTTGGAAAAAGCTGATGAGGTTCTCTCGATTGTCACTATTTTACCTCACCACTTATAATAGCTATAAAAAAATTGATGTCTACTATGTTCCCACCATTATGTTTCTGTGTCAGATTACACCATCACTAAATCTCACCTTTACACTGTAAAGTAGATATTATTAGTCCCATTTTATTAATGAAGAAAACCAATAGAGAGTCAAAGCACCTTGCCTTAAATCGTACCAATACTACATTGAGGAAACAAGTTTTAGCTCTAGCTACATCTGGCACAAAAATCAAGGTCTTTGCACTTCAACAAGCAGACTATAAAATCCTTTAGGTTCTCTATTCGTGACAGCAACACTGTGAGATGGGGATTGTTTTCATTTCACAGAAGGGCAATAATAGAGCTCAGGTTTGAACACAGGTCAGAAGATTATGGGAGCATTACTCTTTCAACTAACCCAATAACATATACATGTGCATATTTCTCTTTTTAAATTCAACTTTATAAAACCTTTCTCTACTAAGTTAAAAGACTTACTATATCAAAGAAAAGGAAATATGCTGCTAACTTCCAATATAAAATGAAAACTCACAGTTTGAAATGGGAAGAGGGCACTAACATGTCTTTTATTTTTAAGGTGCAGCCCAAGAAATGGTTTCTTGGGCAAGGAAACAGAAGAATAGAGCTGGATTTGCATCATTCATTTTTGTTTCTATGATTGACAACATTAATATTTCTATGCTGCAGTTAAGGGATGATGTTCCCTTTCTCAGATTTTAATATGTATTGACATTAAGAGAAAATGTAAGTACATGAAAATAAGCACCTGATAAACATTAAAGATAAAATTACATCAGTTAGCATTATGTACCCAAAGATAGATATATTTACAGAAATGTAAAACACATTTTAGTGCAATGAGAGAGAAACATTACAAATTATACCATTTTTGGTTTAACATTTTTACCCTTAATTTTCTGACTCGTCTGGGGGAATTGGTCTTATATTTTCTTTTGTTTGTTTATTTGTTAGTTTGGAGAGAGAGAGAGAAGGAGAGGCACAGAGGGACAAAGAGAAAGAAAATCTTAAGCAGGCTCCACACCCAGCATGGAGCCCCACGTGAGGCTCGATCTCATGACCATGAGATCATGACCTGAGCCAAAGTCAAGAGTTGGATGCTCAACCGTCCGAGCCACCAGGTGCCCCTGGTCTTTTATTTTCTTAATTGCTTTTATACTTCATAAAGTTAACATGCCATTAAAGCAGCAAAAAGCCAAAAATGTTACTGATTTTGGACCTTAGAAAGTAATGTATAATTGAAATATACACACAAGAAAAAATGATTTTTCTGTAAGATGAATGTTACAATAGTTATCAGTAGACTCTTCCTAAAAAGGGAAGTTAAAATATGGCATAAATTACAGTTCTGTTGACAGAACTGTTTTGTGTACCAACAAAATTGACTTAGAAGTTTCACAATTTTATTAGCCTTACTCAGGTATATTTCCATATAAGAAATTGTACCCGTCTCAAGTGTATAACTAATTGTGATAGAGATATACACTGTAAAACCACTGTCTAAATCAAGATACACATTTGCACCACCTCAGAAGGATTCCTTAAGTCCCATTAGAGTCCAACTCTTCCTCTGCACCCTGCCGCAAGCAATCACAGATGTTTTTGGTTACTATAGATCAGTTTGCATTTTCTAAATATTTATAAATGAAATCAGATGGTATGAACTCTTTTGAAACAGGCTCCTCTCAGCATAATGACTTACAGATTCATACATATTATTGTGTATATCAGCAGTTCATTCACTTTTATTGTTGAGCAGTATTCAATTGTAAAGATTAAATCACATTTTATTTATCCATGCATCCATTGATGGACATTGGAGTTGTTTGAAGTTTTTGGTTATTTTGCATAAACTGCTATGAATATTTGCATGTCAATCCTTTGTGTGGATATGTATTATCAATTATTTCAAATAAGTAACTAGAGTAAGTAGCTGGGTTATTTGGTAGGTATATATTGTTGTTTTTTTAAGAAACTGTCAGTTTTCCAAAGTAATTGTACCATTTTACATTCCCACCAGGAGCGCATGAGAGTTTGTATAGCTGCACATCCTCACAAATAAGTGAAATTTTTAACCTTTACTGTTAGCATGCAGGGGTTACTTTTTTGTTTTAATTGTAATTTCTCTAATATTTAATGACGTTGACATTTTCATGTGTTTATCTGCCATGTACATGCCTTTTTTGTGAGGTGTGTGTTCAATCATTTTGAATGGTTTTATATTAGATTTAATATTTAAATTGTACAGTTGTTATTTGTCTTCTAGTACCAGTTTTTGGAATTCGTCTATGTTCTGCATATAAATCCTTTGTCAGACACATGTAGTGTGAGCATTTTCTCCCACTCTACACACTCCACAGCTTGCCTTTTTATTTTTTAATAGTATCTTTTGAGAAACAACAACAACAAAAGGAATTTTGATGAAATCTAATTGATTATTTTTATTGTTTCTCTTTCTTATATTCTATCTAAATTCTTGCCTATTCCAGGTTCACACAACACTGTTTTGTTTAGTATCATTATGGGGACTTAATTTTTGCATATAGGACTATGTTCCATATCACGTTAATTTTGGTGCATAGCATGAGGTAAGGATTGATATTCCTTTTTCTTCCATAGATACATATAATTGTTTCAGCACTTTTGGAGGTCTTTTCTCCCCAGTAAATGGCCTTGAAAACTTTATCAGAAATCAGGTGATCATATATACAGGCTAGTCAATTTCTGTACTCCCTACTCTTGTTTAATTGATCGGTGTCTATTCTTTCAACTCTACAACATTGTCCTGATTACTAGAGCTTTGTATTGGGTCTTTAAATCATGTAGTATGGATCCTCCAACTTTGTTCTTTTAAAAAAATTGCTTTAGCTACTCTTGGTCATTTATATTCCCAAAGAAATTTTAAAATTAGCTTGTCAATAGTTTTTTAAAATGCTTGTAGGATTTATTGGCATTGCTGTGAGAAAAATATAGATGTATATATTAAAAACTTTAACAATATTGCATCTTCCAATCCATGAACATGATATATACATCTTCATTTACTTAAGTCTTATTTAGTTATCTCATTCCAGTTTTATTGTTGTCAGTGTAGAGTTCTTACATGTATTTTATTAATTTGTTACACAAAAAACAGTTAAATAACAACTCAGTGTTTTGATATTATTGTAAATTGAATTTAAAAAATCATGTTTCACTTATTGATGGCTAGTATATAAAATCCAGTTGATTTGTATATATTAATCTAGTATACTCCCACCTTCTAAATTTGCTTAATTCTATTTGTTCTTCTGTATATTTCTTAGGATTTTCTATAGAAACAATTGTGCCATCAGCAAGTAGAACTTTATTTCTAATTTCCCAATCCCTCTGCCTCCTATCTCTTTTTTAATGTTTTATTTCAATTGTTACATCCTCTATTACAATCTTAAATCAGAGTGTCATCAACTACCATATGATCTTAGAGGGAAAGCATTAAATATTTTATTACAAAATACAGTATTAGCTGTAGGTTTTTATAGATGCTTTGTATCAAAGAAAGTGTTTTTTTATTACTACTTTACTGAACATTTTTATTTTGAATAGATGTTGAATTTTGTCAAATGCTTTCTTTGCACATATTGATATAATCTTGTGATTTTTGTTTTCTCTTTTATTAATAAAAATATTTTATCATCATGAAATAACCCTCTTTATCTCTGGTAGTTCCTTTTGTCCTGATGAATCTTTTTATCTGATTTTATATTTATCTGTTATATTATATATTTATCTGATTTATATCTACTATTATATTTACTCTTAGGATTGTATATATTTTTCCATCTCTTTACTTTGAACTTACCTATGTTTGTGTATTGAAAGTGAGTCTCTTTTGAATGGCATATATTTCATTGTTTATTTATAAATTTTTTAACGTTTATTTATTATTGAGAGACAGAGACAGATCATGAGCATAGGAGGGATGGAGAGATGGGAGACACAGAATCTGAAGCAGGCTCCAGGCTCTGAGCTCCAGGCGCCAGGCACAGAGCCCGATGTGGGGCTCAAACTCACAAACTGAGAGATCGTGACCTGAGACAAAGTCAGACGCTTAACCAACTGAGCTACCCAGGTGCCCCTCGTTGTTTATATATTAATTTTTTCAGATGATCTGTGCCACATATATGGAGTGTTTCATCCATTAATATGTAATGTAATGCTAACATAGTTGGATTTTGTTGTACACATTTACTATTTGTTTTCTTTTTGTACCTCTTATTTTTTGTGTTGCTCTGTTCCTTTTATTTCTTTGAATAGTTATTCTCATTATTTGAGTAGTTTCCAGATAGTGGCATTATACATAAGCTATTCAAATAATACATACACATGTGTATTGGTTTTATATATATAATTTTGTATTTTTTAATGATTTTTCTAAAGGTATGTTATGTACCCTTAACTTTTTACATTTTAATTAGAGTTGATATTATACACATTCATGTAAAGTATAGAAACCTTGAAATTATGTTGGTTTATTTACCTTCCTTGATATATTTTATGTTAGTATTCATATATATATATATCAGTATACATTATAAAGTCTGCGAGAAAGTTTTATAATTTTTGTTTGAAACACTCATATATTTAAATGCAGTGAAAAATAAAGAAAAAGGATATGCATTACCTCCTGACTGCCTAAGTTTCCGTCTAGTCTTTGTCCCTAATTTCTATAGTTTCCATTTTCAATTATATTTTTATTTGGCATTTTCTATTTCTATCTAGTATTCCCTATGTGTCTGCTGAGACTTCTATTTTTTTTTCATTTTTTCCACATGCATTTTCCTCTACCTCATTGATTATCTTTATAAAAACTGTCTCAAAGTCCTTGTTTGAGAATGTAACTTTAGTAATATCTTGAAATTGATCTCTGTTTATTTTGTTTTCCTGTCAGAAGAATAGATCACACTGTATTGATTCCTCATATTTAAGTAATTTTGGATTATATTCTGGAAATTGTCAGAGTTGTGTTGTTGAGGCTTCACATTCTGTTATGTTCCTATAAATTAAAAATTATCTTCCTTATGATAAAATTGCAAATTCTTCTTGCCTGTGGAAAGCACCTCAACTCTGAGTTTCCTCTTTTTATGCTTCACCACAAGCTGCTTTAAGTCTTCCTTATGCTTGCATGGTTCAGTGGTTAGCCAGGGATTTGGAAAGAGTTTATATATAAAACTTAGGACTTCCCTTCCCTTCCCTTCCCTTCCAGGATTCCCTTGTCACCTTCTAGGAGTATGATTGCTCTGATTCTACCATTTGGTTCTTTAAGGTAGAGATAATGTAGGTTTCTACCTGTGTTTTAACTTTCCTAGGTCACACTGGGACAGTGGCCTGCCTTGAAATTAATTTATAAAAGTGAGAAACACCCCCTGATGTAACCATCTTTTAAGTTTTACATGTTCTCCAAAAAAATATACAGGTTTTTCTCACTTTCAGGTTTCCAAAAAGTTTTTCCTGATTTTATGGTTATTATCTTTGAAGTGATTCATTTTTTGGAAGCATTTTTGTATACTTGAAGAGGAATTCCTTGGGATAGAACAATTTAATTCTTTTCTCAGAAGCCAATAATATGTCTCTTGGATAGATTTCAAAACATATGGCACTCTGTAAAAAGATTATCTGAGAGATTAGACGATTATCAAAAACAAGATTTTCAAAAAGTAGGCATCCAAAAATACAAAGAATTACAGCAATGAATTAAAGAAAAAAAGCAGAGTTAGAAAAATCTTAACCCTAAAATAGCATTAATATTTTTCCAAGTAGATATATAGCTTGTAGTTTTATGAACTGGATTTTGCTTTGGTCGTTGCCTGTACCCCTTCCAGATGGCACAATATAAATTGTATGTCATATAGACAGGAAAAGAGAGAGGCAGACTGTCTAAACACATGGCTCTCAAGAATCTAATTTCTCATAACTGATAACATGTATAAACACAATTTCCTCTTCAGTTAAAGTTGTGTCCATAGACTCCTTTTAAAGAATAATTTCATTTTTTTATCAGATGCATATCTAGTCCCAAGAACTGTATCAACAAGACTGCTTCCTTTCAGTTATCCATTATATTCTATGACTATGAATATTTTATTCATGCAAACTAAAATTCCTCATAGGAAATACGATCAGAATTTTGATCCAGAAGCTGAAATGAATATTTTAATTTATTTTGAAAATCAAGTATGGATAAGTTACAGATGAAACAAACTCCTTAATGCTCTCTATTGACTTATTTTTTTCTTCTATCACTTTAAAACTAAACAATGTCTTTAATAGCTTGTATTTTTAACAGTGAGGGCCTATTTCTTTGGTAATACGGACAATTGAGTATTTTAGGCAATTGATCTTGAATTAGATTTGGTGAGAATGCCAAAAAAGATGTTATCTGAAGTCATATAGAATAGTAGCTGATCAAGAATCCCATAGTTGAACAGCATGTAATACAATGAAATTGGTTTCCATTTGAAATATAATAACTGTGTTATAACTGTGAAATATTACCTTTCTATCCTTTCATTTACCTCATTACCAAAATGGGTATAACTATTAATTTATCTCAAGATTTTTTTTTTTGAGATTTAGTGCTTGGATGAAATTCTAACTTCAATTGGTTATGAGTCATTTGGTATTAAATCCAAATTTCTACTCAATCTTCATTTAATGAGAGAAAAGCCATGTTAGAGACTAATGGTAATAAAATATATCTCAATGACTAAAATTTATAAAAGTAATCTGTAACATTTCATGCATTCTTTGGAAAAGCTGGGTAGTATTGAACTGTTACCTTTATGTATAGAAAATGGAGTGGTCATTAAACTGTCTAATCTTTGTTGGTGAAATATGGCATTAGGACTGTAACATATCAAAGCAGAGAGTTATGTTTCCAATTCATATTTATATTGTGTAATAATGGAAGAAATATTGTTGTATATTAGACTTACAGTCCATTTCATTTCTGACAGTAGTTTGAAAGAATTTTTTATGAGAGAACATAATGAAGCCTTCTGTTTTGAAATCTTCTGACCTAGTTATTATTTCAAACATTACCAATTATTCTCCTATTTTATCACTCTGTGTTAAGGTTCTAGTCTCAATTTATTTATAGAACATTAGAATAAAAATATAAAGATTTTTCTATTACATTATATCCAAGAATAATTTGTTAAGAGATATTTCCAATACCTTTTCTAGTATCTAGAAACTAGATACTAGTTTTCAAGTATCTAGATACTAGAAAAGGTATTGGAAATTTTAAATTTGTAAATTTTAAATAATTGTAAATTTACCAAGGATTTTGATCATCACAGCTTATCAGAGGACCAACAAGCCAGAAAAATAGAAGTGAATTAGATATTGTGAGATAAACACAGAATTTATTTTCATTAAATGTCTTATATTTAAAGCATACTAAGCTCATAAAATGCAGGCAACATTTCTATAGTTTTCTATCTCTTTATAAAACAAAATGTGTCCTCGTAATCTTTTACTCATTATTAATTTTCATAAACCTTCAGTTTGAAGGTTTATAAATATCCTTTGCATTGTAGTCTAGTTGTGTGTCTTGATAGTACAGAGCGTATATTTTCCTTCAAACCATTTCTTTAAAAAAGTAAAGTGGAAAGTGTATATTTCCTTAAGCTAGAATAGCATCCACCTGAATGATATCTTTGCAGGTGAATTTGCTGTTAGGTTTGCTGTGCTCAATGCTCACTGGTCTAATCAGAGACTCACGGTCTACACCCAGGGAGAAGCAACTGGCCAGAGGCCAGGACACTGCCTTCACCAGCAAGCTCTGCAGAAGGCAAGGCAAGTACAACTGTCTGAGACTGGGGATGTGCTTAGAAACTGCTAAAATCAGCTGAATGGTAAAACATCTCAGATGTGTTGGAGGAAAACAATAAACCATCAAGATAAACAAGACATCATTAGAGTGCTTGATGGGCATTTCTTGAATAAGATTTTGAGCTGTAAATACTGTGTGTCTACCTCTGCCCATAGGACACAAATGAATTCTGTAATTTGGTAACAAAGTGGAAGAATATTGCTTTATTCTCCACCTGGTTTCCTGGGGGGAAAATAATACTAATTCAAAGGGCAAATACTTTGTTAAACATATTTCTTTACCAGCAACCCAGCATAGTTTTCAACATTTAAACTCACACATTGCTATTTTATTCTAATATCTTGAGGCTAGTGTTTGGGAAAAGGTGCTAATAAAAACAGGTTTTCCCTTACATTCTCCTGAATAATAAGCCGCCAATTGGAACACTTTTCCCCATAAGCCCAGTATGCTATAACAAGCAAATATTTGGAGACCCATTACAATTGAGCACACTAATTTAGTCCCCTTAATATATTCTGGTTTTGTTTCTCAGGATGTCCATGGTATATATTCAAAATAGTGCCTATTTTTAAAATACATATATTTTAAAAAACAGTATCCGTTACCATATATATACCCCCCCAAAAAAACACAGTGGAGAAAAGAAAAACAAACATTGCACAATTAAGTATTGTCACAGAATGGATCATATTAGTATCCCAGAGACATGAAATAGCTGTGAGGAATTGTATTGAAAATCCACTTGAGGTGATGGTATGGAACGAGTTTTTCTTGTCTTGCAAGTTTTAAAATAATATTTGAAAATTAAATAGAAAAAAAAAAGATAGTCTTTAAAGAAATTCTTCTAAAGTTATGGAATTTCAGAGTTTAAAATGAGTGTATCATAGAGTTTTATGTGTGTTTGTGTACCAACTTCTCACATTTCATAGTATACACTTACAGAAAAAATAACGCAGAGTAGCAAAGGAGTGAGGGCACAAAAATATAGGTGTCAGAACAATGATCCTAATCTCAACTATTTGGTTTTCTCTATACCACACGTTTTAATGAGGAAAATTTAGATTTTCTTTTTTTCCTTTTTGAGATTAATACATGAGTTTTGTACAGTATTAAACTGGCAAAATATGTGAAAATTGGACAGAGCATTCCTTCACTCATTCCCTTCTTAAGGCAAGTATGTAGATAAGATTGAAATAACATATAATAACATCTATTGAGATACAGTTGGACCATGCATTGATTAATTGATAACATTTGATGAGCTGGCATTTCTCTTGATGAATAACGTAAACATAAAAAATAAAACATATTTCCCACTGTTCTCAGTTCTAGATACCTTTGAATTTTTCAATATATTGCATAACAGAGAAATCTTATTTCAAAAATAATTTTGATGTATGATTTTTTTATATTAATAGTAAGTACTTTAATCAAAATAATGGCATGTTATGCATTCATAGAGTACAGCAGACATCATAAAGAAAAATAGTAGCAATCCTTGCACCCTTGCCATTATTTCCTCCTTCTTCTACTGCACATAGATAAAATCTTTTAGTCATTTCTCACCCTGCATTATTTGTATACATTTCACCAATTTCTTGCTTTATGGAAGGTAAATGTTAGCTATGAACTCTCCTTCACAGAAGCCAAGAAATTTATCATTTAACTTATGTTCCATCTCTCATTATCCCCTTCTCCCAATATGTTGATAATTTGATAATTATTTAAATTATTTTATTTCTTAGTTGTGTAACTTTATATAATTTGCTTACATGTTTTCTTCATATGCCATCAATTACCATCAAGCTCCCATCTAGATCAGATAAGGATACCTTGTTCTTAATCTTTTTACTTTTACTTTTCATGATACCTGCCACCTCTCTTATCAGCACCTTAGCTTGATAGGGTCACAAATAATATATATTATATTCTGTCTTATGCTCTCAAGGTGGAATAAAACTAAAAATACTTTATTTGTATTGTTATGATTTTGTAACATTATTAACTGAAATACTAGTTGTATTTTAATGTTTTTATTTATTTAATTTAATTTAATTTAATTTTTTTTTTTAGAGAAAGAGAGACACAGCGTGAGCAGGGGAGGAGCAGAGAGAGAGGGAGACACAGAATCTGAAGCAGGCTCCAGGCTCTGAGCTGTCAGCACAGAGCCCTAGGCCGGGCTCCAACCACAAACCCGTGAGACCATGACCTGAACCAAAGTGAGAAGCTTAACCAACTGAGCCATCCAGGTGCCCCAATCCTAGTTGTATTTTAAAATAATGTTTGCTTTCCTAGTGCTTTCTCCTTTTTCCCTCTTGTGCCTTTCTTTTCTGTGGAGCCTTTCCTTTTCCTCTCTACCTCTTTCTTACTTCTCATCTTATTTTGTCCATACTTGGTCCCTTATCTTCCCCCAAACCGTCCCCTATCTAAAAGCCAAGAAAGAGAGGGGCACCTGGGTGATTCAGTTGGTTAATCGTCCGACTTCACCTCAGGTCATGATCTCACGGTCCGTGAGTTCGAGCCCCGCGTCGGGCTCTGTGCTGACAGCTCAGGGCCAGGAACTGCTTCAGTTTCTGTGTCTCCCTCTCTCTCTGCCCCTCCCCTGCTAGCTCTCTCTCTCTCTCTCTCTCAAAAATAAACATTAAAACAAATTAAACCAAGAAAGAGAAATGAAATTTAAGTTATGAAACTTTCAAGTATGATTGAGTATTCAGATAGCAAAGTAAAAACAGCTGACTGTTTTCTATATCTAGTATAAAAGGTTATAGATTTTAAAAAATTTCTACCATTGACAAAACCTCTCACCCATCCCATAGTCATGCCATGTTTTGATAAAGAAGTTTTATGTGGACAAAAACCTTCCATCATTTATATGTTTTGATTGGGTGTGTCTATCCATTCATTTAAAACCCTATACACAAGTACCCCAGTACAGGGAGGAATACTGAAAGGCTCCTTCCTTCTCGCAAGAAGGTAAGTTACATAATTCAATAGGAAGATTATTTTGAAAGTTCTGTGTCAAACAGTTTAAGAGGGAGATTCTGGATCACAATCAGATATGGTGACGGTGTGAACGGCAACCTGACGTGAGCCGATAGCTATGGGCATGGAACTGGACAGTGGAGTCAATTCAAGCTCCCTTAGTACGACTTCTTTGCTCACTCTCAGATCTGCAATGGTTCTCTGTCTCTCTGAAATTTTTCCCAGTGTCCAGCCCTAGCATAATTATCCCTCTTCCTTGTCACTTTTTCTGTTTCCCTCTCTTGGAAATCTTACCAGAAAATTGGATGATTCTTCTCCCTAGAATCCTCACAGAAAGGAACTCACAAAGAGTAAGTTCAAATCTTATGAAATGAGGTGGTGGGTGACAGGAGCAGTGGTCCCTATCAAAATGCATTTTGTAGTGAATCTTAAATTAAAAGCATACCTTTCATTTTCTCTCCAATGTTTCTTCTTTTTGGTTTCTTATTTTACTGGGCATAATTTAACATGAATTCTTGATGTTACATTCTAGTTCATGCCAGCTACATTATTCTAAGTTTCTGATTCAGCACTGTTTATTTTCACATCTTGAAGATATTTCTAAATGCTTTAAAGATAGTATTTGATGCACTGGCTGATTGAGTCAGTGCATGATTTTTTTTTCTCACATTAACTTAAATGCACTTTGTATATCATTAAAATAAATTATTCATATGACTTATATTTGTACTTTATAAGACTATTCAGCTTACTCATGAAAAAATACTATCAAAGAAATCTATAGTAGTTTGATTATAAGAAAAAAGATCATTTCAAATGTATTGTTAAAAATCACCTATTAGCAATTTTGATCTCTTATTTTAAGAAATATATGAGGCAAAATATTCTCAGAATAAGAACATAAATGAAAGAGCACATAGGTGGGTCAGTTGGTTGAGCGTCAAGACTCTTGATTTCAGCTCAGGTCATGATCTCACTGTTTGTGGGATCAAGCCGCATATCAGGCTCTGTGTAGACAGCATGGAGCCTGCTTGGGGTCTCCCTCCCTCTCTCCCCCTCTCCCACTCATGTGTGCTCTCTCTCTCTCTCAAAATAAATGAAATAAATATTTTTAAAAGGAACATAAATGAAAGAGAATTTACAAGTTAGCATCCTTTATATCTGCATTTATTGAAGATTGCAATGATGCCTTATGGGTTGAATAGTGGTTCTCCAAAAGATATGTTCCCTCAGAACCTCAGAATGTGACCTTATTCGAATAAGGTTTTTTGCAGATTTAATTAAGGTAAATATTTTTTTTAACGTTTATTTATTTTTGAGACAGAGAGAGACAGAGCATGAATGGGGGAGGGACAGAGAGAGAGGGAGACACAGAATCGGAAGCAGGCTCCAGGCTCTGAGCCATCAGCCCAGAGCCCGATGCGGGGCTGGAACTCATGGACCACGAGATCGTCACCTGAGCTGAAGTCGAACGCTTAACTGACTGAGCCACCCAGGCGCTGCTAATTAAGGTAAGGATCTTGAGATGAGATAGTCCTGGATTAGGATGGGTCCTAAATCCAATGGCAGGTGTCCTTAGAAAAGAAGACACAAAGGAATGCAAAGGGGAAGGCCACACGAGAAGAAGGAGGTAGAGACTGTAGTGATAACACCTACCAGCCAACAAATGCCAGAGATTGCTGCCAATCACCACAAACTTAGAGAGACTCATGGAAGGCATTCTCCCTCAGACCCTCCAGAAGGAAGCAACACTTTGACTATGGACTTCTGTCCTCCAGAATTGTCAGAGAGTAAATTTCTGTTGATTTAAGCCACAAAATTTGTGATGATTTTTTATGGAAGCCCTAGGAAACTAACATATGCTTTTTGATTATTTATTACCTTATATTAATAGCAGCAATTTAAATTTTTAAATTTATTTTAGAATTCTTAAACAGAATTATTGCTTAACAGAAATTTTCACTCTAACTCTGGTTAGAGTGAATACTGACAAAAGCATATCGTTGTGCAATCACCTCCATGGACAAGACACAAAGTAGTTCCACCATTGCTCACTATAAACACAAAGCACAACAAAACACTCTTGTGCCACTCTTTTGAAGGCAAATCTCTTCATCCATAATACTTGCCAATTATAGATCTATTCCCCTTCACAACAATTTTGCCTTTTCCAGAATGTCATGTAAATGGATTTATGCAGTCTGTAGCATTTTGGGTTTAGCTTTTTTCACTAAGAATACTACATTTGAGATTCATCTATACTGGTGAGCATTTCAGCAATTTATCCTTTTTTTTTTAAATTTTATTCCTAAGACAAATGTGCCACAGTTGTTATTCATTACTTAGTTGAGAGACAGTTATTTGCAGTTTTTGGTGATTATGAATAAAACCTGTATAAATATCCATTTTTTATAAATATAATTTTTTATTTCACTTATAAATATCTAGGTCATATGATACATATATGTGCAAGTTTGTTAGAAATTAAAAAATGGTTTTCCATAGTGGCCATATCATTTTACATTTATATCAGCAGGATGTGAAAGTTTTGGTTGCTTTATCTCCCCATCAGCACTTGATTGTCATAAGAGATATAAATATAGGCTTGTACACACACATGTACAATAACAACTACAACATCAGATTAAGGGCCCATTCTACATTCTATTCCAATATGACCTCATCTTAAATAATTAAATCTGCAATGATCCTATTTCCAAATAAAGTCACATGCTCAGGTAGTGGGGTTAGGACTTCAATGTGTCTCCTTTGGAGGGACATAAATCAACACATAACAAGTATGAACACTGATAATTTGCTTCTAAAACCAGAGCATGACACTCTTAATTACTACATTTCATTGCCTCTATCTCCTTAAATTATACCAACAAATACTCTTCTTTACTAATGACCTAAAGTATGGTTACTGGGTCAAATTTGACTTTTTGTTTATTAACATTATGTAAAAGACAAGGGTGAAAACAATGTCATCCAAATACAAACTCCCTGATGATTTTGTTTGATGAGAGAATACAATTAGTAGAAGTTATTCTTTCAAAGCTCATATAACTGAAGACAATACCTTTTTGGTTCTCAATTGTTCATCCAGGGCAGCTCTCCCCATCTTTTGCAAAAACTTCTACTTCTATATATCTATAACACTCTACCCTTCCTAATTACTATCATTTACTTTTGTCCAACTTACCCAATTATTCACCTTCAGTTACTGAATACATTGACATCAAATCCCTACTTTTCCTGTTTGTTCCAACTCCTACTCACAGCCTGGTTGATTTCAAAATCCATGTAGAAAATTAAAAAAAAAAAGTAGCTTTGACTTTATCATCATTAATAATCTTCAACTATAGTCCATATTTACTACAAACTTCATAGTTATACCCTAAGATGTCACCCTAAAGTCTTTTATCAGCCAAATCCCACTTTCTGACACAATCTTTTATGGTCTTGCTTTCTTGTTCAACTATTTATTAATTGAGTAGTTGTGAATTTCCACAGGGCCTTCACTTTATTGGCCTTTTTTCTCCTTTTCATTTTGCTGGGTCCTTAGTTTACTTCCTGTTGACTTAGAGGTTAAGGTCATGATTCCATTACCTATCATTTTAATCATTCTTTTGGAAATCTCCTAACCCCTGTTTCATTATTTGTTTTTAATACACATACACATCTTCTGGTAAAATCCCAGTTTTAAATAAAATCTGTCTTATTTTTTATATGATTTCACACATATCACTCTATGTGAGAGAATAGAAGTCATACATGGGGAAAATGAATTTTATAGTGATTATTCACCTAAACTAGGCTCCCAATATATTTTGCCTTGATATTTTAAAATATTTACTCTACTTTTCCTGTTTCCAAAGGACTATCCACATTAACTCATTTTCTAAAAATTATGGGTAAATATTTTGAAAGCATATTAACTAAACTACAGGATTTTAAAATACAGTGGTGAGTACTCAGGTCAATTTTTGTTTGGAGGTTTTTAACTGATGAAAGAGCAATATCAGAGCACCAAAGTCTTTTAGGGCACCAGACAATATATAAAACTTAAGTTTTGGTTCATCTGCTATACTGGAGGAAGTACAAACTCAGGTACTGACCAATGTGGAGAGTCTTAAAGAGAACTTCCTTATATTATCCTGGGGCATAAAGGTTACAATCCCAGGAAAAGACCAAACCAGGCCTAGACATGACTACTAAGTACCCTAACCCCAGAAGACAGTAGGAAAGTCTGTTTGAAACTAAACAATGCAGGGGAAGTAAAAGGAAAGGAAAAATATTTTGCAGACGTTATGGCCATAGAACAATGGTGCAATGGGTTTTCACCCTAGCTATGTACTTTGAGATATTTAAGGAATTCAATCCATGAACATGTTTTACCATCATCTCCAATAGTGAGTTCCCCTTAGGCATCAGGCAGAAACAAATTTAATTCCTTTCTGTGGAAAGGCATAGTTAATTTTGGCCTCAGGTTACCTCTAACTTTCTTGGGCATCAACTACAATCAGTTAAAGATTAATAGGTAATTAAAGAAAGAAGATGCATGAGAAAGAACCAGAAAAATCAAGAGGAAGCAACATGAAACGCACTGAGATAATCAAATTATAAAACACATATTTTAAAATAACCTTGGTCACCTTACCTAAATAAACAAATAACATTGTAAGTTGCTCTAGAAGCCTTAAATAAAAAGGATAGGCTCAAGAAAGTCAACCACATATCATACTGTGAAAACCAAAAGGCTTTTATTTCTAGCAGTTGGAGAACAGACTGGGTAGAAAATCTTAATTCTGAGAAAGCTTCAAAACTTCAAGTCTCAACTGTGACTCCTCTTATGTTAAAGCCATGACTCTAGTTGGGAAACTATGGGACCCTGATAACCAGAATGAGAATATTGGAGTGCATATGTCTGGGAAACTTGAAACCCCACATCCCCCTGAATACTTCAGGATAGATGGAGTAGCCCACTTCTCTGCCTTCCCAGAGGCAGGCAGCACCCCACGTTCTGCCCTGAGATGTACTTAATTTTGCTGAGAATATATAGAAGAAATAAAAGCTAAATAGGGTTGTATATTAAAGAGGGCATTACATATGTTGGCAGGAGAAATTAAGTACTGTAGCAAATCAGATGCTGCATCCAGAGAGAGGTCTATGTCATGTGAGCCAGAAAGAGCTTGACAGTGCTCTTCTGAAGTTGACAGAAACCAAGATGCTATTCTTATCTTTTTTTAAATTTTTTCCCTTTTTCCCTTTTTATCTCCACCAAATTGGAAAAAATAAAAAGTTCTAAATCCTTAGGAAGTGAGTCATTTACATCCAAATTTATCTTACCTGAAAAGCTAACAGATTTGAGGCCTTCCCTTCCTTTCAGGACTATGTCTGGTTATATCCAGGAAAGTGCAAAGATTTCATTTTGTTTTCAGTGATTTTTGGAACAACAAAAAAGACATAAAACGGCTAAATATTATATTGCATGATAACAGTATATGAGAGGACCACTAAAGAAAGGATGAAATGATGATGTTTATACTTTTTAAAATTCATGGCAATTTTGTCTAAAACTAACTTTAAATGAAATATAATTATATAGAGGGGGAAAAGTCATAATAGTTCAAATCAATCTCTTGAAACAAACTGATCACCCAAATCAAAAATTCTACTTTCATCTCAATAGAGGTTGATTGCATTCTGGTGTTAGAATTATTGACACAACCAAAATAACTACAAAAACTGTGTGATTTCTAGTTAAAACAAATAGAAATAGCTCTTTGACTTTGTAGGAGTTATTCAAAGTCTTTGGAAATCAATTTGCCCAACTATAAATGACTATTTTGGCAAAGTAATTTATAAAATCCTTTCCAGCTTGAATATTTCATGTATTTTTGATGTTTGGAGTCCAATGTATTTTATTATCAAATTCAAAAGAAAAAAAAGTAAATCATTAACATTATTGTTAAAAAATAATTCAGAAACCCTTTTTGGCCTTTTCATGATCTATGATATAAAGTTCAAACTCACTTGAACCTCCCATATTTTGTAGTTCCAAGACATTATTGCCTCCTCTAAGCCTCATGTGGTCTATAAAGTAGTCAACGATGTAGTTGATATGTATTACATCCTATAGTGTTTCTTTTGACTTTCCTCTATTTTATTCTCTTATTTCCCCCCCCCCAACTTTTTTTTGGATGGCTTTAATCCCATACTCATCTGAATGTTGAATTTTTCTTTATAAAAGTTTAGATCCAGTGTCAACTCCTTTGTTAAACCTTGCTTAGTCACCCAGCAAAAATGATATTTCTTTACTTAATGCTTACTAATCTGAATTTTAATCTACAATATAACTCATTACATTGTCCTATGATTTTGTTGTATGTGTTTGTGTTTTGCCTTCTCTAGGAGAAAATTCCTTTATCATGTCTTAGGCATGCAATATCCACCTGATGTCAGCCCCATCATTCCCCAAAGGGTAAGAATTAAAGAATATTCTCAGATTTCACAGTGATCTTTAGGAAGGAAAGAAAAGCTAAGAAAGATTATTACAGTTTCATCTAATGCATACTCATGACCTAAATTGTGGGCCAGGTACAGGATTTATAGGTCTAATTTAGTCTTAGGTTGTATTGCATGATCAGCTCTTCAAATGCTTCTAGATGGTTCACCATTGGAAGGCTCACCACTAGCCATAGTTCTGATCTAGAACTCTGTCCATATTCCTCCGGATGTCTTGACAAAGTCATTTCTTAAGAACAACAGGTTAATTATTGTGAAATGAACTTCACCAACTTAAGATAGCATGATAATAAAAAACAATAAGATGCTTGAAATAGAGGACACCTGGGTGGCTCAGTCAGTTGGGCATCCAACTTTGGCTGAGGTCATGATCTCACAGTTCATGGGTTCGAGTCCTGCATCGGGCTCTGTGCTGACAACTCAGAGCCTGGAGCCTGCTTCAGATTTTGTGTGTGTGTCTCTCTCTGCCCCTCCTCTGATCATTCTCTCTCTCTCTCTCTCTCTCAAAAATAAATAAACATTAAAAAATGCTTAAAATAGAATTTATAAAAAGAAAATTCTGGGTTCCATTAAAGACAAAAGAGAATTCTAGGACTTGAGCAATCCAAAGCAAAGGCTTTATAAACTATAAGACATACACAATTGTTTATTACTTTGTATAGTTGTTCTTTTTATCCCTTAATATTTAGAATTAATATTTAAAATAGGAGAACATCAAACCTAAAAAGCACCAGAAAGATACTTTGCATATATAATTACTATGAAAATAACTGGAAAAACTATAGATTGTTTGCTCTATATTTGACTACATAACTATTTGAAACAAAAAAAAATGTTAAGAACTAATACAATGATGAATCCTGTGAGAAAGAAGTATATTAATTTTTGCTATTTCCTTTTGATATTAAAAATGAGGGTGAATTTTGTTTCTTATTTATAAAAGTTCTTTGCTTCAAATAGTAATTACATAATTTACTTGTGACTAATACAAATTGTTAAATCATTATGGTTAATAATATATGTTAATTAAGAAGAAGCATTAGTTTTAAGCTTAATTTCTACTAAACATTTTAGTTGTTTATGTAGATACATTTCTCCATAGATTTATTAACGTTATTACTTCCCTATTAAATCTTACAATATACCCAAACACCATTTTATCATACAGCATTATTTTAAATACAGGTAGTGAAAGTTAATGCAATATATAATGATATAATTCAGTTCTTACCCATTTAAATGTGTTGACATTTAGGGAGCCTGGGTGGCTCAGTCAGTTAAACGTCTGACTTTGGCTCAAGTCATGATCTCACGCTTGGTGAGTTCGAGCCCTGCATCAGGTTCTGTGCTGACAGCTTGGAGCCTGTAGCTTGCTTTGGATTCTGTGTCTCCCTCTCTCTCTGCCCCTCCCACATTCTCTCTCTCTCTCTCTCTCATTCTCTCTCTCAAAAACTAAACATTAAAAAATTATAAACAAATAAATGTGCTGACATTTACACTAAGTTACATTTTTTTCTTATACAGAGATGGAAAACAGCAGGGAAATCTGTTTAAGCAAATTTTTTACTATCATCTTGTAGAATTTTGTACAATTTTGTTGTACAAATAGTGTTATAAATTAAAAATAAATCTAATTTATTTTTTATGCATATCTAGAAAGACCTATTCTTAGAAATCATCTGGTCTCAGTGGTGTGCAAGGATCTCTTCTAGATGTTAGGATACAAGCTAATAAAAGGCTCATCATGTAATTGGAAATATGGGCTATAAATTTAAAGAAAACATAAATATTACAAAATACATTTTTATAGATACTGTTAATAAAATTATTTATATAATTATTATTTCTATAATAGGGACTATAAAAACTGTATTTTTAAAGTTGGATCTTGAACTCCTTCAGAATGGGTTAGATTTGTGTAAACAAATGAGTAGGGGGGCCTTTTAGGCAAGTAAACCACACATTGGAATGTAAACAGTGGTTCAATGGATAGCAAAACAACTCAAGTACAAGGTGTGTATAGGTGTTTAGTGAGAATTACCTTTGAAAGGGAGAATGTAATACTTTTACATTTCATTAATGCTATCATTCAGTGATTTTTTTCTATGCCTTGTGAGTAGAGAAATAACATGGTCATGCTCCACAAAGCTTCTCAAACTTTAATGAGCACTCCAATCACCTGGGAATCCTGCTAAAACACAAAGTTCACAAGTTCTCAAGCACAGCCTGAGATTTCACCTTTCTGAGTTTCCAAATGATGCCAATACTGCCAATTCCCAGAGCACTCGTTGAATAACAATGTTGAATGGACAGCTGCAGAGCCTGGAAATATGCTAATTTGAAGTCTAATGCTGGAATCCTGATACATGGCAAGGAAGGTTAGTGGTAGTAAGAAAGATTACAGAATGTCAGAAATGTTGCAATGTTACAATGGAGGACAACATAATTATATGTCAGTTATACTTCAATTATTTTTTTTAGAGATCCAAAAAATAAAAAATAAATAAATACTCCAAAAAATTAGTACATTAAGAGATTTGTCTACACATGGGAGGATCATTGAAAAAGATGAATTCATTTGTTTTTCTGTTTATAGGATTGAAAGCATAATGCTAATTTCAGAACAAATGTAAATTCTGAAGTGTAATATGGTCTGGAGAGAACAAGTATCCTTTTAGACTTTACACTCACATTAATGGTGAAACATTGGTGGACATGTGCACACACCATGCCAAGTGAAGCTACGAAGCTGTGAAGTAACCTGCACACTTCTGTTTTGAGATGATAGTTTCAGTCATGGAAGCAGTTGAAATCACCCAGGAAGAATAAGCCACAGAAATGGAAGAATGAACACATAGGGCTAGATAAACTCAAAGGAAGAGAAGCAGTCTGAGATGTAGGTAAGAAGTCATGGAAGTTAGGAGGCCTTGGTACTTTGTACTTTGGGGCCAGAATGTTATCAGTGAACTGAGATCTGTAGGGCAAATACCTTCTTTTAGTAATGATGAGACTATAGAAAACTGAGAAATGTCCAAGTTTAATTGAAATCTTCTGAACTACGTGTCTTAAAAGATATTTTCATTTACCTAGAATATTTTCAGTATCTATAAAATTTTGTTGCTAACTATAAAAATATTCCTCTTAGCCTTTCTTGTGTAACCTACTTGAAGGTATTCTCTCCATCTTCTTATCTGTGCTATAATTTGAAACTTTCACACTTCTATATCATGACAAATAGATGAGGCTGGTCAAAGGATTAAGTGCTCAGCACTGTGTGTTTGCTTCCTTAAGGATGAAACTTGGGGAATTCTCTCAGAGTTTTACATCCTTTGCTCATATATGAATCTGAACTAATACTAGGGTGAGCTTACATATATTTTCTTATTCAATGATGATGTAGAACTCAGCTGAGATATTCAATTATTTCTTTAATAATATTACCTCATACACATAAGAGACATTATAAATCCTTTTTTTAATATATATATTTTTTTAATTTTTTAAAGACTCAGAAAGCATATGTGAGCAGGGGAGTGGGGCAGAGGGAGAGAGAGAATCCCAAGCAGGCTCCATGATCAGTGCAGAGCCCAGCATGTGGCTCCATCCCATGACCCTAGGATCATGACCTGAGTAGGAATCAAGAGTCAGATGCTCAACAGACTGAGTCACAGGCACTCCGAAGTCCTTTTTTAAAGTCAATTTAAAAAAAAAAAAAGCATTTTCAGGGGCACATGTGTGGTCCAGTTGGTCAACTGTCTGACTCTTGATTTCATCTCAGGTCATGATCTCATGGTTCCTGGTTTTGAGATCCACAACAGGCTCTCTGCTGTCAGTGTAGAGCCCTTTTAGGATCCTCTGTCTCCCTCTCTGCCCCTCTCTCAGTTGCTCATGAGCTCTCTCTCTCAAAAATAAACATTTTTTTAAAAAGTATCTTTAGATCCTTTGTATTGCTTCTCTAACATTTTATTTTCCAATCACCTTTCATCATCATATTAATTTCAATAAATCATGTGTTTGAATATTACTAACACCTATATTTTAACTTTAAAGACTAGTGTAGTATTAAACCGAGAAGAGTACAGAGTCCAGTAAATAAACTGTGCCCTAATCCAAAAGCAGCAAGGAAATTAAATCATAATTGGTATATGTTGTTCCTATTTCTACCTTTTTTTTTTCCTGGCTAGTCTTGTATTACTTATCATTTATACTTCATTTTTTTTTAATTTTCTGATGATAAAATCTACCCAGTAATGCTTATATACTTAAGCACTATAAACACTTAAGACAAAAGACATGCATATCACTTTAAAAATTATTCACAGGTTTGTATAACAGTTCTTAGTATGATAGTGTCTTAAAATGTACGAATTCTATATTACCTAATTAGGTAATGATGAGGTGAATTAAAGGCTTTAGTGTTGGTTTAATAGCCTTTCCTTCTGAGTCATGTTGTTGATGCCTAGTGGGTTTGAATCAGTTAGTATTTTTGGAGAAGAGACCTGAAAATAAAGCACAGCTGGCCCATGTTCATGATGCAGTTAATTAAATAATACAATAAAAGCAGCATTGAGAAGTATAGAGTCAAAGAAGAAAAGAGTCTAAATAAGTTGTCAGTGAAAAGAAACTGAAGAGAGATAAAAATCAAGTAGTAGGTAATGGAACTAAAGGCAGAGTACAAACGCAGAGCAAATAGAATTGCAAGAATAAGTTGAAAACAGAGATAAGCAGAGTTCTAAGACCTTCGTGCTTATAATATAGGGGCTATTTATACAGGACAACTGCAGTGTTGATTATTAGCAGAGTATTGGAGATATTAAGGGTGCTGGCTTGGTTCAAACTTGATATTATTTTTGTTATCAAATAAAAGAACATGTTTAATATAAATTTTTGTTGGTTGTCATTTGGCAAAATTATTACAAATTCAGTTGAAAGAAATAAATGGAAGGGTGCCTGTGTGGCTCAGTCAGTTGAGTGTCTGACTCTTGGTGATTATGGCTCAGGTCATTACCCCAGGGTTGTGGGATCCAGCCCCATACTGGCTCTGTGCTGAACGTGGAATCTGCTTAAAATTCAATCTCTCCCTCTCCCTCTCTCTCTCTCTCTCCCTTTCCCTTCTCCCTCACTTGCACTCTCTCTCTTTTCAAAAAAAAAAATATATATGTATATATATATGTATATATATACATATATATATATATAAATGGAGATTATTGTTATGAAAATTTAAATAAGATTAAATAGTGAAACTGTGTATTGGGAGGGTTAATAATCATCACAATGGAGACCAACAGACTGATAGACCTGGAGCAGATTTCTGGCTCTGCTATTTGTTAACTTCTAGCAATGGCATCAAATTCTGAGGGACAATGCATGAATTAAATAATATAATGAATGAACTACATTGGTTTATAGCTACATTGTTCTTTCTTTGCTCATTTGTTTATTTGTTTGCTTGGTTTTTGTCAATTTGGCTGGGCCCAGTGCCCACATGTGTGGTCAAACATTACTCTGAATGTTTCTATGAGGGTGTTTTGGATGAGATTAACATTTAAATCAGCAGACTTTAAATTAACATTTAAATCAACATTTAAAGCAGATTGCCTTTAAAATGTGGGTGGGCCTCATTCAATCAGATGATGGCTTGAATAGAACAAAGACTGACCTCCCGGGAGCAAGAAGAAATTCTGTAGCTGACAGCCTTGGGACTTGCACTGCAACATCAGCTCTTTTCTGGGTTTTCGGGCTGATGTCTGTTGAACTTGAAATACAATATGAGCCCTTTCCTGTATCTTCAACCTACTGGCTTATTCTGTAGCCTGGATTTGCCAACCTCCATAGTTGATTGAGCCAATTTCTTTAAATAAGAATTAGATTCATAGTTGGATATAATGGTATTTATTTAATTCTGTGAAAAGTTATTTTTGAGCACACATAGGATTTTCATAAAAAGACTTTAAAAATTTTTGTACCTTAAAGTGATAATGACTCTTTTACACTCATATAAAAGAGATGGTGGGTCATGAATTGGAGTCTTTCACGAGGCCTTTTGGAGGAGAAAGCAGATGGATAAGTACAGCAGTACCACAAGGAATGGAAAAATATAATAAGGAATATGACAAAGAAAAGGAAGTCTGTTTTTGATGTATTTAAAGTGTCAGATCAGAAAGGCATCTTATCTTCATTTACTTCAGCTCCCCATTTTACAATAAGGAAACCGAAATTGATAGTACTAGATTTATCCAAAGTCACATTGCTAGTTAGTGACAGAAATCAGAGCTCATAACTCATGTTCCAGGGTCTATACAACTACTGCTAAAAAGTGAATTTGATAGGGCATATGTCAATATTGCACAATATCAATATTTTCTTAGCATAAATAAAACTTCTTTTATTAAAATTTTTTTTAACTTTTTTTGAGTGTTGTGCATGCGCGCGCACACACACACACACACACACACACAAACACATAGGAGCAAGTGGGGTAGGGGCAAAGGGGGAAGGAGAAAGAAAGGGAGAGAGAGAGAGAGAGGGAGAGAATTTCAAGCAGGCTCCACACATAGCATGGAACCCACCCAACAGAGGGCTCAATCCAATGACCCTGGGATCATGGTCTGAGCTGAAATCAAGAGTCAGACACTTAACCAACTAAGCCACCCAGGAGCCCTATGAAATAAAACTTTTAAACTCATTAATACCTTAATAAGGTATGCGAATTTTTACTTCACCAAGACATGAATAGAATAAACATCCTCTTCCTTTTCCTATGATAAAAGATAAACTATATAATTTTAAGGATATTAAAAATATAATTCCATGAGATCATCCACTTCACTTTTCTAGCATTCTAGCATGATATTTTATAGTTCATGTTAATGTCCAAATCAAGAACACCATCTAAAAATCTTTTCCATTCGATTACAATGCAAATTCTTTAACAGCAGTAACCTTGTTTGTCTTTTAACTACTGTGTTACTAATCCTGGGGATAGCCTGGAACTGAGTAAGTTGTCAATAAGTATTGTTTAAATGGACAAATGAACTAATAGCCATAAGTTCAATGCCATAAAGAAACAGAGAAATGAGTAAAACACATTCTTAGAGATGTGAAACTATCACTTAACAGAAAATAGCAATTTTATATTTCAAAACCAGTTAAAAGCCATTTCCATCAATTTATAAAAATAGTTGTTTTAGACAAACCCTTACAATTAAATCTTAGTGTGCTGGTTTACTGTGAGGGTGGTAAACTTACAAACTGAGCAGTCTGGCTGTTTCTTTTATAGAAACTTAAAATTCCGATAAAGTTAATGTAAAAAGTAAATCTATTCTACAAGATCTGCACTTTATATAGCATAGCCTTTTGGAAGAAAACAGTGCAATGTATAAAATGTTATCCAGTTTAATTTTGTTTTAGTACAGAAAATATGTTTTGGATAAAGGAAGTTATGTTTATGCTTTTTCAGTAATTAAATGTCAAATTAAAGACACAAACCTCCTTCCATCCAAAACAATAAGTAAAATCTGCTAAACATTCCTCTATGACCTCTAAATAGCAATGTCATTGGCTCTATTTTCAATTCTTGAAACTCAAGACCGGAAAGAAATAAGAGAGAAAATTCATTTTCACAAAACAACCCAATCGTTAGAAATATAGTATAGTACAATTGCCTAACCTATGAAAATACTCTATGAATCAAAGAAATTGTGACTATTTAAATGAAGAAGTGTTATTGGCAATAAAGATATTATCTCTTATGAGTTTTAATCCCTGATAGGGAGTTTAAATTTGACTGATGCTCCTTTATATAAAATCTCATGTGACTAATGTCCCCTCTAGGTCCTCTACTATGATTTTGAATATTTTTAGAACTTGATCATTGTAATAAGCCCTGGGATTTTAAAGACTCAGATTTTAAAGTCAATGACATTTTAAGCATCATCTGCTCTTTTTTTCTTCATGTTGCCAGTGCCTTTTCAAGCATGTTTTATCTTTTCGGAGTTCTGTAATAAACTACCAAATAAAATCCATAGAATTCAATAACCAATGTACCAAATATTTTTAACAAGTTAATGAAGGCAAAAGTAGCATTAACTCAAAATAATTTTTCTTCAGTGAGGGATAAATTATTTAAATTGCATTTTAATCATTTCCAGAAAAGTTGGCATACTAGCTGCGAATGAACAGAGCCATGGAAAATGAATGTAATACTATCAACAATTCATGGCAAATGACACCTCATTTATGCTCCCAGGTTAATCAATATGTTATTCATAATGCACTGATGTGTAAGACAGAATACATATGATTTTAACCATAGAAACACTTCAAGATGTGGTTAGGTGTTAAAAGTTCACTACAAGATTGTTTACTTCTGAATCTTTATGCATAACTTTCAAAGTGAGTGTACCTAAGTAATGTATTTTTTGAATGCTGCAATATAAAAATAAGCAATCTTGCTCAGTATAAGTCAAGATTTCTGTGGGAAATACAAGAGGAATAGTAGATTCAACATTTACAGAAATTAAGGTAGTGGAGTTCAAAGAAAATGAGAATCAAATATAGATGAGTGCAAGTCCCAGAAGACACAGGAAAAAAAAGGGAATATAAAGAATGATGAAAAATGGAAGAAAAATAAAAAGAAGTATCACAAGAGGTTTATCAAAGAAGGAAGTCAAAGGATACTTTTAAAGGTTATTTTTTATTTCATTCATTCATTCATTCATATATATTGATGTCTACCATGGGCCAGTCATTTTTCCAGACACTAGAGGCAAAACAGTAAACAAACACAAAACCCTTGTTCTTATCAAGCTATCAAGCTTACAGTCTAATGGGGGGTGGGGGTGGGAGAGACACAGTAAACAAATACGTAATATGTTGTTTCTCCCTGTTTTTCTCTTATCTCACCAAATATTCTTTCTCCTCTTTTGTTACTTGTTGCATTGTCTTGTTTTACTCATCACTTCTAAGTAGTTGTATCTCATCATACCTCTTCTCTGCTCTTCTCACTCTCTGCTCTTCCATCATCATGATTTTAATTAATACCAATTTACCTATGATTCCCACATCTACACCCATATTAGATATTAATTCTAACACCTAGCCCCTTGTATATTGTCGCAGACTATGAGTCTAGACTTCTCTCTTGTCCAGTAAGAGAGTGGACACAGAATCAAATAGGACAGAGGCTAATGTCTGGGAGGCGACAAGAGTCCCAAACAGGAGTTTCATCTCTGTATTTACTGAGCTCACAAGATATTACCCACTTGGTAAATGTGAAGAAAACAAGATCTTACATAAGTGAATGTGGAGAAAACAATCAGAGAGTGATCATTAACTTGTGTGTGTAAGAAGCACAGGGTCTGTGGGGCAAGTGGAATTTGTGATCAAGGCACATTGGCGCCAGATGGAAAGTAATTTCTTGCAGATGATATAACAAGTTACTCGTGACCCCATTACAATATCTCGCTAGCTAATCTCCAGCGTTTTTGCCCATGGTGGTAGCTTTCCACCCTAAGATTTTCCTAACTCTGTATGTAAGTAGAACCTATTTCCCCACAGTACACAACTTCCTCTGGGACATTTCTGTTCCTAGGCCACAGCTGTCTTCCTCCTTGTTCCCATAATATTCTGTGAATATTGTTATAAATTCACTTGTGATATTTGTTAGTAATATGAATATGTTGATGTATATAGCCCATGCAAAAATTGTGAGCCACTTGACTTAACAGAATGTGTTCTGTCATCTTTATATTTGCAATATCTAATAGAGCATTTGTAATATAGTATGTACATGAATTCATCATAAAATAATGACAATTTTCTACATGACTTTTCAAATCAGATATATCATAGATTTAAAAAATTTTTTCTTTTAACTTAAAAGTACAATATTTTAAATAGATTCAAATCCAACAATTCTAGCTCAACCTAATAGCGAGATGACTTCAAGGGAGGGAGTTTTATCTCCAGAGGAGACTCTTTGTCCTAGAACTCCGATAAACAGCATGGAAATCTTTGTTATATAGATATTTGTTCCCTTATTCCTATTAGTTTTGGTGCTCTTCAAAGAATCTGTTTAATGCAAAAAATTTGTATGTAATCATTGGAGACTTAAAAAAACACATTTGGATGATCAAAGTAAGAACTTTAGGGTAATTTTAATTATGATTAATTACCTTACAGGAGGTTGTACTATTCAAAGCATTTTCACATTTGTTATGCTATTTAATACCTACAAAATTTATTGCAAAATTCTTTTTAATATGCCTGAATAATTTAAACTATTTCCTGTAAAAATATTGAGACTTTAGTAAAAAAAGAAAATATTAAAACTATTACATGTTGGTTTTGGGAAGCCTGGCTGGCTTAGTTGGTGGAATAAGCAACATTCGATCTCGGGGTTGTAAATTCGAGCCCCATGTTGGGTATAGAGATTACTTAAAAAAATAAAATCTTAAAAAAAATTATTACATGCTGGTTTCTAACCAACACAATACACTAAAAACTTACATTTTAAAATATATTTTTCCTCTTTTCCATAATACACAGCATACTTAACAGGTTTAACTTATTCTTATTATCCTCTAGTGTCTAGTACAATATATTATTATTTCTTAATCTGTGTTTGCTCTACGATCCCCATAATGATGTATAAATAACAATATCTCTTTTGCTCCAAAGAAAATTTGTCTTTAATTTTGAGGCTTCATATTTTTTCTGATGACAAAAAAATGCATATTGTAGAAAATTAAAAAGAAAAATACAAATGAGGAAATAATAACAAAAACCTCACTATTATTATGTCATTATTATTACTATTCTTAAGTATATATTTCCACTCATTTTTATACACAAAGAATATAAACTTTATTTAATCTTTGTAAGTAAATATACTTTATTTTAAAAAGGGGAATGATGATGTGTCTCTTATTTTATAATCTGCTTTTTAATTTATCCATATGTTGAGAACATAACGTTAGTAAATATTTTTATAGAACATAATGACAACAAATGGCTCCAAAAATATTGCTTTATCATATTTAACAATGCTTATAAATGTCCTAATGCATATGTCTTTGTGTGCATCTCATTTTTTATCTTCAGATCCATTACTAGATGATGTATTATTGAGCCAATTGCGATAAGCATTTTTAAGCTATTAACATTCTGCCAGTCAGGGTCTCACTAGGAAAATATAAAAAGAAGACTAAAGGAGTTGAGGTCATACCTTTCCAGTGAATGTTCATATGCCATTTTGTTCATGTGCTATTGAAAGTATAGTAGTGCCCCCCTATCCTTTGGAGATCCAATAGATGCTTGAAGCCATGGACAATACAGAACCCTCTATATATTATGTTTTCTCCCATACATTCATACCTCTGATAAAGTTTAATTTATAAATTAGGCCCAATAGGAGATTAACAATTACTAGTAATACAATCAGACAATTTTAACAATGTACTGTAATAAAAATTTTATAAATGTGATCTCCCTCTCTTTCTCAAAATATCTTGTCCTCGTATCAAAATCACTGTTCTGATAATGATGATGAGAATATGAGATGATAAAATGGCTACATGATGAAATAAAGTGAGGTAAATGACATAGGAATTGTGACTTAATATTAGGCAACCATCAACATTTTCTGATGGTTGGTATGTCAGAAGGAGAGCCATTTGCTTTTGGACTACAGGTGACCTCAGGTACCAAACTCACAGAAAGAAAAACTGGGGATAAGGGGGGAACTACTGTACATGTTTCCAGATTTGTGAAATTCTAATTTCTTGAATCCCACTTTTAGAATAGTCCTTATCATGCTGTGTTACATTTGCTTTTGCTAGGGTAAGCCCCTTTAAGGAAGAGATTCTCTTCTTATTCTGAACATCATTTCTTAACACATAGCTTGGCACATCATAAGCATTATAAAATGTATACTGAAGAAAGTTCCTGGACCAGTAAACGTAATATAAGCCAAATACTAAAATGACTGTAGAAACAGCAACAATAGTAATAGTGTTTCCTTCCGTATATTTTTATTACATGAACACTTCTAAAACTCCATGAAAAAGTATAACTAGTGTATATAAAGTGGTTCCAATTCCCAATAGTGATAGGAAAGCTTAAATATATCTAAACTTAATGATACATTTTTCTGGCTTTAGTGTCTTGCATCTCATCTGGAATTTACATAGAAACATTTCTTTTTTAAGAGTTGATATTTTTCTATGTATAGCCTATGTTCAACACTTTATTTAAAAAGTAGAATAAAATCATTTTAATTTTAATTAGTCATCCAATGCCTTACTCATTGCAAATGTTTCAGATCAGATTATAGTTTCCAAAACAATAAGTGTCTTCCTCCACCTTGGAAAAATGCCTACTCTCTGAGTCATTCTGATTTATGTTTCATCTCATTTGTGATCAATATGGAACATCAAGTCCTTTCTCTCAATGGAAAGATTTTTATTGGTTAATTCTCATTATAAAGTTAACATGATTTTACTTAAAAACTTATTTTTGGTATTGGATACAAACAAAAAGGAATAAAGCTTTTGTATTTCTTACCTTTTTCTATTTTTCAAAGTGCAACTCAAATTCAAGATTCTCCACAAAAATACCCCCAAATCATATTTATATCTCTTTTAATTGTGTGCCTTTGGCAGTAGTAATTTGTGCACTTATTGGAAGTTTAACATATGTTGTTATGCATTATTATTTGTTTCATAGATAGACCCCTCAGAGAGTATTATTTAATTTAACCTCCTGTGCAGAAATGAATCAACATAACGGACTGGAGACAGCTATCATTAGAAGAGCTTGCTTGCAAGATTTGCCCTTGGCTGATATCTGGGAATTTGGCACTTGTCTCATACTCTTACTTATAAGAATGGCTTACTGTGCCTAGATGGTTTATACAAACATTATGATTTATAGCGCATATCTACTTTCTATCCAAAGGTCTGGAATTTAAGTACACGGTAGACAGAAGGTTGACTCCATGACTAGCCTCCAACAGAAAAATTAGGTGCTAAGTCATTACTGGACTTCTTTGGACAGAACAATTGCATATGCTCCTGCATTTTATTACTGGATTAAAAAAGTATGCTCAAATGAGGAGAGGAAGCATAGGAAAGCACGTGCATGAATTTCTCTGGAGTCTATGTCTCTTTACTTTGGTGATCCTATTGTGTGTCTTTTCACTGTAATAAATCTCAAACATATGTACAACTATATGCTGAATCTTGTGAGTCACGCTAGCAAATCTCCAATTATTAAAATGGTTTTGGGGACCCCCAACACACTTCATTACTACTAAGTCAATCTATTACTTATGGATGCTATCAGAAGACATTAGACTCCTGGGTCAGAGACAAAGAGTGTTTTACTAGCAGCACAGAGGACAGCATGAGTATCATGCTTGTATCATTTCCTCTTGACCTGCAAGTTCCACAGGGGTAATGCAGAGGGTCTTGGTGGGTGCTGCATACAGTGGGTTGGCATTGCAGCTGATAAGCACTAATCTTGGAAAATCTGCCTCTTTTATAGTCTCCTTGACTTTTGTTCTGGAGGTAAATATTATCTCATCTTTCAAGGTTGCTCAATGCAAACATACCAAGATATGGCCTGGGTAAAGAGTGGTTAGGACTTGAATTCTTGGAATATCCAGCAAGAACATACGAAATGCTTATGGCTCATGGAAAATTACTTTGACCAATAATACCCCTGCACATTCCACAAAATTGTAAACATCTCAAACACAGTAAACATGCTTTCAAATTTCTTTCATGCCATCAACACCAATTATACACTTTTGAATACTAAATAAAAACTCAATGACTCTCCTATTAATTTCCTGTGGCTATTATAACAAATTACCAGGCATTTGGTAACTTAAAATATGCTTTCATACTTCTGGAGACCAGAAGATGAATATCAGTATCAGTGAGCCAAAATGGGGGCGTCAGTAGCTCCAAGCTCCCTTTGAAAGCTCTAGAAAATAATTTATTCCTCACCTCTTCCAGCTTCTGGTGGCTACCAGCATCCTTTGCAGTTGCTATCACATCATCCAATCCCTGCCTCTGGGGTGACATTGCCTTTTTCTCTTGTATCTGTGTAGTGAAATCCTCTGCTCCCCTCTTAAAAGAATACATTTAGGAATGGCTTTTATAGCCCATCCTTATAATCCAGGTTAATCTCCTCATCTCAAATTCCTTAAAATAATCACATCTGTAAAGTCCTTTTCTTGTCATGTAAGGGTAACAATCACAGGTTCTAAAGATTTGGACATGAATATCTTTAAATGTCCTACTTAAACAAGAATATTTTAAAAGTTATATTATAGGGGCGCCTAGGTGGCTCAATTGGTTGGGCATCTGACTTCAGCTCAGGTCATGATCTCACGGTTCATAGGTTCGAACCTGGCATTGGGCTCTGTGCTGACAGCTCAGAGCCTGGAGCATGCTTCAGATTCTGTCTTCCTGTCTTCAGTCTTCCTGTCTCTCTGCCCCTCTCCTGCTCATGATCTGCCTGTCTCTCAAAAATAAATGTTAAAAAAATTTTAAAGTTATATTACAAAGATAATTTCAATGGGTAATTTCAATGAGATCACTAAAAAGTAGAGAAAAACATTATGCAGTTATATAGTTGTAAATAAGTAAATTCTTTTACTACTTCCTTTATATGTTGCCAGAGCACATATAAACCAAAATACATATTTTAGATAAAAGAGATAAATCTAAAATCTGCAATAGAAAGCACAAGTATTTTGTAAACTTTTAACAAAATTAGCAGTGCAGTCTTATAGAGATTGAAAATAAAATTTCCTGAAACATAAAATATTTGTTTCTGTGGACTCACATAGAATATGGAATGCTCATTAAGATAGTCAACATTATTCATTCTTCCTTATCATAAGTCAAAAAACAATAAGCAACACAGTTTTCTAATATGTAGCTTGGGAGAACACTGCTGTGATGGATAGGAATACACTAGAAGGGAAAATATGGGGTGATTTATCGAATTCCAGAAATTTACAACCTGTTGATTAGGGAATTCAGCAAACACTAGTCTTCTCAATATCTGTGTTTCAGACCAGGCAAGATCCTCTACAGTGTAGAAACAAAGGAGGAAATGGGCATCAAAAAGGTCTCTAACTTAAGGAAATGTCTGCCTCCTTCCCTTCTTAGGAATACATCTCATACATATATAAGTATTTTTAAATTAAACAGTTCCAGACACAAATTAGAATTAGCAATTTAGTTTACCCTCATATCTGAGTTTTAAATTCTCTATGTGGTTTTTCACACATTGGTTTAAAACAACACTGTTAAGCTATTTCTGGCTCATTTACATTTCTTAATTGGTAAGAAATAAACTTATCTATTGATCACTTCCTTTGCTTATGAAGTCAGAATTTAATCTTTTACTACAAATAAAAATGTAACTAAATCAGGTGTGGCTAGATTTCTGCAATTTAAGTGATAGATGTCAACATTATGACCTCTTCCTTTGACAAAACTTTCTGTAGAGTCCATGTGATGCAATAAGGCTCAAGAGCAGTGTCAAGATTCAAGGTATTAGTGAAGTGTTAACTCTGGGACCAAATCTAGCTCCCCTTCTGTTTTTGTAAATAAGATATAAGTAAATACAGACATGCTCATCTATTCACATATAGTTTCGGCATGTTTTTACTCTACAATAGCAGAAATGAAAAGCTGCAATAGATACTATATGAGTCACAGAACCGAAAACTATGTATTACCTCTCCCCTTTGGGACAAGTTACCTAATCTCTGGCCTGGAAGAATGAAAAGATATGCCTAGTCTGTTTATTAAATATAAAACAGACAAAAAATGGAGAATTGACTGAAATACAGAATCAGACTGAAAAAGATACTAAAAGGTTAGAATACTAGATTTAAAATAACAAGGTTAAATGTAAAATAGATAAATGCAAAGCCATGAATTCAAAATCACAAATTTAATGGCACAAATAAAACAAAAGTTTGTTTGGTCCTTAACTTCTTATAGGTAAAATGACTCAATATGATGTAGCAAATAAAACTTATAGGACAACTGTATGAATTAATAGACATTTCTAGATTAAAAGAAGTAAATGTTTCTAGATGAATACAACTATTAATAAAAATATCTAATAATTATTGGGTGTGTAGTATGTCATACTTTTATTTACCTTTTAAGAGTTTTTAATGTTTGTTTTTGAGAGAGAGAGAGAGAGAGAGAAAGAGAGAGACAGCACATGAGTGGGGGAGGGGCTGAGAGAGAGAGGCACAGAATCCGAGCAGGCTTCAGGCTCTGAGATGTCAGCACAGAGCCAGATGCAGGGCTTGAGCTCACCAACTGTGAGATCATGAGTGGAGGTCCAACACTTAACCAACAGAGCCACCCAGGCACCCCTGTCATATACTTTTAAAAGCTGCATAGAGATATATGTATATGTGCATGTGTATGTATGTGAAATAAATTCTTTGATGATTAATTTAGGTAGATACTAAATCCCTATCTTATATATGAGAAAATTGGAGTGTATAGAGTTTCTTGCCTTATATTACACAACTAATAAGCTCCAGAAACAGAACTCTTACTTAAGATGTCTACCACCAGAACCCACACTCTTAACTCCTAGTCAGTTTGGGCTTCTATGACAAAAATAGCAGACTGAGTAGTTTATACAATAATTATATCTCACAGTTCTGGAGACTGGAAGTCCAAGGTCAAGGTGCTTGCAGATCCAGTGTCTGATAAAGGACTGCTTCTTGGGTTGTAAATAACTACCTTCTTGCTATATCTCCCATGGCCAGAGATCAAGCTCTAGTCTTTTCCTCTTCTTATTAAGATAGTAATTTCATCATGGGGGCTCCATTCTCATGATCTCATCTAACCCTAATTACCTCCCAAAGGCCCCACCCCCTAATACCACACCATTGAGGTTAGGGTTTCAACAAATGAATTTTGGGGGAGGAGGGGGACAAACATGCAGTCCATAGCACCAGAGAACAAAATAGTTAGAGGGTCATAAAAACTATATCCAAATTTTTGAAAAGCTTTAATGTGTAAGAGATAAACATTTATTGTGAGTGTTTCAGAAATTAAATAAGAATAAGATAAAGACAGTAAGATAAAAGACAACACTAAAGACAATAGAGTTGACTTTTGTCAAAATATAAAGGAAACTTTTGCTAACATTTGGAAGAACTGTCATAAATGGAATAAGTTACATTTAATTTCTAAACTCATAGAGAGTGATTTTCTCTAGGAATTGCAAGATGATCACTCGGTGGGGGGATATTCTGGTGGAGACTTTTGTTTGAGGTGAAAGAATCCCAAATGTGTTCTAACTAAACCTATGCATTTGTTATTAGAGAAGAAATCAGTGGGTATGCTCTGGCATCTTATTTTGATATCATGTTGCCACATAAGAAGATGACTTGCCTGGAGCAGAACAGAATTCAAGATTAGTTTAAGAGCACACTGAAAACACACTTCACATTTCACAGGGAGTTTTAGCTAGCACCCTAGAGCACAGTTAATGAATTATATTTTTGATCTCTCTGCAATTTTTTCAATTAGGCTTAAACATGAGAACTATAGAAAGGTGAAACATTTTATTCTATACAGCTCAAAGTGGCAAGGACGCATTAGCAAAGTAAGATTTTCCATGATGTTCCATCAATGTTACCCAATTTTCTGTGAGGGATTAAAAGAGAATTCTTATTCTGTGACCAATCTTGAGTCTCACAAGATTTTCTGTGCTCCAGCACAGAGATAGATATTTCAAGTAGGCTTTCCAACCTTTGGCTATTCAACACACTGAGTACTAGACCAAAACATGAAAAAGGAAAATATAAAGAGAGATGCTCATTATAAACCTAACTAAACTAAAGTGCAAAATTCTAGATAAAATGATTAACTTTGGCCACCAAACAGTATGTAGTCACAGAGATACACATTTAAAATATAGTAACAAGAATATGTATGGGATAAATGCTTATGTATGGGCACAAAAGATATAGTGTAATATTAGTAATCTTGGTGATTTATCTTAGTGACTATTTCATTTTTTAAAGAATAAATTTTCAGTCTTAACCACCTATTTAAATAAAAACCATATGCACTTAGTAACTATACCTCCCTAATTATTTTTTAATTATATATAAAATCCATTTCAAGGGTCTTTGGGCTCTTGGGAAATTAGTCTACATTTCTAGCATCTCAATGATAAGATATATTTGCTGAAGAAAGCACATTCATACATAAGGTAATTTCCTTCAACAGAGATATTTAAATTCCATGAATGAGGAATATGCCTTTGAATATGCCTTTGAATACATGAAGAAAAGTAAGACTAAAATACAAAAGTCCAGCCCAACTAGAAACAAAACAAGTAAACACTGCAAAATAAACTTTAAGAGAAAGAATTCATTCACCTTATTCCCCATCATATTCTTGGTGCCTATGACAGCAGAGGACACATAATAAGCTCAGTAATAGCTAAGGTAAATTTAAAAAAAAATGAATGAAGAAAAGTTATAGAAAATATCCCTTTATTTCCTTCACAGATTTGTTTATCCAGAGAAATGAAGCAGAACTCAGAAATAATACTTCATACATGTCATTTTATAGGAGACAAAATTATAATCAAATAGGATATTCTAGCACATTTTCTCAAAAGAAACAATAAAAAATTCCAGCCAAATTGAAATGCCCTAATTTATTGGCCCAAATCTAGGTCAGGTAAAATGATTTGATGTTAGGAACACATCTGCTGAACATTTGTGTCAGATTTTAGAAAAGAATTTTAGAGTCTTTCCTATGCTAGAATTCCCAAATTCACCTGCAGTAAAACAAAACAAAAACAAATAAAAGAAAAATAACTTTCTCCCTTTCCTTAGAACACTGACCTTTTGCCTTGGTACCTATTCCTTATAAGGAATAGGCTTTATAAGCCAGCGGTACCAAATTATAATTTATTATTGAAATGGTGGGTTTAACATTTTCCTAAATGATACTGTTAAATTTTGAAGTTTCTGAACTTTCAGAAAGGAGGTCTTACAGAAATGTAAAATTCTGAAGTACTACAGAATGGAATGATAAAAACCAGAGTCAACTCCAAGCTGAGCGTGATGCTTTGTGTTTAAAACAGAGAAAAGCATATTAATGAAATTTTCATTAATTCTAGCTGAGTCTTGTTTAGTGGCTATAAGGGAAACAGAGTTAAACTGAAGTCTGGGAGTACTTCCAATCCAGGTATGAAAGTATATTGCTTTCCTAGGAATCAGAATGGAGCTGAAGTAAAAAGTCACAAGCTGGGTCTTAAAAAGTGACTTCCTACTAACAAAAAAAGAGGAAAGAATCCAAATGGTTTGGTATAGTGATGGGACTAGTTTTCTAACAGGCAAAGAAAATGGAAAATATTAGTAATAAAATCATTGTACTTCAAATAAGCTGAAGAAATATAACTAAGAGTTTGTAATTCTGTACTGTCCACCAGAGTCTGAGTACGCCCTAGTCAAGACAACGTGAGGGTTGTTGCTGTACCTTCATTAACTCATTCAACACATACTTTTCCTTTTCTTTGAAATAGAATAAACTTCACAAGAAGCTGTAAAAATAGTACAGAGAGTTTCCACAATGATAGTATCCTTTTTTAAAAACGATGTTTGCATAACCACATATAGTGTCATAAAAAGGAAATTGACATTAGTAAAATACTATTAACTAAAGCACAGACGTGCTGATTTCACCAGTTTTACATGAACTCCTGATTTTAGGGGGTGGGAAGGGTTTGGTGTATGGCTCTATAAAAGTTCATCATGTTTACAGGTTAAACATCATCACAATCAGGACATGGCACTGTTTCTACACACAAAGAAACTACCTCCTACCTGGTAACCCTTAATGATCATACCTTTTTCCAACCCTAAGCTCTGATAACCACTTACTTGTCCTCAATCCCTGAATTTTGTCACTTTGAGAATGCTATACAAATGGAATTTTATAGTATGTGATTTTTTGGTTTTGTTTGAAATTGTTTTGTCCTGTCTGTACTGTTATTTTTTTTCTTTTTCAAATCAGCACAATGCCCTTGAGATCCATTCAAGTTGTTGCAAGTATCAAAAGTTCATGTCTTTTTGTTGCTGAGTAATATTATACCCTATGGATATATCATAGTTCATCTATCCATGCTGTTGAAGGACATTTGGGTTATTTCCAGATTTTAGCTGTTACAAATAAAGCAGTCATGAACATTCATTTATTGTACTTATTCATTCTTAGCTCTATAAGAAACTGCCCACGAGCAATGTATGAAGAGTTATAGATGTTCTGTATCCACACCAGTCAGTATGTATTTACTGAGAACTAACTACATGCAAGACAAAATAACTAGCGTCCAAATTTTAAGTAAATAAGACTTGTCCTTGATTTTATAACTTAGTGAAGGAGTCAGACTTTATCAAATTGAACAGCTTGTTAAATGGGAAATGTAGAAATGTCCCTCATTCCCAAGGTTATACTGTTATACTTCCAACATGTAATATTTTCTACAGCAAATTACTTGAGTGCAAACTTAAAATTAAAACTAAATAAATAATGATTAGAAAGCACTGAGTAAGAGCAAATCCACATTTTACGGATGACAGAACTGTGGATTGAGAAACTGGTGCCTTCTTCATGGTCATGAAACTAGACATGACAGAACTTCAGATTCGAACCCCAGGTCTCTTGCTGTTATTTTCATATTTTCTCACTATATCACACTCTTTATTTATATGAATATGTTATTTATATGACTAATACTCTTGTTATTCTATGAAGTAACTGCTGTTATTTCATAAGTATTATACTTAAAAATATTTCCATGCTTTAAGAAAATCTGGTATTCTACAAACCTGTCATTTTCCATTGCCAAGAAAGGGTTAGAGTAGGTTAAAATAAAAATAACATCTGCCACAATGAAATCAATTAAGAAAATAATATGGTAATTTGTTGTTAAATAGGTGATGGGGATTAAGGAGGGCACTTGCTGTGATGAGCACTGGATGATGTACATAAGTGTTGAATCACTTTCCTATGCACCTGAAACTAATATTACACTGTATGTTAACTAACTGGAGTTTAAATAAAAACTTATAAAAAAGAACATGAGAGACCATAAGTTGATATGGAGTGATTTCCAGACTATACTGTAAAATTAAAAAAAAAAAAAAAGCAAAGAGCAGAAAGGTTCTGAGTACACACAGCATGTTAGTGTGCCAAAATGGCATAGGAATCAGCTTGAAGTGTGTTCCCTCTAGCCAAATCTGGAAAATTGCAACTTACAATTAAATACAGACAGTAATGAGTTATAACTCATTGAATAAAATAAAAACCCATGAATGTATACCATAAAAATATGTAAACAGATAAGTTAAGGAAAACAGAAACACTCTTCCTTACAGTAAAACTACCACTTATAAGTACGGGAAGATAATACAGTTAGAAAATTACCATTTTGTACCATCACAGTAAAAATGGATGTGGGGAAGAAACAAATAGTTGCTAAATTTAGACTTGAACAATTTGATAAGGAACAAGATACTTATATAGCCTCAAATCATCTCCTTCAAAACCACATATTAATTGCAAAAAGGAAAATAGTAACTTTATAATAAATAAACCAGTCAACACCTTGGAAACAAACAAGTGACCAAAACTATCATTATCACTAAGAGTAAACAAAAAATCATGTGTATCTAGATATGACACCTGAGAACAAAACATTGTTTATGTAGTTTTCCAGCTCAAAACATAAGCTGAATCTAAATATGAGGAAACACCAGCAAAAACAATCTGAGGAAAACTCAAATAAACTACCAGGCCTCTTTTATTAAAAACAACAACAAAGAAGTCGATGTCCTGGGAGATGAAGAAAAGATGAAAAATGATTCTGTATTATCTCTCTCAGGATTAAAGGAAATATAAAAGATACATCAAATAAATGTTTTATGCAATCTGGATGTGATCCCATGGGGTAAAAATAGATGTAAAGAATATTATAAGGACAAGTTAGAAAATGGAATGTAAAATGTACATAATAATATTTCACCAAGGTTAAATTTCATGAATTTGATCATTTTATATGATTATATAAGAGAAGCTCCCTGTTCTTACAAAATTCATATTAAGATATTAAATGCTAAATGGGGCATGATGTATGTAACCTTATTTCAAATTGTTAAAAAAAACTATATGTAGAAAACTAATGAAGCAAATAAAACAAAATGCTAAAAACTGGTAAATCTGAGTAAAGAGTATTTGACATGCCTGCTTATTTTTTATTTGATGCTGAAGATTTTGGGTAAAAATTACAATGACTCTTGAAAATATTATTTTTCTTTAAAGAGGTTTGATTTTCTTTGACAAGAGATAATGTTATCAACAGTGTATCAACCTTCCCATTGTTGATTCTTTTGAGTGCTGATTTAAAGCTCTGTAAACTATTGTAAATCAGTTTTGTTGTTACTTTTAGTTTAAAGTCCTTACTCCTAAAGTATGTTCTTTATACATAAACTGTGGCTTCTGGGTTGAACAAAAGACTTGAGATGTTTGAGGAGATGCTTCCAACTTTGCAGGGCTTGACCTTCAGATTCTGTCTCCCCCAGACTATGTGGCTGATGAAATTTCTGCTTAGTTCTTTTGCTTCAAGTTACTATTTATGGCTGTGCTTTACTTTTAATTCAAATGTTTTTTTTTTCCTTTTCTTTTCTTTGGAGTCTCGTCTTTCACATGCCAGGATTATGAGTCGACCAACAGCTTGAAGGAAAAGTGGTCTGCAGATTTTTTTTTTACTCACTATTATATAGTCCCCTCATTTCAAGAATTTTGCTTCTCAAGTCCCATTCAATTTGGCAGCTTTAAACTCCTGCCATTGTCTTTCAGCTCAGTGAGACTGCTACTCTTTGTTGGGGTTCCATTTCACCATGCAGTGAATTGGCAAATATCTTCAAGGAAAAGCCTGGGTAAATGTGGAACTCATGGTATGTATTTCCATTCTCTCAAAAGTTATAGATGTTCAAATCCTGCCTGAGTTGGTTCCTATCCAATGCTTTCAAGTTGTTGTTTTATATGTTTTGTCTAGTATGTATGTATTTATTTATTTATGACTAGATTTGTCTGAAAGAAGTTACTTCCTGGTAGTCAGAACTAAAATTTTGAAAATTGTTATTTGAGTTTACACTTACTATTCTTTTTTAGAGACTCACTCATAATACAGAGGGAGTAACTAGCAGACATATAATTTAAATTAATATCTTTTGCTAACAAGTCCATTTTTCTTTCAATTATACCTCAAGGATTATAGGTATTTATCATAAAAGTACTTTCAGTATACAGAATCTACTGTGTATAAAATGTAATAATCTATGTTATTTATGTTAGACTTGTTAACCTTCACATATGCTGCATACATGTTTGTGTGTTCATATATGTATATATGTATTTTCTTTCAAGCATAATACAGCGCAGCATATGTAAAATTTATTTCCAAACATCCTATCCTAAGGTGCTATTATTTGTGTAAGTATGCATTTACTAGACTTGATTGATACTCTCATTCAGGAGAGGATGTAGTGTAGAAAAGAACTTAAATACTTAACTCAATACCAAAATTGCTAGGATGAATCATTAACTCTAATGAAGAGAATTTTTTCTTTCCTTTTTATAATTTATCCACTCATGTAATAAATAATCGTCATAATAAAACTATAAAAATGATAATGATGATTTGGGCACTTGTATAATTTCACACTTCCATAAGGACTAAAGCATATCCTATCCATGATCAGTTGTTTAAATTATATGTCTTAAAATGGCACTGGTGTTTTAAAAAAGAAAATGTATTTTTGGAGAACTTAATCCTAAAAATAAATCTGCCTCATTTAGAAAGCTTGAATCTTCATTCTCCTGCTCATTTAGCTTAATGAATGCCATTAGCATGGGCTGTTGATCATAATGGATAAGATATGAGTTGCTTTCTCTCTCACTTATGTTTTCTACCCCCAGGAAAAAAATTCTTCATGCAAGTTGGGTTTTTATAAACTTAGTCCTTCTTTATCACAGGGTAAGGATGATGAGACAAAAAATTCATTTGGAGTTAACTTTGACAAGATCATAGCCAGATTTAAATCCTTCTTTCCAAAATATTCACTGTAGAAATCCAGGCATATTGAAAAATGTGTATGAATTATGCTTTAGAAGAGTTTGGAAGATTAAAAATATTTATATATTTATCAATATATTAAATATTATTTATAATATAATTATATAATCTTCCAAATTGATATAGATATGTACACATATATGTAAGTATATGCATATATATGCATATGTGTGTATGAGAGTGTGTGTGTATTTATGTATGTATGCAAGTATACTACCAAGATATTATAAATTCAAAGCTTAACTCCTCTTATTCTCAAGAAGGATAAGTTCTCTCTAGGGAATAAAATACTCTCTTCAGGGAACGTTAAGGAGAATTGATAGTTAATTCATGGCAATACGCCAATGGAAGAGGGGTGGAGGACTAGATGGCCAAAGTTAAAACATATGCACTTTTAAGTGACTTTCTTTTAATATTAGTTTCTTTAAGAAGCTTTTTTTTGAGGAACAAACTTATTGGTAGAAATTCCAAGCCTGGAAGCTGATAAAATAGTAGCATGGAAATGGTACACATTTGTCTTGAAAAGGACCATCAAATCAAAGTGTATCTTTCTGATAAAATGTGGCTCACAATTTTTGATGTTTTTTTCACTGCAGAGAAATTCTTTAAAAGATGATTCAGAAGTACTTTAAGGGAGAGAAGTGGGGAAGTTGTCAACCTGTTAGCAATGCCAAAAAAAAAAAAAAAAGAAGAAACCGTGAGGGGTTTATAAATAATTACTATCATGCATAACCAGGAAAACAGAAAAGCAAATAAACGAGACAATCATAAAAACAACTACAAGAAGACTTAAATATGAATCTTAACAGTAAAGGTGAAGTCTGAATGCGGAAGATTGAATGAACAGAACAGAGGATAGGAAGATGAAACAAAAACAGTAGAATATAGTTCAAAACAGAGTTACCAAGAACAATAGGAATAGATCTATTAAAAAAATAAAAGGGGGGAAAGGTAAATGTAGCATAAATACAAATTTAGACAAACAATGAATCTGAGCTGTATCTAAGCCCATCAAAGCTTTTATGAGATTAGCAGTAACTGGATGCTGAAATATTTGCTGTCCCCTGAATAGCAGGTACAACCAGAACAGCTATTTTTCTCAAGTTATGAAACAAATATTCCAGCTGGAGAGATCATTAAAGGCTTGCTGTCATTTTGAATTTACTTGATCGTTTAGTAAGTCTAGTTGGGATACTGTGTCTAAATAAAAAAGACACCCATTCCTTGGGAATTGCTATTACAACCTACCCCTGTGGCCTCCTAGAGCCAATTTGGTAGGGGATTACAGATAATAGCATAAAACTCTAGACCCATCATGTCTGGGTTCAAATACTAGCCTTGTCACTCACTCCCCCTGTCATCTTTGGTAAATACAATAAACTTAGTTTGATTAGGAAGTGGGGCCTTTGGGAGTAGATTAGGTCCTAAATGAGACTGATTTACTTATAAAAGAGACCTCAGAGAGCTCCTTTGTTCCTTCTGCTGCATGATAATACAGCAAGAAGTAGGCCATCTATGAATCAGGAAACCGGCCCTCACTAGACACCAAATCTGCTGGTGACTTGATCTTGGATTTCCCAACCTCTAGAAATATGAGAGAGAAATTTTTACTGTTTATAAGCTACCTAGTCTGTTATAGAATACCCAAATGACTAAGACAATAGGTAACAATAATTCTTTGTGCCTCAGTGTCCTATCTACAAAAAAGGAGCAATAATACTGTCTTGTAAGGTTGTTAAGGGGATTAAATGAGTAACATAAAGAGCTTAGAACAGTGCATGTCATATGCTAGGTATTTGTACTTGTTAAAGGAGAAATGAAAATTAATGTACCAAATAGAAGTATTCTCTCATTCATGTAATAGATATTTATTGAGCATCTGCTATTTGTCAGGCATTGTTCTGGCACTTTAGAATCTTTCTCAACAAAACAGACAAAAATCCTTATGTTCTTGAAAATGACATTTTATGAGATGCTCGCTAGTACAAATGTTCTAGGTAGAGTGATGACAACGATATCTTGTTAGGCTCTATTCCCGCCTGTTGGGCTATATTATCAACCGTGACAAGTAGGTCGTATTTCTATCCCCACTTCACAGATAAAGAAGCTGAGTTACACAAATGTTACCTAAAATATCCAATACCTTCATTTTTCTAAATACCTCTCTGCCCTCTAATTTATCTACTTTTATCAATTACTTATTTATTCACCTACTCATTCATTCATTCGTGTATGTATTCAACGTATAGCTGTTACTATTTTCTGGCAGATGCTGAGTTCAAAGCCAGAGATTCTGGCTTCAGAATTCCTGCTCTTAACTGATTGGTTTTGCTGCCTCAACTAACAATTTGTTAAAGCTGGAAAACATTCATCCATGTTCAGCTTATTGTAAAGTTTTAAATTCCCATTCAATTTCCAATTCAAGGACATAACCTATCTAATGATAGATTTTGAAATAGTTCAGTAAATTGATATTATCTAAGTAGTTTTCTTTATTCTCTAGCATAACACATCCAAACAGTCACAATACCATGTCAACTTTACTTTATGAATATTTCTTGAACACATTGTTTCTTCCCTATTTCCAGTCCGATTACCTTAGCTCACGCTCTCATTACTCTGAGGTCAAGAGAAATATGTTTAGCTTACATCAGTTTCTTACCAGTTTCACTCTCTCTATACTTCCTTCATATTATTCCTCAAAATCACGTATCTGATCATGTTTATCTCATACTTACAACTCTTAATGAGCTCTTCAGCATGTATTAAATCCCAGACTCATTACATGGGTACACAAACCCTTTCATTATTTGGGTCTCACCTGGTTCTCTAACAGGGCTATTGGCTTGGAATGATATTGGTCCTTTAATATATTACCAGATGTTTCCTGTGTTACCCAGGGTTCTCCAGAGTAAAAATACATATATTCATACTTTTTAATTATATTTATTATTATAGACTTATAATTATGTAATTAGTATATAATTTATAATATATAATTTACGTATATGCTTACATATATCTCCTATTAGTTCTGTTTCTAATACTTAGGTTTCTAAGTACCTATCTTTCCTCCAATTTATCTAATATTATTTATTATTTATTTCTTCACCTATTCATTTGTTCTATATATAATGAGCCTCATGAGATTACGGAGGCTAAGAAGTCCCACAGTTGGCCGTCTACAAACTGCAGATCCAGAAAAGCTGGTGGTGTCCTTTGAAGGTCTGAGAACAAGAGAAGTGGTGATGTAGATTCCAATCCCAGGCTGAATAACTGAAAACCAGGAGCACGAAGAGCAGGAGATGATCAATGTTCCAGCTCCATAGTCAGAGAGATAGCAAATCTTCCTTTCCTCCAGTCTTTTTTCTATTAAGGCCCTCAATGAATTGGATTATGCCCACCTTCACTGGGGAGGACAATCTGCTTTACTCAGTTTACCAATTTAAATGCTTAACCTTGTCCAGAAACCCTTTATACTCAGAAATAATGTTTAACTAGATACCTTGGCATTGTGTGATCTACTCACATAGACATATAAAATTAACTATCACATCATCTCCAGAAAACCTTTCTTGGTCAACCCCTTTAAACATCCCCCACCAAGAGTTAGTACTACTTTCTCTGTGTTATATTGCCAACTTGAATTTTTCCTAATTACTAAGTATTTAATATTTATTTGTTTATACATATGTCTCCTTTACTAGGCTGAAGTCCTATTGGGCAAGTTTTGTGCCTTACTCATTATTCTGTCCTTAGGCTAAGCATAACACTTGTCACAGAGTAGTTATTCAATAAATACTTGTTAAATTAAATTAAATAATGCCAAGTCAAGCATTAAGGGAAATTGACATTCTATTATCCAACTGTTCCATTAGCCATTTGCTCCTTTTTACTTATCTGATAATTACTCATAATAAAAAATAAGTTGGTGTCAAAAAAACAACCAAAAAAAAAAAGCACTACTTTTCCTGTGAAAGGATTTAATTGCTTTGTTTTCTCAGAATGACATTATAACAAATGGGTATTTTGTAGATCTTCCCATCTGGCAGTTTTCAGACAAATAAATTAGAGTAGCAACTGTACAAACTGAAATCTCACCATCTTTGCCCATCTCACATTTATTTGAAAAATTTAATAACCAGATCCAATTTATGTCATAAATAGTTTTTAGGAAAGTATGTATGATACTAAATATTGTCATCTCTATGACTTCACATCTTGTGATGAATGCAATCAGAAAATCACCTGATATTATATAATCAGAGGGTATTTAATGCAAGGAACTGGTTACATAGGTAATGAAAGAACTGAGACACAAAACAGGAAATTTTTAAAGTGACTCAAAGATTAAGAAGCAGACAATTAACATCCTTTGGCCTGAGTGACAAAGGGAAGACATAGTACCACCAGAGTTTGGGGGTCAAAATCAGCTGGGAAAAGTTGGAACCATGGAGAGATTTTCTGGGGGCACATGGAGGCTTGGAAAAAGAACAGCTATAGTCAAAGACACCACTTTGATAGAGATGGAGGCACATAACCTGGATTCTCCCTTTCACTCACTGTCTACTTTCCTGCCAATGCCTGACACTGACCAAACCCAGATGGAAACCAGCCAACATGGAGCCTGAGAAATGCAGCCTGCAGTAATCTCCTTCCTGTGATACACAATAGGACATAGCAATTCTGAGAAACAATCTCAGGGCAAAGCTGTTCAGGAATATGGTTTTCTAAGGGATATTATTCCATTTATATGTTAAATTTTAAACCTCAAACCACATATGGCAGAAGTGATTTCATTAGGAGAAGTTTCAACAACCTAAGTGGTGGGGAAGAAGTCTAAGTGGTGGGAAAAAGGGTGGAGGAAGGAAACAACAGTGAGAATAAGGAATGGAGTAGGACAGTAGTACATTGGACAGAAACCTGGGGAGGCAACAGTGCCAGAAGCCTAGGGAGAAGAGGATGAAAAGAGTAATGAGGACAACTGAAAGCCACCTAATCTACTTTAAGGTGTGAAGAACAGTTTCTAGGTTCTTCTCAGACATGATTTCTGTTTGGGCTTGGTGGCAACATCAGGTATTCTCTTTAGTAAGGAAAATATAACAACAAAGGGTTGAAGGAAAACTGGAATGTTTATATTAAAGCTGTATTTGCACAGCAAAATGCAGATTCCATTTATTTTAGTTTGAGGCAGAAGGTATTGATGGAGATTGAACAAGGTCAAGAATCTTCTTCAATAAACTCTGGACCCTGCTTCAATCTCTGATTTTTATGTCTTTGCATATACAACGCTGTCTACATTGATGTATTTTTCCTCATTTGAATCAAACAGCCTTATTTTTTAATTCATCTCTTAACTATCTTGCATATATTACTCCTTTTTTAGAAAGTAAAAAAAATCAACATTATTTATCAAATAGCATTAATTATTAATGCCTCTAGGCAATGCAGTGTAGAGAACAAGGCTTTCTTTTTTAAAAATAGTAAAAATGACATTTAAAAAACTTTCTTAACTGAAGTTTTATGGTCTTTCTTTGATTTATACCCCCATGTAGGTAAATTTAATTTAAAGGTTAGGCATGGTAAAAATGGAAAATATTTGCTAATATGTAGCATCTTGACCATGAAGATGAAGTTTAATCGAATACATGTTCATGTTTGTATTAATGGAAGCACATGGAAATGTAAATATAGAAAACAATATAAATATTATCTTGTTTAGGTTGACAATAGTATTGTAAAGAGATTTCTTGTCAAGTTTGTTGTTATTATTGAGGATATGAGAGGCTGGGATCTAGATAGGTAATTCTCATGTGAAATTTTCTAAGGTTTCAAAATATCTTCTAAATACTCCTCCAATTGTAAACATATTGAAATTAATAAGATTCCTTTTTTAAATGTAAATAACATATGGGAATATGGAGTCATTTTGCTATTCACACATTATGTAATAATTCTCTTCATGAAAGGTCTTTGGGTTGTAAGTTTATTTAGCAGCCTCAAGTAATATAAGATTTATTATAGGGTTATCCACAAAGAGAAATTCAGAAAATGAACAACTGGGACACACAAAGGAAGGTCCTAGTATAGGCAAATGGATATATATTTTTTCTACTCTCCATTATTACTTATCATTTGTCTTACGTAGTACTTTCTGTTTTTCTCGGTACCTCTTATGTTTATCTATCAGAATTGCTGCTTCCTAATCTTATTCATATTCAGAGTTCCTGAATTTTGGGCCTAATCACCATGATCCTTCTCACATCCTTTTAGTTTCAACAATTTCTAATTGTGCCATTCTCTTGTCATCTTCTCAGACAAAAATCAATCCATATAGTTTATCGTTTCTCTCCAGACCACTCAGGCCACTGTCAGGGCTGTAGATTGATGGCTCTTGGGTTAGATATCTATCCATGACCCAGTCAGTTGTGGTCAGAAACAAGTGTCCCAGAAGGAGAGAAAATTGCCTATATAAACTAGGTTTTACAGCAGTTTTGGTTGGAGTAGTGGTGGTTGGAGGAGTGTGCTAGTTGAGGTGGTTAAATAACAGTGTGATTCCTTAACAAAGACAAAATTTTCCCTTAGCCCCATCCCATTACAAATTTAGCCATGGAAGAAAGAGAGGTGGATTTCTGCTTTTAAAACTTCAGTATCATATATTTTAGTCAAGAGGAATATCTCTAATTTTGCAAATGAGGAAAGTGAGGACCAGAGTGGTTAAAGTGACATGTGCCCTGTTACATAATAAGTTACTGGCAATCTGTAACTAATACCTGGGAGTTCTGTTTCTCATAGCACACTAAGCTATTTTTAACTCTTTATTCACTTGAGACTGAAGATGAACAGAAAAACAACAATAACACTATTTTTTGCCTGTGAATGAGCAGTCCTTGCACTGAACCTATTTAGCATAATTCTGCAGACTGGGGCTGACCACAGTGTTGGAGAAGGCATTCATGGGGAGGCTTGAAGCTTCTGAACAGCTTGTAACCATTTTGGTTTTCAAGGTACTGACACCCACGAAACAGATTTCTTGCTGAAGGCTTTGTTTTCTTTCTAGATACAGAATATGAAAACAAAGAGAAAATTTGGCTGCAGCCAAATACTAGCCACTTTGTTTACCTAAGACATTCTGCATAACCTAGATTCTATTTTTGAGTTATAGTCATACCAAAGACACCACTACTTAGAAAGTTGCTCACATATTTCAAAGAGTGAAAACCTACACAGAGATGGTAAGAACTTTTTTTCTGAAATCAAAATCTTTAATTTTTTGAAAGTAATTAAATACAGTGCTGAGAACAGCTTGATCAAAGCTATTGATGGTGCATTGATAAAAGTGAGAACCTGTGAAAAAGCCAGAGTATCTCCTGTGTTTCCTATACTTCACATACCACCCAAAAGACTATACACTAAAATATATGTATTTGATATATTTGTCTTTCAGGTAACTCCTGAGACATAAGAAGGGTAGGATTTTTTAATGATCTACCTAACAGGAAAAAGGAATATGTTAGAAAAATATTTAATGGAAGAAATGAAAGAGGGAAGGGAAAGGAAAGGGCAAAGAGAAGAAGAAAGGAAAAAAGGTAGGCAAAATTTTGTTTCAGAAATATTCAAGAAATAGGTAATAGCAATGTTGGCCAAGTATAACTTGGACACTATGTGGTTTAATAGAATTCATTCCATCTTTTACATATATGAACTTTCTCCAAAGCAATTTTAAATGAAACAAATGTATACAAGATCTATACATCATTTAGTACTTTACAGCATACTTCCTGTTCAAATGTATGATATTATATAGTTATGTTTTTGATTCTCTGAGAATGAGGAAAAGAAATGCAAGAGGAGAAAGTGTAATAACATTTCAGAAGAAAACAGTAGCTACTTAGCTCAGTTATGTTTATATTGACCACCATTTATTATATCATGTTAAAATATCATGGGGTAGGCATTTTCCATGGAAAAAAAATGGAAGAAAAATCATGTCATGAGTTATGTACCAGCTCCCTATGGCAAGGCCCATTTTGTCATGAGTATGATGCTAGTTAAACATTACAAAGGTTCTATAATTATGCCTCTTGTTTTAGAAGTGGGACAGATGCTCTGTAGCCAGAGAATCCAAATTATAACTTTAATCAACTTAGGAATTCTGAATGTGAGATCCTAAGAAATCTCCCCCCACCCACACACAAAAAACTAGCTAGCCTCCTACTAGACAGCATTGCATCTATAAGGTAAGTTAAGACCATGACCCAATTATTCAATAAATTAATAATAAAAAAAGGATCTCTCATCTCTGGACTACTGGCTGATTTTATTCATAGCATCATTTTCCCTAGCATTTGTGGTGTGTGTGTGTGTGTGTGTGTGTGTGTGTGTGTGTGTGCACGCGTGTGTGCATCTTTAGAAAAGGAGCCAAGCTCTAAACCAGATGAGTTAATGGTTCACTATTGAAAATGGATGATGTTTTCCATGCAACAAAAGAACATTCATCTAAATGTTAATAAAAAATAACCTACTTGTATTGAGAATAACACTTTCAAACATGCTTAAGTTTGCCCTATATATAAGATACTAAGAAAATAAAATTCTTTACTATTTTTCTTATTAACAAATGTGAAACAAATTTAAAAGACTGGTAGTTGGGTTCACTCTATAAATAATGGCAAAATAATTTATTGTACATTGTAGTCACATTCTTGCCAATATTTAAACATACTTCATAATTATTTTTGTAAATGAATGAATCAATAGCATAGGCATTCACTCACATTCAACTCAATTGTATTCCCTTTCCAAATCTAACTACATTATATCTCTCCTTACTTAGTTGTTAACATTTGTTCTTCTCCTCATTTTTCTCTTATACTTTCCCCTTCTTCTCCTCCTCCTCCTCCTTCAAGTTTGTTTTAAATTCTGGCTTTGCACATATAATTATCCTATTGCAAACACTTATCAATGACTCATTATTATTATGTTAGTAAATCCACACAATTTTAGCAGGATTAAGACAAAAAGACAAAAGTAATGTCATGATGAAATGATATTGTTAATAAATCAATTTTCTTAATTGTCTTGGTTGATATAGGCTACAATCAAATTCCAACTTTTGGAAGCATTTTTGAAACAGAAAGTGAATTTTACTGATGTGTGAACAACCTATTTATAGATAATTTTAGAACACATCAAGTGTTCATGATGCAAATGTAGAACATCTCAGTCATTTATAATTACTTATCAGTGTTTTTAAAAATTTCAAAGCTTAATTGGAAACAACACAAAATTCTGTATTTTCATTGTCTCAGATTGCGGAAATGAACAAGATGGTGTTGTGATTAAGAGTAAAGAATTCTACATAAGCCTTAAATCGACTTTTTGGGTTTTTTTTTCTGTAAATTATCAAACTCTCTTTTTCAAATGGACCATGGCGTTTGCCCTTTTACATTTATGATAGATGCTATACAATTAAAATTATCATGACAACCAAAATGTGAATGCAAGAGGACTACCAAAAGTAATTGCAATACAATAAGCCTGGCATTTGTCAAGTGCAAGAATGGAAAGTATTTGATCTCAGTATCTGATCTTTTTTTTAACCTTTACTTAACATGTAAACTTGTTTTACTATTAAACAGATTTCTTTTTTTTTTATTCAAGGTCCATGCAATTATATTATTCTGGATACAGTTTTGTTTTCATTTCTCTGTGAGAATAAGTTAGGATGACTTTATAAAAATGAATTGCAGCAAATATTACTTGTTATACTTAATCTACTTCATATTATTCACCTTAATTCATAATTGTTGATGCCTTTAAAAGTCAATGTTTTCTTGGACTACCAAATGAGATAATTAGGTGCATGAGTATTATTTGCCTTCATTCTATATGTTTTTGGGGACTCTTATAAATAGGCATTCTTAAATATCCTTCTGTATTTATGAATGCCTATTTATTATGATTATTATGATTATTATTATTTTGTTTAGTTCTTTTATCTTATGTAGTATAGGGGGATTTTGCATTTCAGCTTTATTTACTCTAAGTAAGTGTTAGCATTTTCTGCCTTTCTCTTTAATGTCTAAAAGTTATTCATATTGCCAATTAGAATTTAAAGTAAAATAATTGAATGACCCCAGATTTTTCCCTTTCTCTCACTTTTTAATAACAACAATAATTATGTTTCACAAGCTTATGTATATTTATATTTATAGACAAAGAATCTTAGAGACTAATGTCATAAAAGTTTTGATCATTTAGTTTCTCTGGTCAGATTTGCTGATTAATAGACTTTCTAGTCTGTATTTAATAAAGTTATGGAACATACCATAAGTGAGTACAAAAGGAATATGAAGGAATGTTTGGAAGTCAGCAACAGAGAAAGTCAGTGTGGAAAATTCTCTAAGCTTAGAGTAACGCCTTAGGGTTGTAATACCAGCTCTGTTACTACTTACTAACTAGTGGTCAATCTGATCCGGTTCTAAAGCTAGTTTGAATAATCAGTCTAATCCTACATATTTTCATAACTGCTGTGATACTAATTTTAAATAAATTCTTAAAATTTATTTTGTTCAATCAAAAAGCTATGCAACTATGAAGTTATATTATTACTATAATCAATACTATTAAACAGCATAAAAAAGCTAGGAAAACTAGAAATAAGAATAGTAAAATATGTCCAATAAAGTAAACTGCCAGAGAGAACACCCAGGAAAAAAAAAGAGTCACTTGCTAATGAAGACTAAGAGGTATCTTTGTCATTATTTGAATACAAACCAAAATAATGAAGAATATGGGTCATTATTAACATAAGTATAGCTGTTAAGATAAGAATACTTTTTTTTCTTGGGATGCCTGGGTGGCTTAGCTGGTTAGGTGTCTGATTTTCGCTAGGGTCATGATCCCACAGTTCGTGGGTTCGAGCCCTGCATCGCTTTGGGCTCAGTGCTGACAGCTCCCAGCCTGATGTCTGCTTCAAGTTCTGTGTCTCCCTCTCTCTCTGCCCCTCCCCCACTCACCCTCTGTCTCTCTTCCTCTCTCCTTCAAAAAAAAAAATAAATAAACATTAAAAAAAAGAATACCTTTTTTCTCTTGTCAAACAAATAATAGTTCTGGTAAGCTAATCTTAAAAAAATAAAATGTTATGGGAATTTTGATCCATAGACAGGAAAAACTTTCTATGACCAAAGTAAAAGCAAATTTCTGAAAATTCCAGTGATTTCAGGAAGTTAACATAGACTTCACCTTTCCACATCTGACAATGACAATTATGATGTGTAAGCCCTCATGGCAAAGCTTAGCCATCCTTTCAAACTTTTGTGGAAAAGTACAAGATATTAGTTGCAATCTCTACAATTAATTTCAAAAAGGTCTGAAAGTACAATTCACAAGGTTTTCTGTCTTTCTTATGTAGACAAATGCAGAGATTTTAGGCAATGTTAAAAAAAAATCTACTTAATACTCTGTTGCAGTTCTTAGGTTCAACAACATTTTTCAGACCATAAGGTTTTTGATGTTCTGTTTTAGGAGCTTCTAATCGAACAAGTATATTTTTCTACCTTAGCATCTGTTTTCGAATTTAACAAAGAGAGAAGCTAAACTTCCCAGAAAAAAGACACACACACACACACACACACACACACACACACACACACGTGGGATTAATAGACAAAACAGAACTTTTGGGAGTATCCAACTGGGAGCACCAGTGTGATATCACTAGAGGGCTGGATTAAGGCAATTTTTCCACACTAATGGGTAGCTGCCATTTCATGGGTGGAATATCTGTTATAAGCTTTGGGACCTATGGGTGGGTAGTAACACTGATTAATTTACCAATTCCTATTCTCTTCGTGCTGCTAGAAACTGCATTTTTGTTTCCCATTCCAGTAAACATTTAATATTAAGATTACAGTGTTTCATTGTCAAAATAAGGGGAAACTGGCCTTGGGCCACATTTGTAAATCTACATTCAAGTACGCCATCAATCACATCTTACCCAAATGCCAGCGTGCAGCTGGGTATTACAGATGTTCAGTAGAATCACTTGTCTTCTTTCCACCAAAACAGACCTAGGGAAGAAATTTAAAACAAAACAAAAGAAAAAATTTAAAAAAAACAAACAGAAGAAACTAATTTCATATTAAGATTCCACTTCCTTTTTCTGCCAAATAAAAATTCTAGTTGTTGACTGATATATGAATCTGTTATTTACAAACTGACTACTATTTGTATACATTTAAGTATATTTAGAGTTCTGTTTCTCTCCATATTTCCATTCCATTACTTTTTCATTTATTCTAGATATTCACATGACTAACCATGGGATAGCTATTACTTTGAAACTACTCTACAGTACAACTACATTGCCTTTTACTTTGGCGAGTGTTTTTTGCTCGAATGGGTTAGAATATTTAGAGCACTGGTTTTAGTGTATTGGCTTGACATGAAATGACCCTAAAATGATATCCCTGAGGCGTTATGTTCATTCAACCAAGTTAAATAAAGTTCTTGTTCTTAAAATGAAGAAAATGTGGCTATATATGATATTCTATGAAGCTTACATGGAACCATTTTAACTACTTTGGCTAACACGTACATTCTTTTAACTTCATTCAATGTTTACCTATTAATTAACATATGTAAGTATTTTTTAATGTCATCTTTAGGTTCAAGAAAGAATGGTAAATATTTTCATCTTTCTTTTAGGATTTTAAATCAATTTAATACTTTAATCAAATATTATACTTCTGACATTAGATGAACCACATTATAGCTTACATTTGCCTAAAACTCTTACATAAATATTATTTAAAACATAGCAGAAGTGACTAAGAATAAATATATTTATAATCTTACATGCACAAATCTGAAAATGAACATGTATGATAAAATATCTATAACTAGTTGAACTTGGTTATTAACAAATCACATCTAGCCACACTTGGCTTTTTAAAATTTATTAATTTTTCAGATTAAAAGGAGTAAAAATAAAGTCCATGTTAATAAAAAAAACACAAGATTTCATGGTGAAATATTTCACAAATATATTTGTTATTTTAACTTCCTACCATTTTTGATCAACTGTTATTTCTCCACCAGCAAAATTCATAAGATGGCCAGGGATTACATCACTTCTCACAATAGCCTGACAAATATTGCAGATATTTTAGAAGCTGGTGATATGAATTGAGAAAAAAAGACAAAGAACTATTCTTAGCAAAGTTTTCAAAGTTAATGTCTTTTGCTATGAATATTTTTTAAACTTAGATACCAGAGAATTTATTATCAAGAATACAAATATAAAAAATGCATATTCATTTGTTTAATAAGGTCACTATTCAAAGTCTTCTACCTACTTGCGCCAACTGAAATTTAGCACATACTTTTTTTTTTTTTTTTTTTTTTTTTTTTTTACTATTTTGTTTTAAAATGAAGCGGGGCACCTGGGTGCCGCAGTCGGTTAAGCGGCCGACTTCAGCCCGGTCATGATCTCACGGTCCGTGAGTTCGAGCCCCGCGTCGGGCTCTGGGCTGATGGCTGGGAGCCTGGAGCCTGTTTCCGATTCTGTGTCTCCCTCTCTCTCTGCCCCTCCCCCGTTCATGCTCTGTCTCTCTCTGTCCCCCCCCAAAAAAAAAAAAAATGAAGCAACACTGCTGACAAGTCCTGTGTTTAATTTTCTAATGTGTACAAAAGCCTGCTATTTAAATGGCAGATTCACCAGCCGGAAGCTGGCTCTAAACATGTCAGATATATCGGCATAAGCGGGGTTCAGGTGCCATCATATGTCCCTGCCAGCAGGTTGGAAGCCAGCTCAGAGCCCGAGTCAGAGCCAGGACTCACATCAGAGTCATCAGGCAGTGTGAGCAATAATCATAGCAGGAACAGGTTTCAGACACAGTCAGTTGATGGCCTATCACTGGCAAGCTTTAGCAGTATGTGCATGGTGGATGGTGAGAAACACAAAGCAAGTGGTCAGTGGTCAATCAACGTTGATTTCTTTGTGTTTTCTGTGCCTTTCTCATAAACTCTGACCAATCACAGAGGATGAAACATGGAATCATAAGAGTCTGTGAACTGCCTACAATTGAAAAAATGATACACCATAACAAAAATTTCTTCCAGATGAAGAAAAAAACAGAGATATTTTTATAATACCACAGCTTGCTTCTGATTTTCTGTGCACTCTGATTTTGCACTTTAAACTGTTACCTAAATTTCGATTCTTTTCTTGGTACCTTAAAATCCATATTGTAATTTCATTCACAGTTCCTGTGTTATTTAGTGTATTCTATAGATTAAAGATTTATCATTTCAGTATTATAGTTTGGCTCTTTTCATTATAGAATTTGATTTTAGACATTCTAAATATGGTTTAACCTTAAATGATGCTTCATTTAAATTTTTTATTATGTTTATTATTTTTGGAGAGAGAGAGAGAGCACGTCCAAGTTGGGGAGGGGCGGAGAGAGAGGGAGGCACAGAATCCAAAGCAGGCTCCAGGCTCTGAGCTATCAGCCCAGAGCCCGACATGAGGCTCAAACCCACAAGCCATGAGATTATGGCCTGAGCCAAAGTCAGATGCTTAACCAACTGAGCCACCCAGGCACCCCAAATGATACTTTATTTTAAATTGAGAGCATTTAAACTACACTAAAGAGTTAAAATGGAATTCCAAATCCCCAAGCCAGTTTATAATTGTACTTGTATATTGATACCTGAAGTGTCTTATGTTTATTCATATTAGATGATTATCTTTTAAAGTCTCCTTTGTAATAAGGATATACTGGAAACTCATTGTAGCAATAATGTGAGGCACTCAATTTTATAGGACAATCTCAGAAACTGAAACTGTCTTTGGATGAAAGCCTTTGTCCATGTGAGTAATTAAATTCACTTGAAAATGTTTTAAGATAAACTCACTACACCTCACATTTTGTGTTTAGGTTATGGTTTGTATTAAAGTTCAACTTTCATATGTAAACTTGTAATGATTTAGTTTTTGATCTGAACTACCTAGTGTGCAACGTTTCTGGGTAGTTTTAGTGCCCTTTTCTATAGTGGTTATTAAATAGCTGTGAGCAGTACATAGCAGAATAAGAGCATGTAAGTAAAGCACATTTATATCTAAAAAGAAATGAAACCTAAGCTACTTCAAACTGAGGAAACTCCAAGTGAAACGTCTAAAAATAAAACTGATTAGTGAGGGGTGCCTGGGTGGCTGAGTCAGTTAGGTGACGGACTTCGGCTCAGGTCCACAGTTCGTGGGTTCCAGCCAGGAGTCAGGCTCTGTGCTGACAGCTTGGAGCCTGGAGTCTGCTTCAGATTCTGTGCCTCCCTTTCTCTCTGCCTCTCCCCACTTGCGCTCTCTCTCTCTCTCTCTCTCTCAAAAATAAATAAAACATTAAAAAAATTTTTAAATGATTAGTGAGAGAGTGGGGCCTAATCTTATAAAACCAAGTACATTTGGAAAACTACCTATTTCACAATAAATATAAATATGTGTTCCTCAGAAAAAAACAAAATTTTACTTAAGTGTATGTTATGATTTTCTAATAAAATCCACAAAAATTAATAATACTCAATAGTTATAAAATATATCTGGGTTTATTTGAATGTTTGCTTCAAACATGATCTAAAGGAAAACTAAATACTATTTAATAAAATAAAACAGTATCAAAAATTTCCTTCTTATAACAGGCTTCAATTCAATTTTCTTTTGTATTCTGATCACCCCCTATCACTTTGTGAATGTCACAAATAATTGGTGTTTTTTTTATTAAAAATTTTTTTAACGTTTATTTATTATTGAGACACAGAGTGCAAACAGAGGAGGGGCAGAGAGAGATCGAGACACAGAATCGGAAGTAGGCTCCGGGCTCTGAGCTGTCAGCACAGAGCCCCATGTGGGGCTCAAACTCACAAACCGCAAGATCATGACCTGAGCCGAAGTCGGATGCTCAACCGACTGAGCCACCCAGGTGCTCAATAATTGGTGTTTTTAATGCGAGTGAAAAAGAGATATAGACACACAAGCTAATATCAAAAAAAGAGATTCAAAATGAAACCATAGCAAACATATGAAGCAAGAAAGGAAAAACGCATACATGTATGCATGCATCTTTTTCCAGGTACTCTAAGAATTTTTCAATGTTTTTACCTCTTTTAATCCTCAAAACAGTCTAACACAATAAACATTATTTTCCCCACTTCACAGGTGAATTGAGACTTTGATAATAAATAATCTGAGGTCAGAATGTCAGTGACAGATAAATACTGCAATTTAATTCTAAACTCAGTTGCCTTCAAAGACTGTTCTTTCCCCTTTATACCTCAAATGTTTTTGTAACAGCAAGTTTTTGCATATCAAGCTTAATCAATCAACGGTATTTATTGATGCCCCTAGTTTTCCATATACTGACTGCATCACTCCCTTTTAATAGTCCAAGCTGCTGTACTCGCGATTCCTGACCAGGCTGTGCTCAGTAACAGACTGAAATGGGAAAGGAGAGCTGTGTCCGGCAAAGTGCTCACTCAACTAAGATTAATGGCCTACTGCACCAATTCTAACATGCCAATCAGAAGCTGATGATTGCAACTAAACTCTTTTGCCCCTTGACACACCTTTAAGATTCCCTGGCCAAATTATAAGGAAGACCAGCAATGGTCCCTCTCTTTTTCTCACAAATTATAGCTGCTCTATAGTAAATGCTCAGATTTCCATTATCTGTAGAGTTCCAGTTGATGAGCATAACAATTCTCTACTATGAAAATGTGAGAACCACTGACCATGAAACAACACATTATTTAACTTATGTCACTTGCTCAACTCCTTTTTATACTTCCTAAGTATCCATAATGACGCTAAAATTTTGCCTGTGGACCTAGATCCTAGATCACAATCACGTGGGATACATATTCAATTGCAGAATCCTTGAATGCCTCCAGAACTAATGTATTATGATCTCTAGGTGTGGTGCCTAGGAATCTGCTTTCCTTAAATATACTTCTTTGAGGATTTTTTACATACATTAATATTACATGCACTGTAAGTTTATTTGCATATTAGTATTTCAGACAAATCAACAAAATTACAGACAAACCAACCACACCGCCAATATACTACAGGATCTAAAATTAAGTTGGGAGACAATGACAGAGATCAAAGATGAGGGGCAACAGTAGTTGACTTTAGGTAGCTAAGACACCTTTGGTGAAGGGATTTCCAGGAAGACAGTAGCGCAAAGCACTCAATGTAAACATTTTCAGGAAAACTAAGTAGTAAGAGTTTAGTGGATAGTTTTATGTATGTTCTGAGTTTTCAGATTTTTCTTATTTTTGTAAATATTATATACAAATATCATTTTAAATATATAAAAATTCATATAGCTATAATATATTTAGACATCATAAAACAGTAAAACAAGTATCTAAACTGGCCTATTTTGTAATGGTCTGTGCAATCAGATAAAAACTTCAAATAACTAACTGTTTATGAAAATGATATAATTTGGTCAAAATTCTTACTGGCTGTACTAGGAAGTCTTCTCAAATTAGAACAAATTTATCCCTCTTCTTTAACATCAGTTACTTGCAAATTGATGTGAGTTGAGCAATTTTAACTAAACTGTGAGATTCTAAGGCGATGCCACTGTAATTTAAACCTCAATTAGTACTTCAAAACAAAATTATGAAATCACTCATTTAATTATCAGCATTTGCTTGCAGTCTCTAATAGAGGGATTACAAAAGACTTATCAAAGAAGAATGGTATCAATTTTAACTAGCATTGTGAGCCAGGACAGTCTGCAATATAGAGAATTCCATTTTGCTTTTCTTTATTTCTCTCTAATCTGGTACCTATAAAAATGCCTATTTCAGTAGTTTTTGTTTTCATATTTACTGTAGTTAATGAGCCCATTGCATTCTCTGTAAAACATTATCTGAAAATGTTGGTTGAGAAAATAAAACTGCAGTACTTAAAACCAACCAAAGAATATCTTTTTCCTCAGGCATATGGTTATATTATCTTTATTATTACCAGAACATCAAAATTCTCTGTGTCACAAGAAGTAATTCTGCTTTATTTTTATTTCGTTTAGTAATCAAAACTCTCAAGATTATGCTGTTTGCTTTTTTACTTTCACATTTTTTTAATTTCAGGTAAACAGAGGTGACTTTCTTAAATGGTTTATTTAATAGACATTATTAATCTCATAGGATGTGCAATTTTTTTAAACAAAATCTAATTAAATGCATTTCCTGGAGAAGCTACTACCCCATTGGTCTTTTGTCAGTATCTGCACAGACATCTTACTGGGCCTCATTTATTGATGCCTAAATCTTTAACTTGAGTTAAATGTCTGACTTAACAAAGATAAATACTAATTCAGAATCCATCAGAATATAAAAATAATTTAAACCCTTCATTTATTGTGCATTATTTAATTAAGAACCATCGCGTTACCCATAGAGTTTTTATCAGAAGAAAACATTGTATGACTTTGAAATTTGTGCTACAAACATAAATGAACTCACAAAGTGTGTGTTTTAAGTATATTATACAGATTTTCATGAATTAGACAAGTTCCATTCTTATGTGAATTTTCTTCACCTTTGAAGAAAATATTGGATTTTTCTCTAAATGATATTATATTTGTTCATAAATGCCACTTAGATTAGTCGATCAAGGAATTAAAATTCATACATGCATAATAAAATCTGTTCAACCTAAGTGATTTTATACATACTGATATTGTTTATGTGATCCCAGTTTTGAGAAAATTTGAGAGCTACCAAGAAGCTATAGAAGACTAGTAAAAATTGGCGAAGGGTTAGGAAAGGAAACCAGAAATTCAAATCTCCAACATTTTAGCAAATCACTCCCCACTCTGGATCAAACAAGTGAAGCCTGGTGATTAGGCATTTGGGAATTGAATGTCTCATCCACCAGATGTCAGTATGACAAATCAAAATGATGGAGCCAGAAAGGCTAAGAGGAATTAGAAATGGAAACAGAGCCCTCAGCAAACTGGACTGAATTCCTCAGCTAGTCCTAACTTAACAAGGAACTTGGATTTGCACTGAAAGCCAGCAGTCTTTCATAGCTATGAAGAGTCCATGGTAAATAATGACTGAAGCCTAATTTCCCATTGTGTATTCCAAAGGCTAAAGTTACATAGAAAGTTTTTAACAGACCTAACAAGTGCAGAACAAACTTTCATTGGAACCTCTAGTGGCTTAGGATCAGCTCTGAGACACAACAGCTATAGGGATTGACAGGTGCTGTCACTTCACCATGACATAACAGCATTTAAAGGGTGATGTTTTTCTGGAACAGAGGTTCACTTTCTTAAAATGCATAGCAAACACAGTATTCATTCACTTTGCTGTCTCATTCAAATCTTAGGGAATAACCCAATCCCAGTTACATTATAATGTTTGCCAGAAAACTGCTTTTCTTTATTAATTTTGTTCAATGTTCAGAACTTCACCAGAATTTATTAAGTACTTGCTAGGTTCTTGCCCGTAAACTGGTATATCTCTTTCTCTCTGCCTGTATCTGCATTTCCCTCTGTAATTGATTGATTCATCAACTGATGAATAGGTAAATAAAATGTAGTTTATAGATAGCTGTATGGATAGAAAAGCTTGTTTTTTTTTAAACAAGTCCAGTATTTGGAATTCTTTAGGATATAAATTTATATCATATTATGTCAGCTGATTCTCCCCGATGAAGGCTTAATTCTTTATATTTTTGTAATCTTTGGTTGAACCTTATTGTTGATTTTAGTTTGGGGGAATCTTATGAGTGGAAGAACCTGGGATTCACTGATTGAACCAGGAATCTTCAAAGTGACAAAGTTTTGCCAGGTTAGTGGTGTCCCTACAATTCCTCTCTAAGGAAAAGCATCTCCAATAAATTCTCTGACTCTGTCTCCATCTCCATCCATCTCTAGAACATAGAATAGCTACATATAAAATAATGCAGATAGGGGTTGGCAAACTTTAGCCTATATACCAGCCAGATATTTGTTTAAATAAAATTTTAGTGGAACACAGCTACTCTAATTTGTTTATGTATTTCATTACAACATAAATTGAATAGTTGCAACAGAGACTGTACAGCCCACATCCTTCAAATATCTACTATCTGGTCCTTTAAGAAGAATTTGTTAAACACTGAAATAAAGAATAGAAACAACACACTAAGCCAGCAGCAAAAGGCTATCAGGAATGTTCATGAAGGATATTAAAAATAAACAAATAAAACCACTAAAATGAAGAAAATAATAATTTTAAACTTAAAATTATCTTGGGTGGATAAACACACACACACACACACACACACACACACACACACACACACACACATGCTAAACACCCTGGAGAGACATTGACAATAGAAAATTGGAAGACAGACACAACACAGGTAAACAAAAAGAAAAAATATGAATGAAATTTGAAAGATATGGAAGATAAATAACATGTGTGAAGTTTAATGGAGAGAATAATGGAAATGGAAGGAAGAAGATATTTAAAAGCCAATGGCTTGGTAAAAAGAATTGGTGCCAGGGATGCTTGGGTGGTTCAAATGGCTAAGTGTCCCACTCTCGATTTTGGCTCAGGTTATAATCTCACACTCTGTGATTTCGAGCTCTGCATTGGGCTCTGTGATGACAGTGAGGAGCCTGCTTGGAATTCTCTCTCTCCCTCTCTCTCTCTGTCCCTCCCTTACTCACACACACTCTCTCTCTCTCTCTCTGTCTCTTTCTCAAAATAAATAAAAAAAACTAAAAAAGAAAAAAGAATTGGTGCCAGACCTGAACCTAGAGAAATAAGATGCTAATAAACACAGTAAAAATTGCATGTTTATTTTATTTATTTTTAAATGTTTGTTTATTTATTTATTTATGAAGTGCCAAGGGGCAGAGTCTCCCTCTCTGGGAGGAAGAGAAATACAAGTAGACGCCACGTCATCAGCTCAGAGCCCAACATGGGGCTCGAACTCAGAAACTGTGAGATCATGACCTGAGCCAAAATCTGGAGTCATATGCTTAACTCACTGAGCCACCCAGGCGGCCCCCAAAAGTTGCACATTAGTCACATGATATGGTAGCTGCAGTGCACTAAAACTAAAGAAAAATGAATAAATAAATAAATGAATGAATAACAAGTGATAAAAGACTAATTATTGCAAAGTAAAAAAAAAGAAAAAAGAAGAAAAAATTAGACCAAGGAAAGACTTCTCAAAGCAACAAATGGAACCAAAAGATCAGAATAATATCTCTAGAATATTAAAAAGAAATATTCACCAATCAAAACTTTTTACCCAATAAAATTAGTCTTTCAAGAGTGAATAAACTTTAAAATAAAAAGTATTCCAAGGAATAGATAGGTTCACTGTAAGTGCTCATTAGGAAAAATACTAGGTATACATTAATAAACTAATCTCAAATATATTAATAAGTAAGATTAATGAAACAATAGCAGAATTTTGAAAAATCATCATAGTGAGATGTTTCAACATACCTCTTTTAATTATTGATAAGTTAGTTAGTAAAAAATTAGTAAAGACAGAAAGGATGAACCACACAATTAACAAGCACGCTTCATGGTATAAGATTCTGCCCCCAAATACAAGTTGTTCTCAAGTATGTATACAACATCAAAGCCTTTGTATTATACAGATAATCCAAAAGCACAAAAATAAAAAAAGTGCAAAATGTTAGTTTTTTCACATGATATTATTGTCTACATAGAATGCTCAATCAAATAAATGGGCAAATTATTAGAAATAAAAACAGAATTTTCCAAAGTGAAAGGCAGTAAGACCATATTAAAATACCAATTGCATAAAAATGAATCAACTTCATAGTTTGTGAACTTCATCAGTTTAACCTCTCTGGGCTTCTAGTTCCTTATTGATGGAAATACAAAAATTAATCATAACTATTTATTAGGGGTGTTAGAACATCAAATGAGCTAATATGTATAAAACTCCTAGAATAGCTTTGGGCATATTATAATTTCTAAATAGGTATTAGATAAATAATGTAGTATTTATAATATTTTAGATTAAAATAAATATTTAAGCTATTGTGCACATTTCATTTTCCTCCAGTTTAATTAAGAACCAGAGTTTCTAACACATTTATAAGGGTTTTTTTTTTTTTTTACAGGTTGATTTCAATGAAGGCCACCCTTATAATAAGCATCCTCATTTGAGTATTTTTTCACAAATACTGATAGTATCAATAAGATAAAAGTCAGTTTATGTAGTTTGCAAAATTTCTGAGACAAAATAGTACATAATATGATGCTGGGAATAAAATATCTTTTCGGCAAAATTTTAAGGTCTTCTGAATGTTCCTAAAATATTTTCTGTTTGGGAAAACCCAAAAGACCTTGCTGAAGATTTTGTAACAATTATAGAAAACTGGACAAAATTTACTTTCTCCCCAAACCTATAATTGTGCTCTGGCCACTAAGATAATCTTATAGCAAATCTCCTTTTAATGTTAAATATATTTTCCCATAAATATAAAAAAAAATTGTAAAATCTTTTGTATTCATTCTCAATATTCATAAAGAGGATGGTGAGCTAGACAAAATCAAGATACCAGGAAATAAAAAAGAGTGCAACCTATGGTAAAAAAAAATACATACTTTCAGAAGAAAAACATGATCAGAAAATTAATGACTTCAATATTATGAAGTAAAAAGAGCACTGGAGACTTGGTAAAAAGTAATGTATAGAGTAGAAGATAATACATTTCCTAAGAAATCAAAAGAAAAGGATAAATAGAAAGAAAACTAAGATGAATGATAAGATTCGGTGAACCAATTAACTTACAATAATTACAATTCAAAAGGAAGCAAACAGCAAAGAGCCAATAGTGGAAGAAACAAAGGGATATTTAGGAAACTCAAGGATGGGCATATTGATATAAGAAAAATAAAATAGAGCAATATTAAGACATAGCTTAGTGTCTAACACGATTTTTTTAATTTTAAGAAAAAAGTAACTTGCAAAAAAGATTTCAGATTATCAATTTCATCTGCAAAACATTTAAAATAAGGCTAATCTAAAATTTTCATTCACCACTACATTCCAGAGGATAATGATCAATCTACACAGAGGTTTCTTGACAAGTGATTTGGATCAGCCTGGGTATCATTACTGTGCCAAAGGAAAAGAGACATACCTTTAGCTACATAAGAGCTTCAAAATGAATACTAGATGACAATGAAGCCAATGAATATTAATTATATGAACAGTATATCAATATCGATTATACTGATTATGTATACATAATCAATATTGATTATAAAAAAATAAGTTTTTTTTATTATCTATTTCATTAATTTCTGCTTTATGTTTTTAGGGAAAGACATCTGATTTCTTTGAGTATAATATCTTACTTTTCTATATACTTTGAATTGTTAAGTTGCTCATTTATATTTAATATTTTAAAGTATATATATAATATGTTTTCTTTTTTACATGTACTATTCACATATTGATGTATAATTGATGAATGTTTGCCTAAAAAATAGATGAAACCTTAGCAAGAATGTCTCATAGAACAGAAAGACAAAAATAATTAACTCAGCATTTAGTACAGGGAAGTAGAAAACAAACAAAATAATCATAGAGAAATAGAAACAATGAAGGTAAGTACAGAAATTTAAAAACCATAAACTATAAAACTAATAAAAACTGAAAGACATTTCTGTAGTAAACAGAATTCAGTAAGAAAACAAATTAGGTGGGATAAATCAAGCTAACAAAAAATAAAGAAATACAAATACAGAAAAGTAGATATTATATATACTAATCAATAGATAAATTATCTTAACAAAAACTAGAGAACACTGTGTGAAGTCATACTTACTTGAAAAAAATCAATTATATGAAAGAACTTTAAGGAAAATAAATGATTCTTATATAATAATAATATATATATACATTTTAATATATATACATAAATGTATATATATACATTTTAAAATATATAAATAATATATAAAATATATATATATATATATAAAAGACAAAGATAATAATCAAAGAAGAAAATAAAATGTTTTAAAACACATTTTAAAATATACTCTTAGAGTATTCACCTTACAATGTTTTAAAGATATTAAAGAAAAAAAAGCACATCCCAAATAAAACAAAAATTTTCTGTTATTTAAAAGAGGGAAAGTGAACTAATTCATTCCACAATGTTATGAAATCTATAATAACACTGTAATCAAGATGTATTTACTAGTATCAAATGTGTGACCTGACATAAACAAGTAGAAATCTGGCAAAATACAGAAAACAAGTTTTTAGATATTGAAAAAAAAAAAGTGATGCAGGACTCTGACTATGAGAGAAGAAACTAGTAAGATAATGTTGACAATTGCCTTAAATTTCTGAGAAAAGTTTTAGACAGTACAATGACATGTGGGTTGAGAGCAACTCAAATAGAGCACAGCCTCCTAGCTGAGTTGTTGAATCAAAGATCAGAGTTCAAGAAGACTATCACAGAATTTTTGGTGCAGAGTACCAGGTCAGAGCTCAGGGAGTCTACAGCAGACGGAATTTTGAATGCAAACTGCTACATCAGAATTCAGGGAAACTAAAGCAAAGAGAATGTTTGGTGCAGAATATCAGAAAAGGAGCCATAAGAAGAAAGAGCTCCTGAAATCTGCATAGGATTCCCCTTGAGTGAACAATAAGGAGTACATGTGTAGTGATTCTTCTTTATGCTGAGTAAAGAATTATTAGGAGGCTATAAACCAAATGATTCCCAGATCAAACATAGGGCTAAGGGACCTTCAGTTTTGACTCACAGAATAAAGAGACCACATTGGACATCATGGACGTTCAGTAGAGTCCACAGAAGGTCTAACAGAGTTAACCTAATTTAGAGCTAAATTAAAAGCTACTCTAAATCCACCCTGAACAGTAATGGAAAAGAATTGAGACTTCTGCCTACAGTTAGCCATGAGTGTGAGACACCTTGGAAATGGGTCTTCTATTTCCAAACAAACTTTAAATGACTGCAATCCTGGCCAATATCTGTTGGGAATTCCATGAGAGACAATGAGCCAGATTCCTGACCCACAAAAATAGAGATATAAGAAATATTTACTGTTGTTTTAGCTACAGAAGTTTGGGCTAAACTTCAAAAATACAATAGATAATTAAAACACCAAGATAAATCCAGCTATCTTCACTGTTGAGTGCCCAATCTGCAACACCAAAAGCCAATGCTAAGTCCCAATTTGTATCATCCCGTGAGTGGACTAACCATCTACCTTGGGGATGGTTGGACCCCTCTCATGGACAGAAGGTAATTCTTTGTCCTCTTAAGAAATACAAAATCTTGGGGCCCCTTGGTGGCTCAGTGGGTTAAGCATACAACTTCGGTTCAGGTTATGATCTCACAGGTCATGAGTTCAAGTCCCACATTGGGCTTTGCACTGACAGTGAGAAGCCTGCCTGGGATTGTCTCTCCTTCTCTCTCTGCCCCTCCCTCCTCCCAAAATAAATAAAGAAACTTAAAAAAAAAAGAAATACAAAATCTAGGTATAGGTTTATTTTTCCTGCCTGAAGGACATGTGTAAATACTACCATTAGTCAACCCATAAAATACTTATTCCATCACCGAGGCATCCCCACAATATGCTCTTTCACCTGCCTATACAGTTCATGACAAAAAGAGTGGTATTGACCTCACATATAAAGAGACTGGTCTTTTATCATTACTCATAGAGAAGTAGCCATTCTGATAAAACGGTAAAAATCATCTGCTGAAGTCTCCTGTATGTTCGCAGCTGGGAAATGACACACTGTGAGGTTGGGGTGCAAATTTACAGGATGTGATATATACATTAAATCCACAACCAATGTATATTGACACTCCCCTATATAAGTAGGGTACAGAAGTCAGGATCGAGATGGGTGTGAACTTACAATTATACAGGTTTCCCTCACTATATGAAAGTAAAGTGGAACTACGAAACATTTTATAAGCCAACAAAGTGTAAAGCCAAGAAGCAATTACCATTAATTTATTAATGAAAGGGTGCCACTCTCCCTGCTTGGAATGTGTGCTACCTCTATAACAGCTCACTGCAAAACAAACGTTGAAGGCCATTTTCACTTTTTGCCTTTTTTCATGAAAGTGAAATCTTTGGATTTCTTTCACTAGCGAAAGCAGGTACTTGCTTGTAAGTACAAGTACCTTGTAAGTCTTTCATAAAAACAAAGTGGCACTAACACAAATTTTTGAAAAGTGAAGATACCTGTATAGAATACCTGTATTTAATAACTCACTGAAGAAAAAAAAAACTTGTTTCACTCTCCCACAACCTTGGAATGATGGATTTAGAACTTATAGTGGACAAGAGAGGAATGTTTCCAAAGTAGACACAATCAAGTTTCTAATGAATTGGAAACCGAGCCTGCCCCATGTCCAGTTTGCTCTCATCATGTCTACAAAACAAGTTCGAGAAGGGGTGTTGTTGAACTAGGAGTTGATGACTGATCGTGACTACCAGGGACATCTCTCATTCATTTTTGCAATAGACCTGGGCCATGGAAAACCAACACAGACTGTCCTCCCAAGATTCACATCTGTGGGAATGAAGATTTGGGTCATCCCACAACAAACAAACAAAACAAAACAAAACAAAAAATATTGTTTAACACACTAGGGGGGAACCTTGCGGGCAGAGAAAAAGGAAACATGGAAGGTATACTGTTGACCTGAAATTCAAAACATTTCTTATTCCACCCTTTTTTGTGCCTTTTCAAATCTTATCATGGGAATTTGTGAGCAGAGAAAGATATGGGGAATGCAGTAGCTATGTTTTATGTTACTCAGTGCTTCTTTTCTTACAGTTCCCAACCTATGTGCAGAATACCTTCATGCAGAATATGAAAACTAGTATTTTAAATTTCATGTGAGATTATGTCCAGACTTATTCTGACACTTCATAATTATATGGAGGATGATGAGATTTTGTGCATTTGCTATGTTAAGGAAGTGCAATTCTTATACAGGCAAAGGACAAGAGTGCATATTGAGGGGCAAAATGGCTGTTCTATAGTCTGCATTTTGTTCTACTTTCTGTACCAAGAGGCCCACATATATGGAATTTGCTTTCAGTTGTTTTTGGCCAATGGGAAACTGCATGGAATATCTAAGGGAGAGAATAAAGTGAAATGACAATATTTCTTCACCTGGTGCCTTTCAAGGTCACCTTGAACTGGCCATCATTGTGACCAAATGTCACTACTCTCCTTAAAATGGCCAACTCTACACAATTTTCTCCAAGTTCTACTATCAGCTTCCTTTCTTATCCTATCTGGACTAGGAGCTTTAGCTGTTGCTTCCATGTTACTGCTGATTCTTCCAAAATTTCATATTTGTAATTATTTCCTTTAAATAAGCCTATTTTAATCCTATTTGCCATCTTATTGGGATTCTAACTCATATGTACACTAGGTTAGCTCTTAATAGCTAGAAATATTCAAGTTAAAGATAAGTCTACTGGAGTGTGAAATTAATAAAAAGCATGGGCCATGTATAAGTTTGTAACTTATACAACACCAAATATCTACTAGATCTTCAAATATTTTTCCTGATAAATAGAGTTGTGTTTCATTTTGTTTTGTTTTGTTTTGTTTTTTAATATGAAATTTATTGTCAAACTGGTTTCCATACAACACCCAGTGCTCATCCCAACAGGTGCCCTCCTCAGTACCCATCACCCACCCACCTCTCACTCCCATCCCTCATAAACCCTCAGTTTGTTCTCTGCTTTTAGGAGTCTCTTATGTTTTGGCTCCCTTCCTCTCTAACCATTTTTTTTCCTTCCCCCTCCCATGGTCTTCTGTTAAGTTTCTCAGGATCCCCATAAGAATGAAAACATATGGAATCTATCCTTCTCTGTATGACTTATTTCACTTAGCATAACATTCTCCAGTTCCATCCATATTGCTACAAAGGGCCATATTTCATTTTTTCTCATTGCCACATAGTATTCCATTGTGTATATAAACCACAATTTCTTTATCCATTTGTCAGTTGATGGACATTTAGGCTCTTTCCATAATTTGGCTATTATTGAAACTGCTGCTATAAACATTGGTGTACAAGTGCCCCTACACATCAGCTCTCCTGTATCCCTTGGGTAAATTCTTAGCAGTGCTACTGCTGGGTCATAGGGTAGGTCTATTTATAATTTTATGAGGAACCTCCACACTGTTTTCCAGAGTGGCTGCACCAATTTGCATTCCCACCAACAGTGCGAGAGGGTTTCCGTTTCTCCACATCCTCTCCAGCATCTATAATCTCCTGATTTGTTCATTTTTGGCCACTCTGACTGGCATGGGTTATATCTGAGTGTGGTTTTGTTTTGTATTTCCCTGATGAGGAGCAACGTTGAGCATCTTTTCATGTGCCTGTTGGCCATCCGGATGTCTTCTTTAGAGAAGTGTCTATTCATGTTTTCTGCCCATTTCTTCACTGGATTATTTGTTTTTCGGGTGTGGAGTTTGGTGAGCTCTTTATAGATTTTGGATACTAGCCCTTTGTCTGATATGTCATTTGCAAACATCTTTTCCCATGCCGTTGGTTGCCTTTTAGTTTTGTTGGTTGTTTCCTTTACTGTGCAGAAGCTTTTTATCTTCATGAGTTCCCAGTAGTTCATTTTTGCTTTTAATTCCCTTGCCTTTGGGAATGTGTCAAGTAAGAAATTGCTGCGGCTGAGGTCAGACAGGTTTTTCCCTGCTTTCTCCTCTAGGGTTTTGATGGTTTCCTGTCTCACATTCAGGTCTTTTATCCATTTTGAATTTGTTTTTGTGAATGGTGTAAGAAAGTGGTCTAGTTTCAATATTCTGCATGTTGCTGTCCAGTTCTCCCAGCACCATTTGTTAAAGAGATTGTTTTTTTTCTGTTGGATATTCTTTCCTGTTTTGTCAAAGATTAGTTGGCCATATTTTTGTGGGTCTAGTTCTGGGGTTTCTATTCTATTCCATTGGTCTATGTGTCTGTTTTTGTGCCAATACCATGCTGTCTTGATGATTACAGCTTTGTAGTAGAGGCTAAAGTCTGGGATTGTGATGCCTCCTGCTTTGGTCTTCTTCTTCAAAATTCCTTTGGCTTATTCGGAGTCTTTGGTGGTTCCATACAAATTTTAGGATTGCTAGTTCTAGCTTCGAGAAGAATGCTGGTGCAATTTTGATTGGGATTGCATTGAATGTGTAGATAGCTCTGGGTAGTATTGACATTTTGACAATATTTATTCTTCCAATCCATGAGCAGGGAATGTCTTTCCATTTCTTTATATCTTCTTCAATTTCCTTCATAAGCTTTCTATAGTTTTCAGCATACAGATCTTTTACATCTTTGGTTAGGTTTATTCCTAGGTATTTTATGCTTCTTGGTGCAGTTGTGAATGGGATCAGTTTCTTTATTTGTCTTTCTGTTGTTTCATTATTACTGTATAAGAATGAAACTGATTTCTATACATTGATTTTGTATCCTGCGACTTTGCTGAATTCATGTGTCAGTTCTAGCAGATTTTTGGTGGAGTCTATTGGGCTTTCCATGTATAATATCATGTCATCTGCAGAAAGTGAAAGCTTGACTTCATCTTTGCCAATTTGATGCCTTTGATTTCCTTTTGTTGTCTGATTGCTGATGCTAGCACTTCCAACACTATGTTAAACAACAGCAGTGAGAGTGGACATCCCTGTTGTGTTCCTGATCTCAGGGAGAAAGCTCTCAGTTTTTCTGCATTGAGAATGATATTAGCTTGAGCTCTTCATAAATGGCTTTTATGATGTTTAAGTATCTTCCTTCTATCCCGACTTTCTCGAGGGTTTTTATTAAGAAAGGATGCTGAATTTTGTCAAATGCTTTTTCTGCATCAATTGACAGGATCCTATGGTTCTTATCTTTTCTTTTATTAATGTGATGTATCACATTGATTGGTTTGCAAATGTTGAACCAGCCTGAAGCCCAGGAATGAATCCCACTTGATCATGGTGAATAATTCTTCTTATATGTTGTTGAATTCGATTTGCTAGTATCTTATTGAGAATTTTTGCATCCATATTCATCAGGGATATTGGCCTGTAGTTCTCTTTTTTTACTGGGTCTCTGTCTCGTTTAGAAATCAAAGTAATGCTGGCTTCATAGAATGAGTCTGGAAGTTTTCCTTCCCTTTCTATTTTTGGGAACAGCTTGAGAAGGATAGGTATTATCTCTGCTTTAAATGTCTGGTAGAATTCCCCTGGGAAGCCATCTGGTCCTGGACTCTTACTTGTTGGGAGATTTTTGATAACTAATCAATTTCTTCGCTGGTTATGGATCTGTTCAAGTTTTCTATTTCTTCCTGTTTGAGTTTCGGAAGTGTGTGGGTGTTTAGGAATTTGTCCATTTCTTCCGGGTTGTCCAGTTTGTTGGCATATAATTTTTCATAGTATTCCCTGATAATTGCTTGTATTTCTGAGGGATTGGTTGTAATAATTCCATTTTCATTCATGATTTTATCTGTTTGGGTCATCTCCCTTTTCTTTTTGAGAAGCCTGGCTAGAGGTTTATCAATTTTTTTCAAAAAACCAACTCTTGGTTTCATTGATCTGCTCTACAGTTTTTTTAGATTCTATATTGTTTATCTCTGCGCTGATCTTTATTATTTGTCTTATGCTGCTGGGTTTGGGGTGTCTTTGCTGTTCTGCTTCTATTTCCTTTAGGTGTGCTGTTAGATTTTGTATTTGGGATTTTTCTTGTTTCTTGAGATAGGCCTGGATTGCAATATATTTTCCTCTCAGGACTGCCTTCGCTGCATCCCAAAGCATTTGGATTGTTATATTTTCATTTTAATTTGTTTCCATATATTTCTAAATTTCTTCTCTAATTGCCTGGTTGACCCATTCATTCTTTAGTAGGGTGTTCTTTAACCCCCATGCTTTTGGAGGTTTTCCAGACTTTTTCCTGTGGTTGATTTCAAGCTTCATCGCATTGTGGTCTGAAAGTATGCATGGTATGAAGTCAATTGTTTTATACTTATGAAGGGCTGTTTTGTGACGCAGTATGTGATCTATCTTGGAAAAGGTTCCATGTGCACTCAAGAACAAAGTATATTCTATTGCTTTGGGATGCAGAGTTCTAAATATATCTGTCAAGTCCATCTGATCCAATGTATCATTCAGGGCCCTTGTTTCCTTATTGATCCCATGTCTAGATGATCTATCCAATGTTGTAAGTGGAGTATTAAAGTCCCCTGCAATTACCACATTTTTATCAATAAGGTTGCTTATGTTTGTGATTAATTGTTTTATATATTTGGGGGCTCCCATATTCAGTGCATAGACATTTATAATTGTTAGCTCTTCCTGATGGATAGACCCTGTGATTATATATATATGCCCTTCTTCATCTCTTGTTACAGCCTTTAATTTAAAGTCTGCTTTGTCTGATATAAGTATGGAGTATGGTTACTCCAGCTTTCTATTCCAGCATGGTAAATAGTTCTCCATCCCCTCACTCTCAATCTCAAGGTGTCCTCAGGTCTAAAATGAGTCTCTTGTAGACAGCAAATAGATGGGTCTTGTTTTTTTATCCATTCTGATACACTGTGTCTTTTGGTTGGCGCATTTAGTCCGTTTACATTCAGTGTTATGATCGAAAGATATGGGTTTAGAGTCATTGTGATGTCTGTAGGTTTCATGCTTGTAGCGATGTCTCTGGTACTTTGTCTCACAGGATCCCCCTTAGGACCTCTTGTAGGGCTGGTTTAGTGGTGATGAATTCCTTCAGTTTTTGTTTGATTGGGAAGACCTTTATCTCTCCTTCTATTCTGAATGACAGATTTGCTGGATAAAGGATTCTTGGCTGCATTTTTTTTCTCCTGTTCATCACATTGAAGATTTCCTGCCATTCCTTTCTGGCCTGCCAAGTTTCAGTAGACAGATCCGTCACGAGTCTCATTGGTCTCCCTTTATATGTTAGAGCATGTTTATCCCTAGCTGCTTTCAGAATTTTCTCTTTATCCTTGTATTTTGCCAGTTTCACTATGTCGTGCAGAGGATCGATTCCACTTATGTCTGAAGAAGTTCTCTGTGCCTCTTGGATTTCAATGCCCTTTTCCTTCCCCAGTTCAGGGAAGTTCTCAGCTATGATTTCTTCAAGTACACGTTCAGCACCTTTCCCTCTCTCTTCCTACTCTGGAATCCCAATATGTGTGTATTATTTCATTTAATTATGTCACTTAGTTCTCTAATTCTCCCCTCATATTCCTGGATTTTTTTATCTTTTTCTCAGCTTCTTTTTCCATAATTTTATCTTCTAATTTACCTATTCTCTCCTCTGCCTCTTCAATCCGAGCTGTGGTCACCTCCATTTTATTTTGCAGCTCATTTATAGCATTTTTTACCTCCTCCTGACTGTTTCTTAGTCCCTTGATCTCTATAGTAATAGATTCTCTTCTGTCCTCTATACTTTATTCAAGCCCAGCCACTAATTTTATGCCTATTATTTTAAATTCATTTTCTGCAATATTGCTTAAATCGTTTTTGATAAGTTCGTTAGCTGTCCCTACTTCCTGGAGTTTCTTTAAGGGGAATTCTTCCATTTTGTCATTTTGGATAGTTCCTGGAGTGGCAGGGAACTGCAGAAGTCTTCCCATGTGATGTCTGTAGTAACTTCCGTTGGTGGGCGGGGCCGCAGTCAGACCTGATGTCTGCCCCCAGCCCACCACTGTGGCCACAGTCCAACTGGTGTGTACCTTATCTTCCCTCTCCCAGGGGCAGGACTCACTGTGGAGTGGTGTGGCCTCTGTCTGGGATACTTGCATATTGCCAGGCTTGTGGTGTTGCTTCGATTGGATCTGGTGTATTAGCTGGGGTGGATCTGCAAGGTGCACAGGGTCAGGAGAGCCTGGCCCAGCTCACTTTGCCTTTGGTGGTCCATTTCAGGAGGGGCCCTGTGGCACTGGGAGGGAGGCAGACCCGTTGGAAGGATGGATCTGCAGAAGCACAGCGTTGGGTGTTTGCACGATGCAAGCAAGTTTGGTGATGGTAACTGGTTACCTTTGGGACTTTGGCTGTGGGATGGGCGAGGGAGATGGCACTTCCCAGTGCCTTTGTTCCCCTACAAAGCTGAGGTATGTCCTCCAGGGCTCAACAACTCTCCCTCCCGCTCTCTGAGCAGAGCTGTTGACTTATACCATTCCAGATGTTAAATCCCGCTGGCTGTCAGACACACTCCATCCGGCCCCTCCGCTTTTGCAAGCCAGACTCGAGGGCTCTGCCTTGCTGGGTGGGCTGGCTGCCCCTGCACCGCCCTGGCTCCCTCCTGCCAGTCTGTCTAGTGCTCACCGTGCATCTCTGCCCTTCCTACCCTCTCCCGTGGGCCTCTCGTCTACACTTGGCTCCGGAGAGTACATTCTGCTAGTCTTCTGGTGGTTTTCTGGGTAAATTAGGCAGATGTGGGCAGAATCTAAGCGATCAGCAGGACGCGGTGAGCCCAGCATCCTCCTATGCCGGCATCTTCCCCAATCTCTTGTTTTATTTTTTAACTAGCATTTCCAATTCTAAGATATGATTATCAGTTATATACTAATACCTCCTGGAAACAGGAACAATTTTTTTCACATACAAACATTAAAAAAAAAAACAAACAGGTAAGAAATAAAGAGCCAATCAGGCAAATAATTTATTGCTGAAATTGGCATCATAGAATTTCTTAATTACATTGTCTCTATTTCTATGTAATAAATCCTAAAAATTCTCTCATCTAGGAATTTACATAATTTTGAATTCTTCTTGAATCTATTTATATCACATAATCTATATAACCATATCAGTAATGTCATCACCCATCATTTAAGAATCATGTTCTTGTCCTACATCGACCTCTTCCCCAGTTCCAGGGATGATCTCTCATTCTGCTCCTGGTTCTCTTATAATTCACACATTCCTTTTCCCAAGGCTATTTTTCCAATATTGGTTCAGTGAATCACTAAGCCCCAATCTCATTTCTCTAGATTAGTAATTTATATTTGTCCTTTCTTCATTAAGATTTTGATTTTTTTTCATGGCAGAAGATTATTCATGAGGAAATTTCATCTTAGCTACCAAGTCTAGGCACTTTTAATTTGAAATCAAAGGCACTTTTAATTTGAAAATCTATAATAAGTTACACCTTTTAACTTAAGGTAGCTAACCACAAGGATATTTCCAGGTATGTTAATTCAACATGTATAGAGCATCTAAAGTAATTAGGAGTGGTAATTTTTAATCATTTGTTACTATTACCAATATCAGATTTTTTTGCTGAGAATAAGAGTGACACAGTTTCGCCTCTAAGGTGCTCAGAGGCTAATAGAGTCATGCTGAGAAGTAAAAATCCCCAGGGAATTTGACAAGGATTCATTACATTTAGAAACCTTCCAACTAAGTCCTCTGTATTTTGACATGGTCTTCTTCCAGAGTAAGAATAATTTTGCACTGTCTGACCTAAATTGGAGTTACTGTTTATTGAAAGTGGTTTAGATCATATTTTTTAAAATTTTTATTCTTGATATTTATGGTATGAATTTGATCATGTCTCGAGTTATAGCAAAACAATTCTGTCCACACCAAATAGTTAACAAACCAATATAATTTTACCAATATTATTGTCACAGCCATGAAATCATTCAATCCTTTAGGTTTGAGAATAACTATTTTAAAGGCCTCATTCTGTTGAAATAATATTAGTTTGTGATAAAAATTGCCTAGAAACCAAACACTTAATCCTGTATAGACACTGTCCAAAAATAAAGGATAAAAGAGATAAAGAAGGGAAGGAGAAATTAAAAGAAGAAAATGCGAGGGAAATAAAAAGCAAGCAACAGAACTAAACTATGTGTTACCTTTTAAACTTTTTGTATTTTTTCAAACCACACCATGGGATTTGTTAAATTTGTTTTGGTGTGTGATATTAAACACATTTATGGCAGTTTAATACTTGGCTTCTTAATGTAATAATTTGGGGAATGAGGTAGTGTTGGAAAGGAGCAGATGTACTAAAATAATTAGTAAGAGGGGCAGGATAAATCAATCGGGTCAAATACATAGTTGATATTTGATAGTTCAGACAAATTTTATTTTTCAATATATGAAATTTATTGTCAAATTGGTTTACATACAACACCCAGTGCTCATCCCAAAAGGTGCCCTCCTCAATACCCATCACCCACCCTTCCCTCCCTCCCATCCCCCATAAACCCTCAGTTTGTTCTCAATTTTTAAGAGTCTCTTATGCTTTCGCTCTCTTCCACTCTAACCTCTTTTTTTTTTCCTTCCCCTCCCCCATGGGTTTCTGTTAAGTTTCTCAGGATCCACATAAGAGTGAAAACATATGGTATCTGTCTTTCTCAGTATGGCTTATTTCACTTAGCATAGCACTCTCCAGTTCCATCCATATTGCTACAAAGGGCCATATTTCGCTCTTTCTCATTGCCACGTAGTACTCCATTGTGTATATATTTCTCCATTCATCAGTTGATGGACATTTAGGCTCTTTCCATAATTTGCCTATTGTTGAGAATGCTGCTATAAACATTTGGGTACAAGTGCCCCTATGCATCAGTACTCCTGTATCCCTTGGGTAAATTCCTAGCGGTGCTATTGCTGGGTCATAGGGTAGGTCTATTTTTAATTTTCTGAGGAACCTCCACACTGTTTTCCAGAGTGGCTGCACCAATTTGCATTCCCACCAACAGTGCGAGAGGGTTCCCGTTTCTCCACATCCTCTCCAGCATCTATAATCTCCTGATTTGTTCATTTTGGCCACTCTGACTGGCGTGAGGTGATATCTGAGTGTGGTTTTGTTTTGTATTTCCCTGATGAAGAGCAACGTTGAGCATCTTTTCATGTGTCTGTTGGCCATCCGGATGTCTTCTTTAGAGAAGTGTCTATTCATGTTTTCTGCCCATTTCTTCACTGGATTATTTGTTTTTCGGGTGTGGAGTTTGGTGAGCTCTTTATAGATTTTGGATACTAGCCCTTTGTCTGATATATCATTTGCAAATATCTTTTCCCATTTTGTTGGTTGTCTTTTAGTTTTGTTGGTTGTTTCCTTTGCTGGGCAGAAGCTTTTTATCTTCATGAGTTCCCAGTAGTTCATTTTTGCTTTTAATTCCCTTGCCTTTGGGGATGTGTCAAGTAAGAGATTGCTGCGGCTGAGGTCAGAGAGGTTTTTTCCTGCTTTCTCCTTTAGGGTTATAATGGTTTCCTGTCTCATAATCAGGTCCTTTATCCATTTTGAGTTTGTTTTTGTGAATGGTGTAAGAGAGTGGTCTAGTTTCAACCTTCTGCATGTTGCTGTCCAGTTCTCCCAGCACCATTTGTTAAAGAGACTGTCTTTTTTCCATTGGATGTCCTTTCCTGCTTTGTCAAAGATGAGTTGGCCATACGTTTGTGGGTCTAGTTCTGGGGTTTCTATTCTATTCCATTGGTCTATGTGTCTGTTTTTATGCCAATACCATGCTGTCTTGGTGATTACAGCTTCGTAGTAGAGGCTAAAGTCTGGGATCATGATGCCTCCTGGTTTGGTGGTCTTCTTCAAAATTACTTTAGTTCAGACAAATTTTAGCAAATCTTACTTATCTAAAGTTAATTATCTAGAAACTGAAAATATTCATAATCTTTTAACGAAGCCAAAAGAAAGTTCCCCCATTTCACTAAAGAAAAAGAAAATATTTTATGAAGCTGAAACATAATGGAAAGACACAGCACTAAAAGTTTGTCCTTAACTTTCTCAGGTTAAGGGTAAGTATAAAATTTGATAATTTCTTTTTATGTATTTCTCTAGGCCTAACAGTGTTGAATGAATAAAATATGACTATATTTATAAAATGAATAAGTTGGAAAATTTTAATATTCTTAAGATAGCATGTGATATAAATGGGTCTGATAAAATAAAGTTGATGATATGCAGAATATACCATTTTATGCAAAATAATGCAAAATTGGTAAGGGAATTGACTGCACTTCAAATAATTTCAGGCATATCAGATACTTTCATAATATTATCAATCTTGAATTTATGTAGGAACAATAGTACAGAGAGCAACATACTCTTGTAATTTGTATTCAAGTAAATAAAGAAACTCAAGAAGGAATTGGCCTCATTAGTATATCCATAAGTACAAAGTTTCTGGAACAGGTAAAGACAAAGAGGAAAATATGAGCAGGGATAATTCAACAATGAAAGTTGTTCAATGCATGGAAAATATACATTAATCAAATTGCAGAAGAATGAAGGAATAAGTCATAGATTTTGTTAAATGTTTATTTATTTTGAGAGAGACAGTACAAGCTTATGAGTGGTGGAGGGGCAAAGAGAGAGGGAGAGAGAGAGAATCCCAAGCAGGCTCTGCACTGTCAACATGGAGCCCAACATGGGACTCAATCTCAAGAACCGGGAGACCATGACCTGAGCCGGTATCAAGAGTGGGTGGCTAAACCGACTGAGCAACCCAGTCACCACCAGGTCATAAGAAATTTTGTAAAAGATCTATAATTTTGTGTTATGACATACACTGAAGATATGGTGTATGCTGAAAATACAAACATGCTTGATACCTTTCTAAGCACAAGTCCTTCTGCCTGCAGTTCTATAGGGAATGTGCCTCAAAGACCTGTAATCAGAGTTTTGCTTTGTTTTGTTTTTGGTAATTGAAGGGCTACAGACTAAAATATCTTTTCAGGCCATGCAAAGATTTTATTATGTTAGTCTTGAAATGCAAATAATTTCTTATTTCATCCTTATTCCAAGAAACTTTTAAAAATCCTATAAAATATCTCTTTTCTATTTTCCTTTAGTAAGTGCAGCATGGTGTATATATTTCTGAATATATATACACCATGCAATTTTCTTCATATAGTTCAAAAGAAAGTTATAAAAAAGCTAGAGTTCATTTAATCTATGGAATGTATTGAAAGAAACTAAAGACATTGTTTTGCAAACCTACACGTTTTTTTAACCTCCCCCCCCCCGCCTTTTTTTTTTTGAGAGAGAGAGAGAGAGAACACAGAAGGGAAGGGCAGAGAGAGAGGATCTTAAGCATGCTCTGCACTCAGTACAGAGCATGACACAGGGCTCGATCCCATGACCCTGGGATCATGACCTGAGCTGAAATCAAGTCAGACACTTAACCAGTTGAGTGCCCACAAACTTATACTTTTAATATGAGTTTCATCAACATACTCTTTGTTGCAGATAAAATTCTGAGCTTGAAGTACAATGAACTTAATTCAGCAAGATGTTTCCTATATTCTAAGAAACTTCCTTTAACACACTACTTTTTGAAATTGTTATAATTTGGGGCAATTTAGAGATTGTTTAATTGAATTATGGCATCTGGTTGTTAGGACTTTATTTTTGAAGTTAACAATATTTAGAGACTAAGGAGAACAATAATATTTTCAGAGAGATATCTGAATAATAAAGAACATATAGCCCATATCAAATGCTTTATCTTATCCTTCTAATCATGACTATGTCAAGGCATCTATATATTCTTACAGTTTGCTAAAAGTTCCCGGGTGTGTGTGTGCATGTTTGTGTGTACATATGACACAGATATATGCTGTTGTATAACATGGGTGAATGAAAAGTTATGTGGATTAAATTGTCAAAAAATTTTTATGTTTACTTTTGAGAGAGAGGGGGCAGGGAGAGGGAGACACAGAATGTGAAGTAGGCTCCAGGCTCTGAGCTGTCAGTACAGAGCCCAATATGGGGCTCAAACTCATGGACCATGAGATTATGACCTTGAGACAAAGTCAGACGCCCAGGTGACTGAGCCACTCAGGCACCTCTAAATTTTTAAAGTATCCCCTTTTCATAAATCCAATTGATAAAAAGACTACATATCAAAGTATGGGAATATATTATACATTGTTCATTCCAAAGGCATTTTTTAAATATATAAGGAAAAATAAGATAAAAACAGAGAGGGAGCTAAACCTTAAGAGATTCTTAAATACAGAGAACAAACTGAGGGTTGCTGGAGAGGAGGTGGGGGGGATGGGCTAAATGGGTGATGGGCATTAAGGAGAGCACTTGTTGGGATGAGCACTGGATATTACATATAAGTGATGAATCACTGGGTTCTATTCCTGCAACTAATATTGCACTGTACATTAACTAACTTGAATTTAAATAAATAAATAAATAAAAATTACTTTTCTGTCTAAACTAATTTGAATTTTAATGAGTATGTTTATATGCAATACATATCCTACAAACAGCGCATTTATGAAATTTACACACATCTTCATTGGGAACATGAGAATCACAGATACACAAGTTTTTAGCCCTGGTATCACTAATTTAAAAAGAGAAGAGAGAGCAAACTTCAATACAAAGCAAAGGAATCATTATTTTCTAGTACCATCCACTATACCAGATTATGATTTACCTCATTTAAATTATACAATAATTCTATGAAGTAAATTCTCACTCTATTTCACAGATTAGGAAATCTATAGCAAATAAATAATATTCCTAATGTCACACTACCAGCAAATAAAAATAATTGATATTGAAACCCAAAGTGTGTTTGAATCTAAAGATCTCATTCTAGACACAATATATCACTTTGCACTTTCATGGTAGCTTTTAAGTCTCTAATACGTCCTAAACACATTACTGGGTACTTTTTTAAATTTCAAACTTGCCATTTTTTGCCAAATCTTTGTTTCTGTGACACTTAACTTCTAAAAAAAATACTGTGATTATCTTACATATTTGCTTAATTTAAAAATTCAATGACATTCACATGGAAAAAGATAATTTATTACAACTAATGTAACTAAACTCTGAACTTTTTTCCATTTATTCACCAGTGTGAAAAATATAACAAATTCATTATGATGTTGGGATTAAAAGGGTGCTATTAGATGTCTTATGGTTAAGTTGGGTCATGTGAAATATTCTCTATTTAAAGTGATAATTTGTGAAGTACACTTGAAGAGATGTTGTACATAGAAGAACACTTACTGAAAATTACAGTATTCTGCTTTAAAATAATGGCTTAGATGGCTCTAGATGGGAAACCTATAATGCATTCTAAAAACATATATAAGAACTTACAGGAATATAAAGCTATACAAATAATTGCTTTCATGGAAATGCTGCAGCTGAAATATTTGCTCTGATCATTCACTGTGAACAATTTAGATATCCACAGATGTTAAGGGAAGTGAGTTATTTAACAGCAGGTTCTGAAGAAAAGTCATTTTTTAAATCTCCCTAGACCTTCACACTATCTCAAATGTTCTGTACTTATTATTAAACCCTCAATTTCAACAAGATTATATTCACCTACAAAATATTTAAAAAATTTAAATTACATGCTTCAGAAAGATAGCACAGAATGGTTATATGTAATTTGCAAATGGGCACTATGAATACCATCAAGTTCTTGTTGGATAAGTTATTGTGACTTCTCTTTTGTCTTCTCACTGGAGAAAACTGTTATCAATGTGCCTTTGCTTTACCATCTATGTTGTAGAAATGAAAATTTTCTATGGAACCATTTATTATTAAGTAACTCAAATAATTGAATCACAACAATTCAGCTCTTGGAAACCTAGTTACTTAGAGAGTTTCTTTTTTTTAACTTCAACTTAGTTTGTGAAAAAATAAAGCAAGCCTTAACAGGAATATGCGTTTTCAAATTATAGTTTCAACTAGTACAGAGGAGGTCATCTTTCTTTTAAAATTGTCAATTATTTCCTCCTAAAGAATAACATATCTTATAATTTTATATACAAAGACCCAGTTTTCATGGCAGAACAAAATAGCTTGTAGTGTATATTGTGTTTGGGTCATTTTATGGTTTTTCTTGACTTTCAGAGGCAACTATAGTGATTGAAGGTAAAAATACTTGAATGTATCTGAATTTTTTTCTTCTTTTTGTAATATGAAAATATATCTACAAATTAACACATTCACATACTGAAAATTTTCCACATATTTGCTTTAAGTAATTAAATTCATAGATTGCTACTGGCACTGAATACCACAATATGCAATAAGATGTAGTTTATTTTATATTTTTTCCATTTTGATGTGGTGCTTTCCAGATTTCAAAGTAATATACGGGGGCGCCTGGGTGGCTCAGTCAGTTTAGCCAACTAATGTATTTAGATCATGACTCAGGTCATGATCTCGTGGTTTGTGAGTTCAAGCCCCATGTGGGGCTCTGTGCTGACGGCTCAGAGCCTGGAGCCTGCTTGGGATTCTGAGTCTCCTTCTCTCTCTGCCCTTCCCATGTTCATGCTGTGTATCTCTCTGTTTCTCAATAATAAATAAATGTTAAAAAAAAAAGTAATATATGTAGTTACTCTTTTGGTAATGAATGCATACACACCCACAGATAGCAATTATAAATTCAATTCAAAATATGTAAAAACAACAATTTGAAGTTCTGATAAGTGGCCAAAAATGGGCAGAAACTGCAGATATGTAGAGCCTTGAATAGCTCACAATTCTATTTGTTATTTGTGTTGATATGAAACTCCTTCCTGAGCATATTTAATACTCCACAAGGCAAAAATAGTTGAAATTCAAACAAAGATCCATAATTTTACTAGCTTGGGGCATCAAAGGATACAGTTATGGGCTGTCATAGCAGCTGATCATTGAATGGAAAAATCTTGGAAAGGAGTGAGCTACAGGGAAATGAGTCCCAATTTCTGTGTTTATACTCTACCAAAAATCTGTAACAAAACTACAATGCCTGCTCTTGCCACTTTGTTCCACAAATTTGTAACAGATGTCCTAATAAGGTAATAAAAAGAAACAATGTATACTAGTTTACAGACTTTAAATCTGGTAATGAAATATTCTGAATACTTTATGGCAATACATTTGATAACTTAGATGATATGGACAAATTCCTTGAAAAACACAAACTAGCAAAACTCACTCAAGAAGAAATAGACAATTTGAATAGTACTATTTACTGATTGATTGATTGATTCATTCTTTCTTTCATTTATTTATTTGTTCGTTTTTGAGAGAGAGAGAACATGAGCAGGGAAAGGGCAAAAGGAGAGAGGGATGGTCTTAAGCAGTCTCCATACCCAGCATGGGGCCTGATGCAGGGCTCGATCTCACAACTAAGAGAGATCATGACCTGAGCCAAAATTAAGAGTCAGACAGTTAACCAACTGAGACACCCAGGCATCCCTGAACATTACTATTTTTGTTAAAGACCATAAACTTACACCTACAAACCTTCTGAGTTTAGAAAGAAAGAGCAAGACAGGAAAGGGCCCTCTTGGATGTTGTTAAAAGCCACTTATAGACATAATTTAATCCCTGCTGGGAGATGAACTGCTGGGATCCCCAAACAGCCAGGAGATGCAAGCATCTATATGAAGAGAACTGTGAGCAAGATAGTAGGAGCAATAGTTAAATCTCTGAAAAAGCCACTCATACGTCCCATGAAGAAAGGGACAGCTTTAAATACCTGCCAATCCCGGAAATGGTTCTGCCACTTGATAATAGCACTAGTCAAGTCAGATATTCACTGTGTCCTTTTTTGCCTCCACTTCCACTGATCCAGTAAGGGGAACACACTTGGTTAACAAAACAAGGATTGGAGACAGGAAAATTAGAAGATGGGGGAAGGAGAAGGAGCCATTCATTCGACCTCTTTCTATTTCAGGTGACTTTCTGTCAGGAGTCCAGGAATGGGAAAGAGGAGAAGCTTAAAGGGAGAGAAGAAATGACCCTGAAACTTCTTAATACTCTAGGGAAATGACGAAGATTACACTAGATTGGGCATAAAAATACTGAACATTCATTAACTAAAATGACCTGAAAATTCACGAGACTTTCCCTAAATTTCATCTAGCAGAATTAGAAGATCCAGCACAACAGGATGAACAGAAACAGAAACTATTTGTATAATGCTAGAGATAGGCACATTTACTTTTTTCAGTGTTTTATTCACCAGTTTTCTGATAAATCACAACAGATTTTACATGGTTGTAGTATAATAATTTTGTGATCTGCTGCTGACTTTTATTTATTTCATTATTTATACAATTATTAGTATCTGTATAATTATTTGGAATTTTTATATTAATAAGTAAAGTTTATTCTACTCTCTTTTTTGCTATATGATCCAAGGAACACCCCATCCTGTTCTTTGCATCCTGGAGTCAAAAACTCTTCTTAACTTTTTGAAGTTTTTTGCAAAATTCTCCAAAGGAAATTTTTCCCTTTAAAATCAGTGTATATGAAGTAGTATGCTGGAGCTAGCTTGTACCAACTCAAAAGACTTGCTTGTTATATATATTTTCAAGAATTTTATGAGCTGATTGCATCATCAATGGTAGGAACATTCCACCATAAAAATCAGCAAATGCTACATATGAGGGTGTTTCTTTTATTTTCTTTTTTTCTGAGATAGTTTTTAAATATTGACCAGCATACCATAGTCACTAAATCATTGAAATATATGTAAGACTCTTAGGTGAAACCAAGAAAATTATAGGTCAAAACTTTAAAAGAGTTGTGAATTAATTTTTGTGTGTGTCTTTGAACAAATAGTAATCAAGCATCAGTTATGAAACCAGGATAATTTCCAGAAAGTAGATACACATGGACTGAAAGAGACAAAAAGGTCCTTGTTCTTATAAAACTGCCATTTTTAGGGAGAATCAGACAAGAAGACAAAATGCTAAGTGAATGAATGAATGAATGAATATCAAGAATATGGTGGGGGAAAGAGTGCAGTGAGAAAGCAAGAGTTATTAGATATAGAGCATTTTCAATTTTAGTGATTTATACAACAAATGATCCTAAAATATTTCCAGGGTAGTGCTAACATTCATTTTCACTGTATGGCACGAGGTTAAGCATAAGATTGAAAGTATTTTATTTAAGATTGTATTTCAAATCTTAACTTTAAAAATGTACTTGCAAATATTATGAATAAACTTTCTGGGTGTCCTTTATACCTCACTGAGGAATAAGAGGTGAATTTCAAACTCTTTTTACCTTTACTCATACATATGGATGAATCTGCCTTTAGCATTGTGTTTTCAAAATTATTATTGATCAGTAGTTTTTATTTTCAGAGAATCCTACTCTAATCTTGTATAGTTATAATGATTTAATCAGCAGTCAGCTCTTCTAAATTTATTTTTTCATAATTCAGGCCATAAATAAAGGCTTCTTCAATTTGTACACTGAACTATCCTTTTTTTTCTTCAAAGTGAAAATTGTACACTTCATGAAAAAGTTAATATGGAAAAGTACATTTATGTGGTCTAAATTGAATTTGAAAGAATGTATATAATTAAACTACAAACTTTTGTATTACTGAAGATTTAATTTAGTTCCAATGAAGAAAAACCAAGATTAATATTTTAAGTAATTCAATTTTGATGCTAACCAATGATTATAAATAACTCTTGGAGAAATTGTGTTGTACCCTTTTAATCTCCCCTTCTCAAAGAAGAGTCTGTCTAGAAAATAGTAAATTACTGCCAATAACATTTTGAATTTAGAATATTTTCAAACATCACATGTTGAAATTAAAAATGTTTGCATTAATTATATCTTCCATCTATGTTGATATTAATGCTTATAATGTAAATTAGAGATGATATGAATATTAGAAAAGTAATGATAACACTAACTGTCTAAAAAGAAAGCTCTGACTTCTCCTTCATGTCAAAGTAGCCTTATATAGTCTACCTAGGGTATTAGGTCTCCTTTAGAATAGATTTAAATAGAGACCAAAATCTTAGGAGGGTACTTCCTTATATTTTTCTGCCTTTTCTAAAATTATAAAAATAATTTTTAGGTTAGAAATATAATCATGTAATCAGGTGCTCATTTATACCACTGCCATATGATTTTCCTAACAATAACATACGCATTTACACCCTTACACCAGATAACTTTCTTTTAGCACCCTTGGCAAGATTTAAAAGCAGAAATTCATTTGGTTAAAAACTATTTGTGTTTTATTATTGCTGTGCTCCCCTGCTGATGTCGTCACTAATGAGCTAATGTCTACATTTATCTCTTTCCTTACATACTAAAATAAATTTAAACAACTACTTTATTTTCCTGAACTGTTTTCTATAAAACATTTATTAGCAGATATAATAGTTGTTATACTACTTCCTTTCAGCTGTCTTCTTTTTGTCTGACTTCTAAAAATTAAACCTTTAAAAATAGTTCTTCATCACCCTATAATTACAAGTTCAGGTACATTTCTATATCAGTTTTAATATTAAGGCCTTATTTTAATATCTGGAAATCTCAAAGTACAGAAAGGATAGGTTCCAAAAGCTATAGAAAGAGGAATTATCACCATTTTCCCCCTTTTGAATTATTCTCATGAGTTTGCTCCAAGATTTGATCAGCGTCTTCTATCATTATACAACATTTGTCATGCTTACATCGTTCCACCAAAGTCATTAGGCTCACTAAAACATAGCTGAATATAACGCATATTCAGGCCAACATACTACAGAGGAAGTGATTTATAAAAGTATTTGCAGTTGGCTTGAGCTGTTGAAGTCAGTGGTTATGTCTCACATCCTCTCCGAAGTAACTTTAAATAAATATTAGCAACTTAATGAAATTAGATTCACTCCTCTTCATTTTTCCATAGTTATTATTTTATTTTAATTAAATTGCACTTCTTTTATTTGTTTTCTTATTTTTGCTATCAAAAATAAGGAGATGTGTTCTCAAATCATGAGATACAGTCATGCTTAGAGGTTAAAGGTCTGTGTGGAAAGGAAGTATGTGAGCATTAATTCACTTTAAGGTGCCTCCTCTGCTGGCACTCTGCCAGCAAGCTCTCCCTCCCTCAACCAAAGAAATGATTTTTAATTTCTATTCATCATTTGAAAAATACTCATGAGAAAGTGTACTCAAATAAACATGAAAATGAAAGAAGTAGTTGCTGGCCTCTATGGGCTTCCTCAAGGCATCAGAGGCTACCAGTTGGTGTCCTAAAGAAGAAATAAGAGACTTGAAACTAGATAGGGCAGTGGCTGACTTTATTTTCTGTTTACAATTTTACCTCAAATCAATTCATGGAATCCTTAAAAGCCATGTTTATATTAGATAAAGAATCCTTAGTTCACACAATATTCACCATGATCATATTAGATTTTTAGGAAGGAAAAAAAAATAGAAGTTTCCTGGCATAAAGGATAACTTGCCTCTGTCACGGAGGAAAATGTATAACACACTCTTGGACCAGAGGTAAATTACTGGGGTCTCAACTTTGTCATATTGGATCTATTTTTAGTTTTTAAAATACTTTGTGTTCCCAGAAGTCACTAGTAATGAGTCCTCTCAAACTCCCATTTTCTTTTGTAAGGCTGTGGTTTCCCATGTGTTAATGTTCCTGAGGAGATCAGGGATTGGTTCTTTCTTGCTCTTATAAATAAGTAACAAGGAAGACTGGCACACAGTAACCTGGTTTGGATCTAATTTTATTTTTTTAAATCAGACTTGGGCATAAGCCAAGTCACCAAGTTCTCAGAATTAAAATGGAAAAAGACTGTTTTCCCAGTTATCTTCTCTATACCAGAAGAGACAGCTCCTCAAAAGTATTGTCATTCTGAATGAGTTCAGTAGCAGCTGTCACATTTTAGCCAGTTTCCTACAGTCACATGGAGGAACAATGATACCACAATATTTGTAAAAAGGCACTAATTATTTCTGCAATGGACACAGGCTACTTGTAATATTTTCATTAAAGTTAGTTTTATTCCCTAAAGTCTGTATTATTTAAAATAAAATAGATTGACAGTCTGAGACATTAGTAAGAAGACTGTTTAGACAAAGGTAACAAAAGCAAAACGTATAGTTCCTCAGATAAAACATTGTGTCTCATGTTTAACAATAAATGGGTTTTTGTTTTTAAATGATATATGGCAATTTCAATACTGATGATACGTATTTGGACGGCCAATGGCAATCTTTTGGTATTAGTTTGATATCAGAATTTCTTAAAGAACAGACATTACTTTGGATTGACTTAAAAACAACAACAACAACAAAAACTCTTTTTATATGGGACACTGGTAGTCTCACAGTATCCAAGATTTTAAAAAAATGCCTTAACAAAGTTATTTTTTTAGCAAGAAGATCTTCTGAAATCTCAATGGTAGGGTTTAGCCAACTCTTCCTAAAAAGCTCAACTGTTACTGAGACTAATCTCCCAACTCCAGTCAACATTTCCATATGTTAGATCAACATGCCAATGCTGAAGAAATATAATTAGGATCAGAGGCACAAACATAGCTATAGGGTGCTATAGACTGAATGCTATGTTCTCCCAAAATTCATGTTGAAATCTAATCCCCAGTGTGATGGTATCTGGAGGTGAAGCCTTTAGGAAACAATTAGTCATCAGGATTAGTTCCTTTTTAAAAGTAACCCCATAGAGCGTCTTCATCCCTTATGTCATGTGAGGAAACAGCAAGATGATGGTGTCTATGAAGCAGGAAGTGTGTTCTCACTGGACACCGAATCTACTAACTCCTGATCTTGGACTTCCTACAGCTTCCAAAACTGTATAAGAAAAAAATTCTGCTGTTGATAAGCCACCAATTCTATGGTGTTCTGTCATAGCAGAATAGACTGTGACAGAAATTGGTACCAGGAGTGGGTGCATGGTAAAAACAAACAAACAAACAAACAAACAAACAAAAAACAGCCTAAAGCTTTGGAGCTGTGTAATGAATACAGGCTACAAGAGTTTTGAGGTGAATGCTAGAAAAAGACTATTCTTTTATAGTCGGATCTTTAAAGTCAATTCTGGTGAGGGCTTTGACAGAAAAGATGAGATGTATAGAGAAAGCCTCAATCTTAGAAAATACCTAAGTAATCCTTAACAGAATGTTAGTAGAAATATAGACAGTAAAGGGACACCTGGGTGGCTCAGTTGGTTAAGCGCCTGACTCCTGGTTTCAGGCTCAGGTCATGAGCTCACGATTCCGAGTTCGAGCCCCATGTCAACTCTGCTTGGGATGTAGAGCCTGCTTGGGATTCTTTCTCTCTCCCTTTCTCTCTGCCTCTCCACCTGCTCTCTCTTTCTCTGTCTCAAAATAAATAAGTAAACTTAAAAAAAAAGAAATATAGACAGTAAGGATCATTCTGATGAGATCTCAGAAAGAAATGAGGAACTTCTTATTGGATAATGGAGAAAAGGTGATCCTTGGTCTGAATTGACAAAAACTTGGCTGAATTGTATTCATGCTCTACTGTTCTGTGGAAGGTAGAACTTGCAAGTGATGAAACTGGATATTTAGCTGAAGCTACTTCTAAGAAAAAGTGTTGAAGAAGTGGCTTGGCTCCTCCTGATTGCTTATAAGAGAAGCATGAAGAGAATAAGAGAATAAGAAGAAGAATGAAGTGATTTGAAGATAGAATTGGTAAGCAGAAAAGAAAGCAGAACTTAAAGATTTGGTAAATCCTCAGCCTATCCATATTGCAAAGATAGAGAGAGAGGGATAAAGAGAGAGAACACTAAAGATGTGGCCAGGCAAGTGTTTGAAAAGATTAGTATGAATTAGTCATCTCCAGAGAAATTTGAGCTCCTATCTAAGACAATGGAAGAATGACCCTGAAGACAATTCAGAGATCATCAGAGCTGCCACTCCTCCCACAGGCCCAGAGTGCAAGGTCTGGGGAGGGGGAGGGGGACCCAGTGGTTTCAAAGGAAAGGCCCACTGCCCACTGGCGTCTGCAGGACTTGGGTGATCCTACCTTAAAATGTAATCCCCAAAGTGGTAATATTTGGCCCCACTGGGCCCTCCCACTGGACCTATGATAGGTAATTAAGTCATGAGGGTGGATTAGTGCCTTTAGAAAAAAGATCCCACAGAGCTCCCTTGACCCTTTTGCCCTGTGAGGACACAGGAAAAAGACAGCCATCTATGATATCCTATTATAGCAGCCCAAATGGACTCAAACACAGGGGTACCATCTCTGTGAGAGTGAGATGAGACCTAGCAAAGAGATGTCAGGCACTATATACCACAATGTATAATTTTCTAGAAATTTCTGAAATTTTCAAGCAAAGGAAAAAAAAATTAAAGCCTAGAACTAAAAAGTGCTACTAAAAATCTGGGTCTGTTTATACACACATACCTAAGACTGATTTAAAAGAAACTTTCAGCTATTGGGCAAACTGTTACAGTGTGTAATGTTGACTAAGTTTAACACAAGTGGAAATTAATATTGAATCTTCAATTATGGAAAAATCACTCAATGCAACTGCTGCCTTGACTAAACTCTGGTGTGGTTTACCTAAGTATAGGCTCTCAAAGAAATAACTTCTTGGGTTAGAAAAAATAAAAACTCTGCCAGTCCAATGCCTAGGAAGATGAGAAATAAGAAATTTATTCAATGCATTTTGAATAGGCTATTCCTCCAAGTATAGGCTAACCCACCATAGCCAACTACATAAACCCATTAGGCTTTTGTTTTTCCCTCCAGAGAAAATCTACTTTGCAACAGCAGGCTATTTTTTTATGAATCCATTAAACATATTGCCAGTATTCTCTGTTCTTTAATTCATCACTTGGTCATTCATAAATTTGTCAATTACATCAGAATTAATTAGCTTGCTAAATTCAAATATTTTGCAACAACACCCCTGAAGACCAGATCTTGTCTTGAACATTGCATATCACATATGTTCTTGACTTTAGATTTCTATAGGTCATAAGACATTAAATAATAAGCTTCCTCTTTGGCTGATATTTAGAAACATCAAAACATTCTATCTTGAAGTCAGAAAAAACTGTGAGACAAGTTTATTCAGGGCATAAATTCTCCCTGTGGTTTAATTAAAGATTGGTAATTAGGATTATTATGTGTTGTGGCTTATCCTGAATTCTGATCACTGTGCTTTGTTCCCAGTTGGCCCTTTTGATCTTTCCTTTCATGCTCCAAGTAGTTTTACCAATTTGAGTTTGAAAAAAAAATCCCTTTGTGACTCGATTTATAAAATAAATGTGCTACAACAGTTTGGGGAGAATATTAATGAAGATATAATAGAAATTTTATGATGAAGTTATTTCCTGTGAAGTGTGCTCTGGTCAAATTTATTTTCTTAGCTACTTTTGTTTTAAAATTCAATTACTATACACTCTTTAAAATAGTTATTAATTATCTATAGATTACAATGTATGGATGTGCATATATGTGTATACATGTATAACTTACTCCTTTTCCTGTGATTTTTAAAAATATGTGTGGTTTTAATAATTTTGAAATGTAAAGCACACTATAATCCTCTCTATAAACAGGAAAAGAGATGCAGGAGATGTTTCCTCAAGACTTTTCAAGCGTCAGAATTTAAGTTTTTAACTTTTGTCAACTGTTACCATTTCCATTTATTCAAGAGAATCTAGAAACTTAGTTGAAATGATAAGTATGAAGCCTGAATTTAAATAGCTGAGAAATTTGCCAGATTCACAAATGATGGTTTAGCTGTTTGGGGCAAATAAGCAGATTATACACTGGAGAAATCTGGTCAAACCACATTCAAACATCCAGAGTGACATGACAAAGATATCTTCCACACTATCTCAATGTCCACCTCATGGAAAAGTAATTACTTCCAGGGAAGACCCAACCTTGTAAGCTTTATTAACCCAGCCCCAACACTAGCAAACTCAGGAAGGGGATAAAAAATCTAAGCATTTTAATTTCTTCTTTTTCTTTGAAAATAAAAATTCCACTAATTCAAACTTCAGTTTTTAAAACCCATTTTCTTTTATGTTACAGTTCCAAAGAAACAGACATATTGAAACTTTATCATTGTTAAAATAATGGTCAATTTGCTGTTTTATCTAGTACAAATGGTAATGGTGAAAGAATAAAAATTACAGAATTATGAAAACTAGAGTTTTATCTTAAACCTCAGATAGGAATAAATAGCTGGTAATTTAAACTGCATTAGATCAAACCTTTATTTTTGATGATACTCATCTAACTTTAATTCTATTTTCCTTCTTCTAATTATAATTCTTTGACACACTGTCTTAATTCTATAGTGATTTGCCACTATAAAATGCGTTGATATGGCAGTATTAGTAAAAATGTATATGCTTTCTTTGTCCTTAAAAATTTTAGCTTCGTTTAAGATAACACTCACAAGTTTGCAATGACTTCAGCTTAGCTGTCCTGCCAGGCTGTGCTTAGTGTGGAGAATACCAGGACTTCCTAGACTGTATTCTTCCTCAGCTCCAGCCATTGCTTCAGAGTACTCTCCATGTAGAGAGTCCTGGAACACCATGATTCATAACCACTTCAACTTTAGCTATCTGGCCAAGGTACCCTCTGCATGTAGAGCCTCAGGACACTCCAGTTTTGTACCCACTTTAGGCTTAGCTGTCCTTCCAGAATGTCCATGCATGGACAGCCCAGGGACCCTCAGCCCTTACCAGGCAGTGCTCCAGTCAGCCAGCAAATTACCAAGCACACACAATCCATATACAGATGACCACACACAAGACCATTCCTTCATGTTTAGGATAAGCAGTTGTTCCACTTAATCAATAGAAACAAACATAAAAAGTCAAGCAAAATGGGAAGACAGAGGATTATCCTCCAAAAGAAAGAATAAGACACACCTCTGAAAAATAGCTAAATGAAAGGGAGATCATCAATTTGCCTGGTAAAGACTTTAATGCAATGATTCCAAAGATACTCACAGGGCTGGAGAGAGGAGTGGAAAAAACTAGTGACACTTTCAACAAAGAGATAGAAAATATAGAAAAGAACCAATAAGAGGTGAAGAATACAATAATTGATATATTCCACTGAAAAAGTCTATACTGTACCTGCCATACATACTCATGCTCTGTAGGCAGTTGAAGAAATAGTTTCCTGCTATTTTACTGTGAATGTATTAACTATTAATGCATGGTAAAAAAAAAAAAAGGTTACTCTCTATTTCAATTGTTATAACCAGGTAAATATTATGTATGGTAATAAAGAGTCCCAAATCTTAGTGGCTTAAAGCATCAAAGATTTACTCTCTCTCATACAGTTTCTGCTAGGTTTAGGCAGCTTTCCAGGTACCTGTCCTAGGTGGTGGGGTTACATCTTCACAGCATCCCAGGTTACATCTTCACACCATTAGCTCATAATAAGTACAGTAGCAGAGTGAGAGAGAGCACAGAAGTACACACATCTTCTGGGTAATATTTCAACCTAGAAGTGATTTACGACACTTCTGTTCACATTTTATTGCCAGGGCAAGTCTTATGGCCTTACCTAAGTTCAAGGGACCAAGAAGGTGAAATATTTCTGAATGCCTGAATGGACCAGAGAACCAGAAATATTGGTGGGGAATAGTAACATTTGCCATACCCTCTGAGATTTTTATTTATTTGTTTGGTTTTTTGTTGACTTGTTTTCATGACCACATCTTATTTTGGTCAGGAGTTGGCAAACTTTTTCTGTCTCTAAAGGAACATAGTAAAAATTTTCAGCTTTGGGAGCATACCCTCACAAATATTCAGCTCCTTTTTTGTAGCATAAAAGTAGCAATAGACAGATAAACATATGAGCATTCTATGTTCCAATTTTTTTTTTTTTTTTTTACAAAATGTGGTGGGTCCGACTTGGCCTGTAGTTTACTGAATCCTGACCTCAAGTAACATCCAGCCCTTCTAATACAGAGGCCAAATGCTGATACCAACAGATCTCTTGAATCATCCTCTTTCTTAACACTTCTTGGTCTCTCACCAAGGCTTCCTCATATAGCCATGTAGTGGGACTGTATACTGTGAAGTTGCTTTTCAATATCCCTCAGGAAAACCAGTCTTATTAATGTGTAGCTACATTATTACATTATTAATGAGTTTATATTTTATTGCCTGAGTAGTCTGTGTGCACTTATTCTTTCAAGCTAAATAGTAGAAAGGGGAAAATCATCTCTTCCAGTTGGTCACAGAAATGGGAGGAATGTAGTGATGATAGAGAAATGGTTTCGAAGGGGTGTATTTGAGTGTCATTTATCTAAGAAGAAAGATAGGTCATGAAAACAAGTTAGAAGCATTTTATTTCATTGGAGGCAGGAAGGCTTAGGAGTCCTTATGTTCTGCTATACTGGTGTTGCTCATGCTTTTTAAGTTTTCTCAAGCTAATTTACCCTGTTTCAAGTATACTCCCAAATGTCTTCTGAAATATTTTGTTCCTTGGGGTACCTGGGTGGCTCAGTTGGTTAAGCATCTGACTTTGGCTAAGGTCATGATCTCATGGTTCATGGGTTTGAGCCCCGTGTCAGGCTCTGGGCTGTCAGCTCAGAGCCTGGGGCCTGCTTTGGACTCTGTATTTCCCTCTTTCTCTGTCCCTCCCCCACTCATGCTCTGTCTCTCTCTCTCAAAAATAAATAAACATTAAAAAATTTTTAAAAATATTAAAAATAAATTTTTTCTTGCTTACTAATGGATTCAGTGAGAACAAATTCACATGAGATTACTTTTATTCAAAGAATATATGAAAAGCTGTTGACTTTAATAATTATAGTTGTACAGTTGTTGACTATAATAACTATAATAGTGTTGATATATGTTTTCTTTTGAATTTTAAAAATGTCATCCACAACCAAAACTGCTATTTTATGTAGCAGGCATGTGTTAAAACTGTAATAATAGAAATGTAAAAGAAGTCGAGCATCGGGGTGGCTCAGGTGGTTAAGCCTCAGGACTCTTGGTTTCAGCTCAGGTCATGATCTCGCGGCTGGTTGAGCTTGAGCCCCACATCCGGCTCCATGCTGACAGTGTGGAGTGTCCTTGGGATTCTCTCTCTCCCTGTCTCTCTCCCCCTCCCCCACTCACTGTCTCTGTCTCTCTCTCTCTCTCTCTCTCTCTCAAAAATAAATAAATAAATATTTTTAAAAAATTAAAAAAAAGAAAAATGTACAAGTAGCAAGACAGAAAACAGGGGCAGGGTTAAGAAAGGAAGCTTTGCATTTTGGAAAATACCAGTGTTAATGGCCCATTCATAATAGAAACTATACTATATTTTTATTGTTATTACATGAGTCAATGGAAAAAATAAAATATTAGTACTGCATCTGAATGTTGTCTTGCAAACAACTAAATGACAATACATCAGCAATGTTAGTATTTCAGACTCTCTATAACCTCTAACTCTAAGAAGCTCTTAGAAGATCGTATCATCAACTAAAAAGATTAGTGTTCCCTTCCTCCAATAGGGAAAGTAATTAGACAGTATATTTGCTGTGTCTTATCGTTTGACATTAGGATGGTAACAAAATGAGAATAAATGCAGCTGCAGCACACACTGCCAGTTGTCCAAAATTTCCATTCTCATCCTTTCAATGCTAAGTTTAACAACAACTGATGATGTTATTTGCTTTGTCCTCTGCATCTAGGTACAGCCACATGACCAACTTCTAGTCAATGTGACTAAGTTCTGGGGTGTGAAAGGATGTGATGTAAATAACATTCAGGCCATGCCCTGAAAGGCAAAGTGCGCGCGGTACATTTTTGCTTGTTTCAGTCTTGTTAGCTGGAATGCAGAGAGCAAAAAGGAGCAGCTATCTCAGGTGGAAGCTGTACATTGAGTATAGCCAACCAGCAAGAGAGGAGGCTGGGCCCTGGCAATCTACAGCTACCATATCACACCTGGGGTACTTTTGCTCTGACTGTATATAAAAGAGAATTAAATTTTGATGTGGATTAATCCATTTTTACTTTGTCCCTTGTTATTGCAACCAAAACTTTACTCAATTAATCAACCAACTAAACACAAACAAAACAAATGTAAATGGGGTAAGATAAGTAAGAATAATGAATTAATGTTTTCTTACAGTTTGTGACTGTGACAATAGGATTGAGCACTATGGATATACTAAATAGAGTTGCATAGTAAAATACTTGTTTCTAAATTTTAAATAGATAAATAAGCCTTGTTAGGAGCACACTCAAAAACTCCTGTGAACATATATATATAAGAAAATTTGAATAAAATATGCAATACAATTCAATAGATTTTGCACGCTGAGTGTAAGCACTGAAGTTGGAGAAGCCAAGGCAGGCATAACTAACTGATAGATCACAAGTATAATTATATTTGTGTGAGCAAAATATTTTGAGATTGCATAGGAGGGAGTTTGTACCATTCACTCAGTGAGTTTGTGCTTACAGATAAAATCTATTGTATTTTCTTGCCTATTTTGTTCAAATTTTCTCATATAAAACACTAATATAAAAATGTCTCTGATTTGTCTAGAAGATTGTAAAATTTAATCTATCTTCAACAAGGATTTATTGACTGCCTCCTATTTGGTCTTCTACTAGGCAGTAGCAAGCAAAAGTTAATGCACAATTCCCATCTTTAAGAAACTCAGAATTGAGTTCAGGAACAAGCAAAACTAACTGTGATAGATCATAATAAGTGCAATAATATTAGTATGAAGAAAGTACTTTGGGAGCACATATGGGTAAGTGGTTAATTTTCTTCCAGAAGTCAGAATACGTGTCTTAGAAAAAGTGATATATCAGCTAGACCTTAGAGAATGAGTTGTATTTTTCCAGCCTTTGTCCTTTCAGGAGTTTCAAAATTCAAATTTATCACAAATTTATTTATGAAATGAGCTGCTTCAAAAAGTGGCACATTTTATATCACTGAAGTTGATAGAGCCCCCACTGGTCAAAGCTTAAGCACAATACTGTGGTAGGAAGTCAACATCTGTGATGGGGTGTTTGGCAGATATACTTTGCTTCTCTAAGTTCCTTGTCCCCTGAGATAATAAACTAAATTCTTAGCTGGGGTAGATATTAAGATGAAGAAGGATTGGGGGGATAAATGTATTCCAGGCAAATGGACAGCATGTACAAAGCTCTAAAAGTAATTCATGTATTTGAACAATGTGAAATAGGCCTGCGCAACCAGAATGAATAGTGGCAGGAGTACATTGGTAGGAAGAGAAGTCAAGATAGGCAAGAGATGAGATGGAAAGTATGAATTGAGTTCAGATTAACAAAATCCTCAAATATAATGTTTAAGAGTTTTAGATTTATTCTATAAGCTGATGAAATACAACAGACATTTTGGAGTAAGAAAGATATGTGAGAGTTTTGAAAGAATGAAGTGAAGATACTATAATTCACAAAATTACATAAGATCATATATGATATCTGGTGTGCTTCTGGTATTTTTGCGCACAAAGTATTTTTCCTTTTCTTGCTAAAAGTGCCTCCTCTTTCTTTTAGGACCACTTCTTTGGGACGCTTGGGTGGCTCAGTCAGTTGAGCGTCCGACTTCAGATCAGGTCATGATCTTGTGGTTCACGAGTTCGAGCCCCGCATTGGGCTTTGTGCTCACAGCACAGAGCCTAGAGCCTGCTTTAGATTCTGTGTCTCCCTCTCTGAATGCCCCTCCCCCACTCATTCTCTCTCTTTCTCTCTCTCAAAAATGAATAAAATAAAATAAAAGAATCACTTTTTCTCACCTACAAACAGTCTTGGCATGATTGTCAGTTAAGGTGGACAAACAACCTAAGCCAAAGAATGAAGAAGTTCCCCTTGAATTTGAATCTTGTGTCCTCAGTTGAAGCTGGTGATTCTCTCTACCCCAAAGACTGTATGTACCTTGCAGAGATTATTTATTTGTTTATAAACCTATATCTGCAGAGCTGCTTTATTCTTGTTCTTCCTAAAGTATCATTGTTCAGCTTTTCCTTCAATACCTTTTGCTACCTTGCATCGTTTCATAAATTCTAGATTGGTGACTAGTCATAGTTCACTTCTGGTTTTCGCAAATAGAAAACCCCAGTACACATCCAGTACAGACATATCTGATAATAAGCATATGCTTCACATATTACTTGGTCCCTTAGTGAGATCAGTAGTATTATTCAAAAAATAGTTGATGTTATATATACAGTGGAGTATTACTCAGCAATCAAAAAGAATGAAATCTTGCCATTTGCAACTACGTGGATGGAACTGGAGGGTATTACGCTAAGTGAAATTAGTCACAGGAAGACAAAAAACATATGATTTCACTCATATGAGGACTTTAAGAGACAAAATAGATGAACATAAGGGAAGGGAAACAAAAATAATATAAAAACAGGGAGGGGGACAAAACAGAAGAGACTCATAAATATGGAGAACAAACTGAGGGTTGCTGGAGGGGTTGTGGGAGGGGGGATGGGCTAAATGGGTAAGGGACACTAAGGAATCTACTCCTGAAATCATTGTTGCACTATATACTACCTAATTTGGATGTAAATTTTAAAAAGTAAAAAATAAAACAAGTTAAAATAAAAAAAATAAATAAAATAGTTGATGTTGGATAGCAGCAAAATGGTGGAACAGGACGTCCCAGAGTTTCCCAACTCAACAGCAATACACAGACTATTTCTCTTTGAGAGAAATCTAGAGACCAGTTGAAAGGTCCCTGCACCCCATGCAAATGGCAAAAACAGATACATCAAAGCTGGTAGGAAAATTCATGGCACCCCCTCACCATAATCCCTCTTTTTGGCACATGATCAACAGAAACCACTCCCAGCTTCCACCTTCTCCCTGGGTAAGGAAGGAGATGACTATACCATATATACAAAGTTCTGATATTTCAGATTACTGCTTAAGGGACTGATATCTGTCTTGCCTGAGTCTAAGACCTGATAAGAGAGGACCCCAGGTTGGAAGCCAGTGAGAACAAAAATGAGAGTTTGGACTAGTATATATTCACTTGCCATACCCTTCCTTCAGGTTCAGCACAGAAGAAGAGGATGAAAACTTCCAAATCCCACCTCATTTTTGGGGAAGGAAAGGTTGGAGCCTGGGTCCAATATTTCAGCCTTTCAGTGAGCTGTACCAGGGAATGACTTCTGTCTCACCTACTTTGGAGTACTAATAGAACCTGGCAAATTCTAGATGATTGGGGGCCAAAGAAAACAAATTCAAAGGCTTGGACTATTAAACATTCACCTGAAATTTATAAATATGGAATATGTGAATAATGATAATAAACTATATATTGTTAGGCATATTGTTGCCCTAAACAAAATCAGGGAGAAGGAATGAGGGGCAAGGATTAAGGTAACAATTAACAAAGTTTACCACAGAAATGCCAAAAAAAAAAGTCTTCAAATGTCAATAAGCTATCTCCATTAGAGAATATTATAATAATATGTGATTTTAGAGTTTTTTTCCTGTAAAATTTTGGAACCATGGTATTTGTATCACTCAACCATTGGCTAGACAGCATATATACTATATATACTATATACTTACATATTGTGTGTATTTTATATATGTAAAATATTAAATATATAGCATGTTTAAACTATAATATAATATAAAACAAATTCTGGTGAACATTTGTTACTTTAACACATACATGTATATTCAAGAACAGAGCATTCAGAACAGAATACACAACAGGAAGACGCAGATAAGTGTAATGTAAAAGAGTTCTTTTTTCCTGATATAATAGAATAAAACAAAAAGTACTCAAAAATGGCTAAGTGTTTTATTCGCCTCTTTTTTTGTTGTTGAGTGTGAAATGACTTTGAAAGTATAAGAAAATAATAGTTTTCTTTAAGAAGTACATAATGAAAAATGCCTTTGTCAAAGTGAAAAATATCATTTTGTGTTGGTAAGTAGGTCTGTGTGCATTAAATAGTGAGTGTGATATTAATCTACCATGCAGAAAAGAAGCCACACTCTAATCTCAAAAAATAAAAATCACCAATGGTCTTTCGGCTTGTAAAACAACTTCAGAATTTTAATAAGGTATCAGTAAACACATCTTGAGTTCTTTAGAATCTGCTCAAACTGTTGAGTTCTGAACTAATTTACTTCTACCAAAATTTAATGAGAGAACATTTCATATTTTTGTTTTTTCTTTTACTACATACTTCTTTTCCCACTCCCCACCCACCTAGTTAGGTCTTTTTTTCGTTCTGTTTTTCTATCTGAATAATTAATTCTAACTTATTTTTTGTTGTTGGATTATAGTTGACAAACAATGTTACATTAGTTTCAGGTAAACAAAATAGTGGTTCAATGGTGTATACAGTATGCAATGCTCACCAGGAGTGTAACTACCATCTGTCACTGTACAGTATTACAGTATCACCAGAGAGCTATTACAGTACCATTATATATATTCCTTACGTGGCACCCTTTATTCCCTTTCATTCTGTAACTGGAAGGCTGTATCTCCCCCTATCTTTCACTCATTTTGCCCATTTCCCCCTGCAACCATCAGTTTGTTCTCTGTATTTATGGGTCTCTTTGTACTTTTTGTTTGTTTATTTGTTTTTTAGAGTCCATATATGAGTGAACTCATATGGTATTTTTCTTTCTTTGCCTTACTTATTTAATTTGGCCTAATACCCTCTAGTCCCATCTATGTTGTTGCAAATGGTAAGATTTCTTTCTTTTTTATAACTAAGTCATAGTCCATCATACATATATATCACATCATCTTTATCCATTCATCTATTAATGGACACTTGGGTTGCTTCCATATTTTGGCCACTGTAAATAATGCTGCAGTAAACATAGGGGTACATATTATTTTTTCAAATCAATGTTTTAATTCTACCTTATTAAGACCTATGCCCCTATGTATTCTGTTTTATACATTTCTGAAACTTCTTATTAATACCTACATATTTTTCCACAAACAAAACCATTACTTTGGTTTTTATTCCTTTGCTCTTGACATCCTAACTTACGCCCAAATATGAAGGTGTGTTCTGAATTTTAAGGAGAGTTTAAAATATGTTGTCACTGATTTTTTTTTAGACAATGATACATTTTGATAAATGATTTGTTCCTCTTATTTTTCATGGGTCTTGCTGAATTTTGGACTTCTTCCATGAAAAGTGCTTTCAAGGAGGTTCTTGGCTATAACACTATTGAGGCTTTTTATACCCATAAATATCTTTATTCCCAACTCATATTGAAAATGTTTATAGGCACATGATATTCTTGGTTCAAATTTTGTTCTTTAGTATTTTGAAAATATTATTCCATTGTGTTCTTACTACTGGAGCTGACATTGAAAAGTTTGGTGTCAATCTGATTTTGTTTTGTTAGGACTAACCTGACCTTTCTCTTTAGAAGATTTTAGAATTATTTTCTTGGTCTTTAATCTTTTGAAATTTCTTCTTAAATGTGTTTCTAAATGTATTAAAATAACAATATACCCATCCAAAAGCCAGTGTATTCAAGGAAGAATATCATGATCAAATAAACTTTACTTGAGATTTTCAAGACATTTTCAACACTACTAATCTCTTAAGCTTATTCATATCATTAACATTGTAAAAGTAAATATCTAACTGGCCATTGGATTATGAAAAAAAATTGTAAAATTCAAAATGAATAGCTAATAATGTTCCTTATTAGGCTAGGATCAGAAAATCAAATTACTTAATATTGTTAATAATGTTATCCACCAGAAACCTACAAAAAAACATGAAAAACATGAGAATTGTCCACATTTAAACCAGACTCTAGACAAGTATATTCATGTATCATCTAAGATAGTTTCAGCTGCAAATAATAAAATGGAAACTAAACCTGCTGAAATGATAAAGAAATTTATTGACTTGTAAAACTAGAAGACCAGATATAAGTAAGCTTCAGAATTAGCTTGATCCAGTAGCTGTGTCTCTATATTTCACTCATATGTGATATCTCTGTTTGCTTCACGCTCAGGCTCAATATTTCTCATGGTGGGAAAGTGGATGCAGCATTTTTCAGACATCTGCCCCCCAGACCAGGATGTCCTAAAGAAGAGAATGTGTCTCTTCTAGTGGATAGCTTTTAAAGAGTGAAGAAACTTCACACACAGAATTCTCTAG